>NW_022196909.1:66315952-66343488 GCF_008632895.1 Mastomys coucha | reverse complement strand
TCAGTCACTGATGTGACCCACATTCTCCAATCAGCTATATTAGAAATCAAGGCAGATTGCATTCCCCGCTTCTAGCATGCACCAATTCATCCCAAATTTAAAAGGATGAGAAAAGGGTGCTGTTTATCAGCCTTCTTTGAGCCCCAACACAACCCAGCAGGTGGTTTTGTTGTTTTGTTTACCTGGAATTGAAACTTCTGAAGAGAAGGGAGTGCATGGGATACGGTGCTCCCACCTCTCTATCCACAACCCTTAGTATGGACATTGAGGACTCCACAGGGACTTGGGGTGGAGGGAAGAGGGAGGGGGTGGGAGCCATTTCCCCACCACATGCAACTAGAGATGCGCCCCTTTCTCTGGCAGATTTGGCCCGTGCTCCCCGTCCTTATTTAATGGATAAATGTTATAGCATTTGGGGCTTAAATAATTTATAACCGTCAATGGAAAGGAACACAAGGTGAAGCGGTTCCGAAGGAAGAAACCCTTTAGTAACGACAGGCTGGGGAGAGGCATGGCTATCAGTTCTTAATTACGTTCTGTTTTCTTCTGGCTGGCTCTGGCTTTCCCTTTACTCGCTCCTTGAACACATATTTAAAGTGAATATCTTGAAGTGGAGAGTTCTCCTCCTACACGGTGTAACTTTTTCTTGTCCTGCTGGAGGCCTGAAGGACTCTCTCCTAGCTCCATTCCTTCTCCTCATCAATCGGCACCAATTAGACACCGTCTAGGTACAGAAATAATTTGCCTAACTGCATAAGAAAATGGCCCACGTCAACCTCTTTAAGAATTTGGGTTCTCAATTATCCAGCCTCACCTCTCCTGTGAAGCGATAATTAGTCTAGATGGTATCAGGGATTACCAAGGGCATCTCTCCCAACAGCCGTTTAACACCTAATCAAGTGCTAAGGTCGTAAATTATGCATTTCTCAACAGCATTCAGACCCATTTGAAAACAATTTGAAACAGTTCAAGAGTTCCTAGATGGTGTTCGCTGGGCTGCGGAGGGGCTGCAGTTTCTGGAGGCTTCGAAGGGTCCTGTTCACAGAGGAATCACCCACTTAGCAGACGCTAAGCAGAAGGCTCTCGCAGCCCTCCAATTGGTTACTGATCATCATTTTTCAAACGGACAGTGGAGCATTCCCCACACCACGTAAGGAAGAGAGGAGAGTTTCTCAGTGTCTACACCTCTCGAGGGGGTTAGTAGGCAAAAGGACACTAGCGAGAATTTAAAATGTGGCAAGATTATAAAGGAAAAGCCTTTACAATCTTGTGTTTCTGAAGACTTCCCCAAAACTAAATACAAAAATTGAAGTTTAGTGCTGAGAACTATAAACGCAGTTTTCTCACCTCTGCCTAGGGGAGGAAGGAGTATTCTGGGAGGATGGGCATGGAGGAGGTAGGGGAAACGATGTAACAAGAAGGCACACCGGAACTTCACACACTCTTACAGGGGCTGAATCTCCCGCCTTCCACCATCAAACCTTTATCTGTGGCTCCACCAGGAAATTGGAAGCAGCAGTCACCATAGTCCTATAGTTGCAATGCAATCTCTACCTGTTGGTCCGTCCTTGCCTCCACCACCCTTCACTTCTCTGCACAGGCATGGCCCTGGGAAGCATGTACTTTCGTGACAGCTCCTCTATTGCACCCTTCCTTCCCTCAGTACCAACAGGCCTGCTTCTCTCCATACCTGTCTGAGAATCCAGTTACAAGTTCACTCTTCCTTTTTGAGAGAGAAATAGTATAATTGGAAGCAAACCTTACACCATGTCATTGTACAAGATAAGGATGCACCCTCTGTCTGACTCAATTAGAACATTTTTATGGCTCCATTTGGTCTGAAGTCTTGCAGGGAAAACACAACCCTGCTCTTATAGGAATATGAAAAGCCCACCAAACATGCACACACTATCCCCCTGCCGCATGCAGCTTGATAATGGCTCACCTACCTCATCAACTGGACTTCCTTTGGTTAAAATGCCCTGAGCTGTTTGTGTGGCAAGTACTTTGAACCCCTCCAAAATCAATGACCTTCTTTGTGCCAGTATACCAGAAGAGAAAAAGAGAGGGAGAGAAAGGGAGAAGAGAGGAGAGGAAAAAAGAGAAAAGAGAAGACAATGTGTGCTGAGTGATACTTGTGTTCATTCTGGTCCTCTGAGCTTCTTTTTAAAATAAGAAAAGACTTGGCTTTTGTACTATTAAAGTTTTACCCTCGCCACATGCATGATGTGTGGGCACTTGTATGCCACTGTTCACACGTGAAGGTCAGACCCTCATATGCCACTGTTCACACGTGAAGGTCAGACCCTCACCACATGCACGATGCGTGGGCACTCGTGTAAACTGTTCACATGTGAAGGTTGGACCCTTGCTGCATGCGTGATGTGGGCACTCGTATGCCACTGTTCACACATGAAGGTCGGAAGACAACTTGGAATTGGTTCTCTCCTCCCACCTTTACATGGGGTCCAGATACCAAATTCAGATCATTGGGCTTGCATAACCAGCCCATGGCTTGTTTTTTTAGGATAAATTAGCTAACATTTTCAAAAAGGACCATTTGAAATTGTTGTCAGGTAATAGAGCAGGCTTATGCAAATGAGGCAAAAATCAGAAAGGAATCCAGAAGTTTAGGTAATATCCATAGAGTGGTCAGACTATGGGATGGCAAACCCAGTCCCATGACACAAAACAAAATCTTTCGAGTGTCTCATCTATGAAATGTGGTTGGTCAAGTGAGCCAGGTTGAAAATATGACAGTAAACACATCAGAAGTGTGACACACGTTGCCATACAAGGGGTGGCCAGGATGGATCAATTCATCTAATGTACACCACAATATTTCTACTCTTTACCTGTACAGTGTTGCGAAGGAGAGGGGATATTCCAGGTTCATGTTGTCTAGACACTGACACTGCACAGGACATGAGCTAACTAGGTGTGGCCATGAGTATGGTCAGATGAGAAGAGTCAACAGAAGCCTATAACAGGGAGAGGCTGGCTAGAGCGACACCCACAGGTCCCCTGGAACAAGCTGCTGCCAGGCATGGATGCCTCCTAGCTTCCTTCCCATGCTTTCCCCTCTCCCTACTGCAAAGCAATCCTGTCCCTCCTTCCCTTCCTTTCATCTGTCTGTCCTTCTCTCTGCTTCAAGAGTGAAATCTTATACAAGTCAGTGATATGCCAATGACATCTGAAAACATTCACAGTATTTACTATTATTTTTTAATTCTAAAGGCCTTCAATAAAAATTTGGATTTCCAGTTTCTTTCCAAAATTGGAAGACCTGGCTTCTTGGCTAGCATTAGCTGTCTCTAGGCAGAACATGTTTATCCCTCTGATTTGCCATAGTCACCACCTGTATTAGTGGTATTTTCTAGAGGAGCAGAAACTGATAGTATATATTCTATTAGTATTATATAATAATATTTAGTATATTATATATAATATATTACATATTTAGCATATAATCATATAAATATATGATTTATTAGAGTGGATTACAGGCTTTGGTCCAGCTAGTCCAACAATAGTTATCCACCAACAGAAAGTTCAAGAATTCAGTAGTTGTTCAGTCCAGGAGGCTGGATGTCCCAGCTGGTCTTCAGTATATACTGGAATCCTGAACAAGTAGCTGCTAATGGTAGTAAAGGGAGCAAACTTGCTAGGGAGAGCTAAGACAAGCAGGCGAAGAGTGTGAGCTTCCTTCTGCCATGACCTTTATATAGGCTGCTAGCAGAAGGTGTGGTCCAGATTAAAGATAGATCCTCTTATCTCAAAAAATCCATCTTAAACATGGGACTTCCCATTTGGAATAATTTAATTAAGAAAAATCCCCCAGTCATTTGAGTATTAGTTAATTCCAGTGTAGCCAAGTTGGCGCCGAGAACAGTTATCACATTTCCCTCCATATGGGGCCCCCATACTGAAGGCAAGCATAGGCTTTGCCTTCACCAGGTTTTATTTAAACAGAAAGTGCATGTCTCTCACTTGACCATGTTCTTTTGTTAGCACTACAACAGGCCTTCAGTGTTTCTACCAGCAGACCTGAAACTCTCACCACACACACAGAAATGCACTTCTAGCCAAGCCCTCTTTCTCCAAATATTACCAGACCATGGAAGGGAAACAGGAAATAGAAGGTCCCTAGCCACCCCTGGTTCTCCACGCCAGACTTCTGCTTGCCCTTGTCCCTCGTTGTAGACATTATTGTTAGGAACTTGCTCTCATTGCTCTTCAGGTGCTTCATCTGCCCACACAGCATTAGCCCACAAGATAAATTGCTCCCTCCTGGGAGATAATAACTTATTAGGGCCATTTCAGAGTTCCTGGACCTCTGGGGATGAAGCCCTGCTACACACATACACACAAAGCCCTCCATTACCACCACTACTAATTTCCGTATTATTATCCAGGATTACGCAGCCTTCTCAGAACTCTTGCCAGCCTCAGGCAGGTGCCATCTGCCCTCCACCTCTACCCCACGATGACTCAGGCCAGAAGCATCTAGCTGAAGGACTCCTTAACCTCCCATGTCTTGGGATCTTCTAAAGCAAAAATTCACCCTCAACCCCCACTCCTTCATGCAGAAAGCAGAGGCAGGGGTCATAGAAAAAGCCAGAAGTAGACAGGTGGCCCCCCTCAGGGACTCAGTTTCTAGATCATACTACATCTTTGGGAATATTTGATATTCAGTAACATGCAATTGAATGCATAGGGTCTCTCCTCATCTATTAGCACCAATAACAAGAACAAAAGAAAGTTTCAAAAGTATTCTAACCCTGACTTTGTATAAACATATGTAACTTCTCTCTAATATAAAGTAACTTTAAGGGTTGGCTTGTCAGTTAAGAATACTTATTCCTCTTGAAGACACCTAGATTCTATTCCCAGCCCCACATGGTAGTTCACAACCATCTGTAATTACAGTTCCTGTTAAGTGAGTGGCCCCTGGTGACTTCCAAGGGCTCCAGGCATACAAGCAACAAGCATTCATATAGGCAAAACAATCATATATATATATATATATATATATATATATATATATATGTAATAAATACATCTTTTCAAAAAATAATTCTGAACATACTTCTCAAACTGCATTCTTGAAAAGCTTCATTGGGGAAAGCCATACTGGAGGACCATATATATACCAATAATCTTGACTTTAAGATTTCTTGAGAATTCACACTCAGAGCCTGGGCAAGACCCCTCAGATGTGGTAAAATTTGGAGATCCTTAGCCACTCCTGACAGCTGTACAGTTAAGGCCCACAAGCCAGCAGGAGCCTATCAGAAGTCCGTGAACTCCTTTCTCACCTACAAAGCTGGAGTCAGAGCAACCTTAAAGATGTGGGATGTTGGTGCCCATGTAGCAAACAAGCTGCAGACCCAGGAAGGAAAGGAGAAACTGAACAAGAGCAATTTTCTATTCTTTAAAGCCAAGGCGATATGAGGCCTTAGGGCACAGAAGAAACAGGCACTACAATATCCCAGGGTGGTACCACCAATTCCTTCCTACTCACAACATTATCAAATTTCCAAATCTGAGGCAAGAGTTGGGATATTTGAGTGGGCATCTATCTCACTATAAATACTGCCAATTACCTCTGCAGTAGAATACCCCTCTGGAAAAGCCGTCTGGATGTGAGGCTTTAGTGTAGTAGAAAGGCTGTGCATGCCCACTCTTTTCCTTGAGTGGACACTCCTGTTTCCTTGTGTACTGCAGCAAGCTTCTTACCTTTTCCTACAGCTCTGCGGATCAACTGTAAGGCCAGTGCTCTACCACGGAGCCAACCTCAGATCTCTGCGTTTTATAAATTTTAAGACAGTCTCACCAACTGGCCTTGAATCACTATATAACATAGGCAAGCCTTGAATTTAAAGTCCTTTAGCCTCAGCCTTCCAAGTACTTGGATAACAGGTCTAGTCTACTATCAGCCTATCTTCTACATTCCTCGTGTGTGTATGTGTGTGTGTGTGTGTGTGTGTGTGTGAATTATTTCAACTGAGCTTAGGATTACAAAAGCCAGGGAACTAAGGAGGAATCCAAGGCAAGATCCTGACGATGACATATCTCTGCAAGGGTTAGCTCTCTACATTTCAGTCCCACTGTGTGCAATGTGCACCCAAATGGCCACACTTTGGGTTGGTTTAGCTACCAAGGTGACCATACTCAAGCAATGTTAGTTCCTCCTCCTCCTTGTCGTTGCCCCACAGGAAGGAAACATTCCAGCAACTGCCAGTCACAAGCAAGTCTTCATGGTGTCTGTGAGCTCGGGACAAAGAGCAGGAGGGCTTAATGGCTATCTCCTGGCTCCAAGATGTTAGTTATGCTGGCCAACTGAGCCACAGAGGTGCCCACAAGGTGTGTCCTGATGCTTGCTGATAGGTTCAGGGTGGCAAGAGGCCAGAACCCCAGCCTAAGGTAAGAGCTGAAATTAGACAGCCAAGTTTGGATTAATCAGGATTAAGCTCCAGGGATGCCAACTCTGGAATCTTGGTCACAAATAAGCATCTTCATGTGCACTTTAGAAACAAAAGAAAACACTCATTTTCTCAGATGGAGAGTCACCTGGCCTCATAGCTCCGGAAAACACATTTTAGTACAGTCACAAAACATTAAGTCCAGTTGACACCTAAAAGGAACTGAGGTGGGTCACTTGAGACTCCCAAATCTGTCTCAGAGGCATCTTCCTGCAGCTTGTGTGTCCTTCATGGGAGTTTCATCTGCCTGGGAAAGTCTCTGCTTAGAGCCAGCTCTGAAGCTGTCCTTACAGGAAGAGAGACTTAAGGCCATTTAGCACATACTTGGGCCAAAAAGACACGTTTGTTTGAATTGCTTGCTTATTTCCAGGAAAAGAGAAAAAAAGTTTAAGACTCTGCTAGAAATAAATTTGATTTATACACCTCAAAATAAATTTTTATCTGAATCATTTTTCTTCTTTTTCTATTTGCAAAGGAGTTAAACATTGCTGAGGTGAGGAACAAGAAAGGACTCACCGTTGAGACAAAGATTCAGGGAGTGCATCACTCTGGGTTCTCAAACAACTCAGAAAGGGTGGGTCCCAACACTAGCACCTGGACTCTTTCCTTTCATTCACAACTTACAAGTATTGCCCACTACAGTGTGCTTGAGAGGTGGGAATCTAGGTGACAAAGGATTTTAAAAGCTTTAGAAGTCCTGACTACCTGGGGATTTTAATATATTTCCCTATGTCTTGGCAATTAACACAGAAATGAAGGCTTAGATAGTTGAACGTATTGGGGTGAAAATCAGACCAAAATGGAAAGGAACTGAACTTTAGATGGCCTATAGGACAGTCCTTGGGAGAAATGCTCTGAGCTACAAGCTGCCTGTACATAACTAAATTGCTTAGAGAATGTTATCATATAAAGGAAGCATTGGGTATTAATTTGCAAATATGAAAATTGGATAATTCAGTAGAATCCATTGCATTTGGGATGTGAGGCACTAGAGATAAAGATGAAATCTTAAACATAGACCTTATTCACTGACAACAACATAAAACACAGTTTAATCACTGGGAGATGAGAGTAAATAAAAAATAAGAAATTGATTGATCAAAGTTATCCTACCAACATATTTCCAGATCTAAGTCACATAAACCTGTTTTTATGGACACCTGACTTTTATCTCATCCAAAGTGTTGCATGGATTTTTACTGAGCTCTGTATTTTAAAATTACAACTCTTCATTTTGATCAGACTTTGTTGGATACATAAATTAGCCAACATGCACAGCATCTTGTTGTTAAAGACAGGTTGTGTTAATGAAAACATAACCTGAAAACTAAATCATATTTTTTGGAGGGAAAAGACATTGGTGGAAATGGCTGTCTTATTGATATTAAAAACAGTTGACATAATTCTGCAAAGATGCTGAAATTTAACTTTTGTATGATTTTTTATTATACCTGAAATATCAAAGATAACAGAATTTATTCATAGAATGGTAGACATTGAATTCAGTTTTCTGGTACAATTTTCTTCCCATATAAACTCATAAAAAATGTGATGGGTAAACCATTAGGAATGTTTAGGCAGCCCTTGATGTATGCCCACACAGAGAGAACAGATAGATTGCAAATGTTTATGCCTTTTACATTTTTTACAGTATTAATAAGGAAGCAGTGTGATTACCAATCAGAAAAGACTCCAGAATGCTGCTTGTAAAGTGTACCATTCTGAAGATTTATATCTGAGTCTAGGGAGCAATATGGAACATTGATATTGTAAGGAGCTCAGTTCAAAACTCTCTGTATTCAGGAAAAGCCTGAGAGAGTGAAATATTGCTTTTTCCTGTGGCAGAAGTGTATATACTGTAGTTAGATTTTGATCTGTATGCTGGGAAGAATATTTGATACTGGTCACCAAACATTTTGTAATGAACTGAAAAGCAATTGTGAACACTTTTGAAAAATTGTCTATCATAACTGGAGGTAGACTGGGTGTGTGGTCATCTGTCCAGGGCCTGCATGGTTTACCTTCAAACTGCCTTCCCTGGGGTGGGGCGTGAAGAGTGAACTAAGAGTTAGCTGTGATAGCGCCTTCCACTCTGTCAGTGATAATCTGTCATTTATGCTCTGAGCGTATTTCCCAGCCATCTAAAAACATCAAATAAATCCGTAAGAGGAAATGCCTCACATTATTACAAGATGTTTCTACCATCCCCTAATAGTTGGTCTTTCAAAAGTAAATGACTTAGCAAGAGCATATTTTCTTGCATATAGCTACAGCCCGTATTCATTTTTGAAAGTCTTCCAAGCAATACTTATGTAGGGTTTTATAATCAGTTCCACTACCTCTCCTCCAATATGAAAGCTCAACCCTGCAGTCTTAACCTACCTTCAACCAGAACTTGTCTAAAATGATCTATGCCACTCATGACACATTCTGCTGCAAGTGTTAGTCATTAGGGTTTTGTCTCACTTGCCATAGAGTATGGAAGTAGAGAAGCCAAAGCTGGCAGGGGAGGGAAGAAGAGTGTCAGGACTCTGGCTTCTTCCATTTAATTCTAGAACCCTTTTAACACGCAGCTTGCGTCTTGACGTTGGCAAGATGCCTGAGTCAAGCATGAGAAAGTGGGGTGAGAGAAGAGTAAAAAGACGTCCTCTCTGCCCTAAGCCATATCTTCACATGGACAGAAGGCCTTGGACCACCCAGAGTTATGAGGACATCTGAGAATCAGACCTTGCTTGTCTTTCTGTGAGTGAACATAAAACCCCAAATTAAGTCAGATTTCATCCGAAAATCAATATATGTTAGGAAAGGAGGAAGGCGACCACAAAGTTTATTTTCAAGTTTTTATTTTTTCTAATGTCTATAGCTTTGGTGACTACAGCAGTCACTGGGCACATCAGGTCATTAAAATTAAATCACTACTAAATTCAATGCCTCAGTCACAGTAGCTATGTTTAGGTACTAAACAGCCATCTAGGACAAGGGCTATGATGTTACCTAAGGCTCATCCAGAATCTTCTGTACGAGATACAAATGCTTAAGTCTTCTAAGTCCCATATGCTTTCATCAAGGCTATTTGGTTTTGCCTTTGTCTTCAACAGATAAAAATGCAAGGTGAAGATTCTTCATGCCAACATACTCGGAGATTGTTGTTTAAAGATCATATATATCTGTGTCATAGTTTCTTCTAATAGTTAAGGTTTTTTAAAAAAAAAGACTTGAGGAGAAAGAACTTCATTAGGGAAATGCCACACCATCATCATCAAAAACACAAAACAAAACAAAAAACAAAAACTCATATACACAAAAGTGAAGAGTTTGTGGTAATGTACTGTACATATTGATACAGTATATAACAACTACATTCTGTAAACACAGCACCCAGAAAACTGAAACAGGAAGATTGAGAGTTCAAAGCCAGCCTAGACTATTGAGCACATCCTTGTCACAAAAACAAAACAGACAAAAATCTAATAATGGCAGACAAAATCCAACCAACAAAGTCAACCAACAAAGAAAGTGAAACTAAGAACAGGAAGAGTGTAGAAAAAAATAGTAATTGTGGTTGCTGGTGTAGGCAGTGATAGCCTAGCTCCACTGACTGTCTAAGGAACACAAAGTGCCTCCCAGAATATCTGTTCACAGCGCAGAAGACGGACATACTTGTGTACTAATTCCCACACTCCACCAGCTGAGGCTTGCTTCTGGGGCACTAACCTACTTTCTACCTGGTTTCTAGGTGCTAACTGAATGAGCTACCATGGATATAAGAAATCTCTCAAGCACATAAATGGGTGAAATGCTGGCTGCTTGAAGCTCATGAGGGCAATTTGCCAGGGTGCACAGTATATTCATGAAAGCTACAGCAGAATATGAAAGAGAATCCAAGAGATGCCACATAGCAAAGCAAGACCCTTTACTGAGCCTCTCCATCCTGTGTCATTGACCAACTTTTAAGGTCATTTCTCTGTGTAAAGGAATGTCAGCCTATTCTATCCAATTAACAGAAAAGTTGTGACTTTACCAGAAGACACACAGCCATTGTCATCTTGTATTATTCTTTAAAGTTCTCCTCTACACTACTGGGATCCAGTTCTTAAACCATTAGTTAAAAATAAAAGAGAAGTAACTAAATTGGTGTTCTTTGCAAAGTACATGTTATATCCATGTCTTAGTCAGTGTCCTATTGCTGTGAAGCGACACCATGACCACAACTCTTATAAAAGAAAGCATTTAATTGGGGCTGGCTTACAGTTCAGTTTAATCCATTGTTACCATGGCAAGAAGCATGCCAACCTACAGGCAGACATGGTGCTGGAGAAGGAGCTAAGAGTTTTTCATCTAGAACCACAGGCAGCAGGAAGACAGAAAGAGAGAAAGAGAGAGACAGGCAGACAGATAGACAGAAAGACACCGGGCATGGCTTGGGTTTCTAAAATCTCAAAGCCTACCTCAGTGACATATTTTCTCCAACAAGGCTACACCTACACCAACAAGAGCACACTTCCCAGTGGTGCTATTGCCTAATGATCGAGAAGTCAAAGCAGTCAAACATATAAGCCTATAGTGGGTTATTCCTTTTCAAACATATTCCACTCCCTGGTAACTATTGATTTATCGACATCACATGCAAAATGCATTCAGTCTAACTTCAAAAGTCCCCATAGTCTATCACAGTCTCAACACTGTTTAAAAGTGCAAAGTTCAAAATCTCTTTAGAGACTCATAGCAGTCTCTTAACTATTATTCCCTGTCAAATAAAACCAGAAAAGCACATCACATACTTCCAACATACGTTGTCATAGAATATACATCACCATTCCAAAAGGGGGGATACAGAGCAGAGTGAGGAAAGACCGAACCAAAGCAAGACCTAAAACCAGCTGAGCAAACTCCGTACTCTGCATGTCCATGTCTGATGTCAAAGCAGTTTTCAGATCTCCAACTCTTTTCAGCTTTCTTGACTACAACAAATATCTCTCTCTTGGGCTGGCTTCACTCCCTGTCATCAGCTCTCCTTGGCAGGTAGCCCAGGGCTCTGGAATCCCCAACGTATTGATGTCTCTAACAAATTCTAGGTTTCACCCTCACAGATTCACACGGTGGCATCTCTGGGTCTCCATACAGTGCCACACCCCTGACCTCAGAGGTTTTCCTTAGTTGTGGAATGAGATTCCCTAACCCTTTTCTTGTATCCTTGACTCTAAAGTCAGAATCACATGGCTAAAGATGCCAAGTTCTTTTGCTTGCTGGAGCTGACACATAGCTCCCTTGTTCAATTACATTTTCATCCACATTTTTATCAGCTTTCTGTTTTCTGTTTTCTGTTTATAGGCATGAGTCCTGCTATCCATCTGCCTCAGCCCAGGAATTCACCACTAAAGAGCTATACAATGGCATTAAGGCCTTGTATCCCTGGAATGTTCTATTAAACCAACCCCCTTAAAAAACTTAATCAACATGCCTGAGCCCATCTTGTCTGAGTAGAACTGACTTGACAAAGGACTTCATAATAGTACCACAGGAGAGTATATACCAAAGATCTAGGTTTATGATGGGACCTTACCCATGATGCATCAGAAGGCATTGGAAGGCATGGAACTTCGTGAGAGCTCCTCACTTTGTCTCACCCCTCATCTCATCATTTCCCAAGGGCAAGAGTCTTAGATGAAGACAGCAGAAAGAAAATTTCACTATTTTCCTTTGAGCCAAGAATGGATTTGAATAAGACTGATTCACTCACTCTTTCAATATTTACAGGACATGTGCTAAGTGTCAGTTGGGTATATGGTGATCACTAAGACAGAAAAACACCAAAGAAATTAATACTCGATTTCTAAATCAAAGATTGTTTTAAAAAATTTATTGTGTGCATGTAGTGTGATGGCATGTGTGAGCATGTACACATGTGTATGGGCTCACATATGTGTTACTGCACATGTGTGTACATGTATGTGAAACCCAGAGCTTAATGTAGAGTATCTTCTCAATCCTTCTCTGCTTTATCTCCTGACACAGGCTCTCTCACTAAACCCAGACCTCATCAGTTTGGTGAGTGTAAGTGAGCCAGTTTGCCCCAGGATCCTCTGCTGTTGCTCAAGCAGCAGGTTGATCACCACAGAAGACTACAGGCAGGTCACCACAGAAGAAAAAAACCAATGTGTATTGACCTGTCTGAGGAAATGAAAGAAGCTCATGTAAGGTGAAACAAGGAAGAAAACAGAGGAAAGGTGGGCTAAGGGAAGAAAGAACATCCTAGGAACAAGGGGATTTATCTGAATATAGGAGGAGACCAAGTATCCCAGGGAGGAAATGATAAGTTTGGAAATGAAGGCAGTGGCTGGGGCTTAAGGAGCTCTGTTAGGGTCTCATCCATCTTGGCTCTCAATTCCAGACTGAAATGCCACAATCTCAGTCTTCATTTGAACTTGGATGATTCCCAAGCACCCCTCTTATCAATAGCAACAATATTATGAGTCATATCCTGTGTGACTCATAAAGGGCTTTCACGCTGCAACACTATTAACAATACTATTAAAAATCAAGATAATACCATTTAGGGGCAATGCTAGGAGCTTTGAGTAGATTAGCTCAGTTAATTCTCAGCACAACATTTATAGTAAGAGAAATTATATCTCATTTCCAAATGAGGAAGTCCAAGCTGAGACAGGTTAGGGTCAACCAAAGGCTGCACAGCCAACATAGGCATACCTAACCCCAAACTCAACTCCAACCTCTAAACCACAGACTCTTCTTTTTTAAAAGTGTATATGGCTAGTGTAGCCTGCATAGATGTGCATGTGTCTGTATGTGCATGGGCACATGTGTATACATGTGTAAGTGGAGGCCAGTGACTGTTGACAGAGTCTCTCAATGAACTCAGAGTTCACCAATTTGTAGCTGGACAACTCTGTCTTCACCAGCTTGCCCCAGGACCCTCTGCCTCAATTTGCCAAGCACTGGAATTACAGACAAACCACTACATTTCGATATGGATGTTAGGGAGCTGAACTCTAATACCCATGCTTGTACGGCAAATGATTTATCTACTGAGCTATTGCCTCAGCCCCTAAACCACAGATTCTTAAATAACATGTTGGGCTTAAGGTTTGCAACCTTATTTGTGGTCATAAAACCAAATGTGGAGATCACAAAGCATTTGGCAACTGGCAAAAGTTTCTGAATGCACAATGATCAAAAATAATTAACTCAAAATCACACATAGAATGATTTGTGGGGTTTCTGCAACTTGCCTCTGTTGCAGCTCACAATTTCAGTGCAACCTTGGCAGTCAGCATATATCCGTACTCTGTACTGCACATGCCCTTATACTACAACCACCAATGAATGCTGCTTGACACACCCTAGCTCAAACTCCAGGGTATCTAACATTAATATTAATTATATTGTTTTTACTATGCATGCAATGTTTCCTGTTCTTATAGAAATGTATGGTTTAATTATGTGAAACAAATTTTTAATATATTCTTACTATGATTCTGTAGCACATAGATATCAAATCAATATATTTTTTAATTGGATTGTGTTAGCATGCTTGGTTGATTTTTAAAATTGTTTAAATTTCTTACTTTAAGAATAGATTCTCCACCTTTTGGTCTTCCTTCTTCTTGAGTTCCTTGTGGTTTAATGGAGCTGAGGGGTTTGCAGCACCTTAGGATGAACAACAATATGAACTAACTAGTACCCTCAGAGCTCCCAGGGTCTCAACCACCAACCAAGGACTGCACATGGAGGGGTCTGATTGTTCTGGCAGCATGTGTATAGTAGAGGATTGCAAATTCAATCATCAATAGGAGGAGAGGAGCGCAGCCCAGTGAAGGTTCTGTGCCCCAGTGTAGGGGAATGCCAGGGCCAGAAAGTGGGAGAGGGCGGGGTGGCAGGCATGGGGAGGGGGGCGGCAACAGGGGTTTGTTTTTGTTGTTTTTGTTTGTTTCTTTGTTTTTTTGGAGGGGAAACTGGGAACGGAGAAATTTACATGTAAATAAAGAAAATATCTAATAAAAAAAAAAAAAAAGAATAGATTCTCGCCAGGCAGTGGTGGCATATGCCTTTAATCCCAGCACTTGAGAGGCAGAGACAGGCAGATTTCTGAGTTCGAGGCCAGCCTGGTCTACAGACTGAGTCCCAGGACAGCCAAGTGTACACAGAGAAACCCTGTCTTGAAAAAAATAATAAACAAAAAAAGAAAATAGATTCTCTAACAATTTTTGAAATATCTGTAAACATACTTCTGCTCTTATACATTTTATGTTCCATACTTATATGCAGGGATATTCTCAGCAGTGACAGTTTCAAAATCAAAATTATCAATCAACTTTGAAAAACAATCAAGATCTTTTATGCCCTTGTATTAGTTACTGTTCTATTGATGTGAGGAGACACCGTGATCAAGGCAATGTGTAGAAGCAAGAGTTTATTATGACGGACAGTTTCAGAGGTGAGTCCATCACCATCACGTAGAGCAAGGGAGCAGGCAGGCAGAGCGCTGTAGCAGTAGCTAAGAGCTTACATCCTTATTCCCAAGTTGGAGGCCAAGATAAAACTAACTGGGAATGGCATGGACTTTTCAAACTTCAAAGTCAACCCCCAGGAAACACCTCCTCCAACACGGCCATACCTCCTGTTGCTTCCCTTGTAATTTCCACTGACCAGGGACCAAGCAATCAAATACATGAGCCTAAGGAACTATTCTCATGTAATTCACCATAGCCCTACAGTATCAAATATTGTCTCACTAGAGAGTTGCCGGCCCATATATTTAAAATAGTTAATATCTGGGCCAATGTTCGTGCTGCTTGATTTTAGTCCCAGTACACAGGAGGCAGAGACAGGTGAGTTTCAGGGCAGCCAAAGCTGTATAGTGAGATCCTGCCTAAAATAAATAAGTAGCTATATTTATGGATAGATCAAAATTCCCGAGCCCAAGGCTTTCCTGAGAGATGCCAAGGGCCCTTTACGAAGTCCTGACTCTTCTGCCTCTTCTTGCCTGCCTCATGCAACCTCTCCTTCCTCTCTTTTCTTCTTTTCTTTCTTCTGTCCACTGTATCTATATTAACCTATTTTTTCTAAAGAAAAGGTTGATGGTTTCCAACAGATTCATGAGAAAATCTATGACTTAATTTTTTTTCCTCATTCAACTGAGTAAGTGTTTTAAAAATAAGACCTTCAAGGTATGTGCAGTCCCTGCATCTGCAGCAGGGGCATAGCCAGGAACATACTAGAAACACACATTTCTACCAATTGCCCTCTGTCCTCAAGTAGAGCCCAGTAGTCTGGGTTTTAATAAAGTTCTCTAGCTCTGAAATGTGTTCCAGTTTGAGAACTAATAAACTGCCCTAACAAAGTGAAAACACCGCTGACAAAAAAGAAGTGTTTGGTTCAGCCATTTCACAAAAGGAGAGTGATCGAAACAGACACTTGAAGTCACTATCTTAACATGGCCTATGACTGTCAACTAGGGCTTTTAAAACTGAACATGTACATTTATCTGAGATCGGAAATTAAAGGGCATTTCACATTTGGCTTTCTTGTCTCTGCACATTGAGCTCTCATTTAAACCGTGCAGTCTGATTGTTAACAGCCATCCAGGGTAAAACCCCTCTGCAGACGCCGTGCTGTGAAACGTGTACTAGAGGCCACCATCTGGCCCATTCTTTTTTAGTGACACAAGTGACAAAATGGTCAAACATAAAAATTCAAAGCTTCAGAACAAGAATTTTCCTCCAGCAAGCCGGCTCTCACGTGTCCACCCACCTCAGCCTGTCTACACTCATATTTCTGGTCCAGAGTTGAAATGAGATCCCTCCACACCCCTCCCCAAACACACACGTACACCCTTCCTCGCTCTCTCCTCTCAACTATTTTGTTCATTTCGGAGCCATTTCATTCTGGCTCTGAAATCGTTGTTATCTTGACAGGTAAAAGTGAGATCCTCAGAGCTCTTGGTTTTAGGGCTCTGGCTTTAAATGAAATCATGATCATTTGAGAGGTTGCTATTATTTTCTTTTAATGTTTAGGACTGCTTGGGGAAATAGCCTTTTCTATACCCTCAGGCTATTTGAGGACAGCCCTGTCCTTGGCTTGGAGGATCTCATTCAAAAAGATGCACGAACCTACAGATGAACGCACAGCTAACCAGCTGCCCAGTTCAACCATAACTTCACAGCATTGTCTTCCAGCTCAAGGCCCCATGCAGGGTTTTTCATTGTCTACCCCACTCCTGTAGCAATTCCAGAAGTTTCACATAAACCTACCCTACACCTGCATAATTTAATAATTATTATATCAATATTTAATTACCCTCCACCTGCATAATTTAAATCAATTTTTTTTTTACTTGTTTTCACCATTTGGAGCTCAGGGTGTATGAAGCAGGTGTGTTCGTGTTGAATATGGCATTTCCTGGAAGAATCCCTCTATGGTATTCACAGGACCTCACTGTCTGCAAACAGAAAAGAGGCCTTGCATTGTGTGGCTAGCTCAGTTAGCCTTGGTCTGCTGAGGGCCTTTGCCGTGCTTGGTGCTCTGTGCTTGTCTACAGCCAACTGCAGAAAGCAGACTGCTCAAATTACTTTTACTTGTCCATAGCTTCCTTCATTGTATCTTTAGGCACTGTTGACATGTCATTTTCTCTAGAAGTATACTAAAGGTGGCATTGTTAGTATTTCTAAGGAAAGTTCACTAAAAGCGACTTTCATCTTATTGGAGGAATAGTGACAACATATGGCTATATACTAAGTGTATTATATAGACTAACTTATGAAGAAAAACTCTATGAAAATTTAATATCATCCTGTTTTTATAGAGGAGAAAATCAAGCCGAGAGGTCAGGTTTCTTGCCCTAGGTTGCCAGGTGGTGCTGGGAATCAAACTCAAGCAACACTGGGATAATAGTCTTAACCACAAGGCCTCATGCCTTACGAAGACTCTGCTTCCATCTTTTTAACCCCCAGGCCTTTAACTGGAAGCAGTGCCCTCTATCCTTCTATGCATAAGAAGGCGCTCTCCCCTGACGGTCTACTAACCACTCACTACAGGACCAGGTATTTCTACTCTCCAGGTATCTTCAGTTTAAATCTCCATGACAGTACCAAGGAATCTGAATTGTTAACAGGCTTCCAGGTTCTTACCAGAACTGGAACGACCTATCAGTCAGCTTAGTATCACTGACCAAAACTCAAAACTCTGAATTGTATTTGTCAATACCTAGTCCCCATTCTTGTTGTTTGAAACGTCTCTCCTAACATTTAGTCTAATACAAATAATATCCCCAAATAGTCTACTCTGCTCTCCCAAGCCATGACACTCAGAAGGAGTCTTGACCTTGACCGGTCCTGAGGAGGTCTCCCAGCAAGAGCCTTGTGATACTGTTAGCTGATGCCTGGAGTTCAAAGTTCTAGGCTTTGAGGTAGGGGAGAAGAAAAGAGATCCAGAGGAGAGCAGCAGAAGCCAGAGAGAGAGAGACAGAGAGAGAGAGAGAGAGAGAGAGAGAGAGAGAGAGAGAGAGAGAGAGAGAGAGAGAGAGAGAGAGAGAGGACAAAGAAGGCAGAACACTCACATGGCAGCCCGCTATAACACCTCACCATGCCAGCCAGGGGCCCTACATGTATCTTTGCCAGGAAAAGCAACTTGGCATTTTTGGAGAATGCTGATTCTAGGAAGTAATTTCTATGTTTAGAATGAGATTGGGGGGGGGGGGAATGCTCTTTAAAAAATACAAGTTGGAATGAAATACGGCTCATTTATTAACATCTGAAACAAGAATGCATATTGCCCATACACTAAGTACCTTCAAAGTTATGTATCAAATGAACAACAAAAATCTAATGTGTTTTGCTTTCTTGACAAAAGCAAGAAAAAAAAAAAAACCCTACTTTCACAAACTGCAAGCAGTACCATGTGAGCCTATTACAAAGGTATTCCAGAGTTTTAAGGGGTACAGGTACTCAAGCTCCATTAGCTTCCTAATAAATCCATTTCTGACGAGATCTCAGAGAGATGCTGGGATATCTGAGGTACATAAACACAGCTTGGTGATTAGCACCGGACACCACCACACAGACTTAAACGTGACCTGTATACTTTTTTTAAACCTCTTTTTGTCATGAAGAATGGAAGCTTTCCCTTTCTTTGTCTAGAAAGGTCTTCAATCAGACAAGTCCTCTTTCCTTCCTTCCGTCTGGCTCCAGTCCGATCCTAAGGCCAGCCTCACTCACCAGCTCCCTAATCCTCTGCGCTTCAGCCTTTCATGTCTGCACTGGGATCGGTCTCCACCTGAGGCGCTACAGACTTGTTTCCCAGCTTGCAGTTAGAGAAGGGGCCAGAAACTCACGCCCCACAATTCACTCCCCATCTCCACAAGGCATGATCAAACCCCTAGGACAAATTCCTGAGTGCTCCAAGTCTCAATTTCCCAGTCTTTCAATGGGCTGGCTCCGTGGCCATCTTCTCAGCCACACCCCAAAGCCCTAATAGCTGGCAGGCAATGAGAGATGAATGAAGCCATGCTTTTGAAAAGCTTGGCACTCCTTAGTGGAGACACACTGTTTAATGATAAGAAAATGTATTCATGGGTCAAAGAGTTCCCCCCACTCCACCACACCCCCATTTTTAATGAAAAATTCTGGAAGTGCTACAAACTGAAGCTTGTGTGTACATTCGGCACCTGTGGCAGGAGAATGTTTATCTAAAGAGAACACTCTGAAGTGTGGTTAGAACAAGGGAAGAAATGAAAAGAAAGTGAGATGGCTATCAGTCTTGCTGACACTAGGGAGGGGCAGTGTCCTGGAGAGAAAACAGGAAGCAGGAGTCAAGGTTTAAACTTAGACAACAGCATGAGCCGCACACCATCATGACCCAGCCTCACCCTGTCTTTCTGTTATCTGGGCTGAATCCACTCTGCCTCACACAGATGAGAGACCTTCCAAGGGTACAGCTTCACTCCCGGGAGACATAAGAGCTAGTTTACAGCAGCAGCGATAGGAACACAGCTCCATTTCTGCTATCCTTGGAGAGGTCCTCCCACTGTTCTACCCCTGCTGTGTGTCCCAAACCAGGCTGGTACAAAAGTCTACCAACTACTAAGTTTATGGATTTCAAGTATACATAGTGCTACTATTGGAGTTTTCAAGTGTGAGATCTTCAAGGTCACCTTTAAGAAAAATTATACTTCCTTCTATACTGATTGTGTTCTTCATAATACACATCAGTTATTTATTGACCTACAAAGCGCTGTGGTATAGGTCAGATATCTCTACCTTCTAGGAGTTTATAGTCTTTCTTGGGGGAGCAGAACTTAGATTATCAAAGCTTGAGAGATAATATAGGCCAGATGAGGACTTGCTGATGGTGATTAAAGTGTTCAAGGATTTACACTTTGAAAATGTAAAGTTGGAAAAGCTGTAAATGTAAAGCTGAAAGAGTTTGGAAGGCACCACTCGAAGGTTGGGGTGGGTGGGCGGACTTACAGCAGCCCACGCTAGTGAACTCAGAGAGGAAAATGAAAATGTGTGACCAGCATTCAGAGCTCTGTATGGGGGCACAACACAGATGGGATTTATGGGCATTGGGACAGTGAGTTCACCATGTTGTTGGTGCAGAAAATGGGGATACACAGATAAGAATTTGAGTGAGGACCAGCGAAGGCAGAGTGGAATAGATACTTTATCCTTGAGCTATAAGAAGTCATTGTGATTTTGTCTAGGGCACAATCAATGTCAGAATCAATGTAGTATGGTGTTCTATCAAGAGGAAAAGCAGTATAAAGACCTTCTCAGATTGGCAGTGACCCTAAAGAGGTTAGCTGTGACTGTCTAATTCATTGTGTCACCAGTGAACTTTTATCAGTACAAATTGAGAAAAGTAGGTGGCTTCAGATGCTTCCCAGCGACGAAGTATGAAAGCACCCTCCTGATTAGGAGTCATTGAAAAGTAGGATGAAATCTACTTCCAGACACCCATCTCCAGAGACCCATCCTCTCCAACCCTTCTCCCAGACAAGGTTTGTGTCCAAAGATGAATTAACAGACAGTAATAAAAACAATGTGTGGAAGACGGGGACAGAAGTCAGAATTAGCACTACTCAAAAGCTGGCCTAGCCAACAGCCACCTTGCTCCCCCAACACCAACTGCTGCCTCCCAGTAGAGCTGAGAGGAAATCCACAGCCACATGTGGCTGCTTGTTCCAGCCTGGTTAACAGTTCACCAGGGACAGCCAAAGTTCTTGCGCAACCACAACTGTCACTTGAAAAGAGGAGGAAGAGCACCTGGGGGCTCTGAACCCTCAGATAAACCCACCCTTGTACAACTTGTCGCTTCATAAATTTTTATTATTCTTAACGTTGGACTTCCACACTTCTGCAGTGTGGGAAGCAAATCTTTGAGTTGAGTGTGATTTACCGCAACTGTTTTATCCTTGTTTTGTGTTGAGTATGTGTGTGTGCATGTGTGTGTGTGTGTGTGTGTGTGTGTGTGTGTGTGTGTGTGTGTGTAGTCCATGCCAGTGCAAGTATATAAGTATAAGACGCACAGAACCTTCAAGGGAAAACTAAATAAGCAGTTCATCTGTACCTGGAGCAGGAAAGCCTATCAATCAAATATAGAGTTTACTTTTGGACAAGTGAAGGTATCATTGTTCTGCCCCTAAAATGCTTATCTTCTTATTCGTTTAAGTGCCCCTCTAGGAGTGTTCTCTATATCAACCATTGTCTTCTTATTCGTTTAAGTGCCCCCTCTAGGAGTGTTCTCTATATCAACCATTGTCTTCTTATTCGTTTAAGTGCCCCCTCTAGGAGTGTTCTCCTCTATATCAACCAAATCTTGGTCTCTGAACATCCTTCTCTATCTCTCAGCCTCACCCAACCCTTGCCCACATCACGTTAACCCATATGGCACACCTCCATAGAACTGTTAAACCCATCTCCATAATGTCATCAAATTCCTACTGTCTGTCCAAGCTTTGTCAGACATCACAGCCCAAAAAAGAGTTCTAGCTCTTGGAGAACTCACAATTCATTAGAAGAAATCAACACATAGGCAGATAGCCCAGGGAAAAAAACCACCAGACACCTAATGGGGCGGACATGTCAGACATCTGCCTCGTACATCCGACCTCACTAGTGCCTAGCTGCTGCTGACTCACCACTGACGCAAGAAACAGCCAAACAGCGGGGCTAGCCCACAGCCTATGAAGTGGCATTTGCTAATGGTCTCACCTACCCAAGTTCAGAGCCACCTAGGTTCCCATACTTCAAAGTTTAAAATATAAAACAAGGGCTGAAGGGATGGCTTGGTAGTTAGGAGCACTGACTGCTCTTCCAGAGGTCCTGAGTTCAATTCCCAGCAACCATGTGGTGGCTCACAACCATCTGTAAAGGGATCTGCTGCCCTCTTCTGGTGTGTCTGAAGATAGCTACAGTGTACTTATTTATATATGTATTTATATATGAAATAAATAAATACCTCTTTAAATAAAGTAATATAAAATAGATAATACATTAACAACATGACAGTAATCAGCAAGGGTCAAAAATAAAAGGTTGTGATACAAGAGAGGGTAGCCTGGGGTAGCCAGCAGCAGTCTTAAAGAAGTCTCTGCTGTGTGCCACATAATAGCTACAGACTTATTACTATATTGGTTTTCTGTTTGCTTGTTTGCTTGCTTTCTTGTCTTTTTTTTTTTTTTTTTTTTTTTGAGACATGGTCTCATGTAGCCCAGGCTGGGCTCAAACTTGCTGTGTACCTAAGGCTAGCCCTTCCACTCCTACAATATACAAGACCAAAACTTCCAAAACATTGTCTCTAGGGCTACGTTCATTACACTCAAACCATGGAAACAAGTTTTCTACATATGTAGACCAACTAAGCTCTGCATTTCTACAAGGTTCTGCACTACAGCTTAAGAAACACTTTTCTTTTACTTTATATTACTTATATCACATTTGGTAGTCTATAATTATTTAATTGTCATTTTCAACTTGTTATCTGTGTCACTCAACATGATTATAGTTTTCATAAAGGCAAAGGGCTGTGTCTGAGCTTGGTGTCCCTAGCGCTTTGTCTCCAGAACTTAAAGCATGCTAAGCATGTCCAAGAACAAGTGAGGAATTGTGCCTAAGTTTACAGACTCACTAAACAGTGGAGTCAGAATCCTTTACCAGGGGCAGTGGCACACACCAGCAATTCCAGCATTCATGAAGTCCTGTCTTTAAAAAACAAATTTAAAAACAAATTGCTTCCCAGGATTGCAAAGGCCAGTAGGTGGCCACCTACTGCTGTTTGAGGTCTCCATTCTTCAGTGTCTGGAGCTGTTGGAAGCTGAGGACTTCCAACTAAGACTCTCAAAACAATGTCAACTCTATCAAAGTGGGTGTTGGGTTGCTCCTGAGGAGGAGCTCAGTCTGAAACGAAAAGGCGGGTGACATGGGGAAAGTGAACCCCTTCAGAAGAAACCAATACTTACTTGCCAAAGATCTGCCTGGCGTCATATTCAATACTATGCCTGCAGTATTCTATAATGACTTTTCATATGAAGTTCCATGATTCTCTGTTACCCGACAATTAAAGCAATCGAATGAGGAGGAGCCATCAGAACTTCTGAGGAGCCTGTCGTAGAGGTAGGCATCTGTAATCCTAACAATTGGGAAGCCTAGGCAGGAGGACGGAGAGTACAAGGCCAACCTGGCCTACATAGCAAGACCCTGTTTATAAATAAATGAACAAATAAACATCCCAAGAGTTATAAGTGATTTTAGTATGAATCATAAGAAAGTAGCATGCAGAAGTATGGCCTGCAATACAAAAGTTGTAGTCAATTTGTGGTATAACTTAAAAAATCACTAGACACCTGGAATATATGTAACAGATAGTTACAGAGCATAAGGCACTAGAAACAAATGTCTAAAAACCGCCACTGAAGTATGCCGAAGAGTGATTGGTTTTCTCTTATGGAGGCATAAACAAGCATTTGCATTTTAGTCATAAAATGTACAACACATTTTATGGAGTCAAACAGTGTAATCTCTTCATTAGGAAGTGGGCAGAGTCTCTTCAAACACTACCAAGGTCTTGGTGGCTGAAGTCTTTAGATCATTTAAAAATTGATCCTGATTAATGAGCCCAAAGGCAGAGCTCCAGAGAGAGGAAAAACAAACAACAAACAAACCAGTAAAGCTAAGACTAACCCTGTACCAGGTGTTGGTTTCAACAGTCCATCAAGGAATGCTTTACCTTGGGAGTCCATGGGAATTCGTCAGTCTGCTACCTTCAACAACAGTCTGGGAAAATGCATAAGCACCTGGAGACATTACGTTAAGGTGTGCATGTGCAGATGTGTGTGGCCAGCTGTGCCTGCGGGGGTGAGAACAGAAGAAGAAGAAGAAGAAGAAGAAGAAGAAGAAGAAGAAGAAGAAGAAGAAGAAGAAGAAGAAGAAGAAGAAGAAGAAGAAGAAGAAGAAGAAGAAGAAGAAGAAGAAGCAGAAACAGAAACAGAAAAAGAAACAGAAACAACCATAAAATGATCATGAAGACAGAGAGGGCCACTGGAAAGAGGTAAGAATAAAGGCCAGTATGTGGGCCCAGAATAAATTCCATCTGAATTTGATTCTTACCCCATGTACAAAGTTGCTGGCCTTTGATGGTTAGTTTCTCATCTGTAAAATGGGAAGATAGTATTAGCATTCCTTTAGAGTTGTCAAATATAAAAACTTAATGCTACCTGACTACTGAGAAGACACCGCCCTAAAGTCTAATTTTTTTTTACAATTTTGTTTCCCTATGGTTTCTGTTAGCTTCATTCTCTAAAGATTCTTAATTTGTTTAACAGAAAATTTGAGGGTTAGAAAAATGTGCTTAAGAAAGCATAAGTTTGCCCATAACCTTGATACCTAGAAGCAATTCATCTTTCTGTAGTGAGCATCTCTGGCAGCTCACTGAGGGTGTAATTTCCCATGCTGTGTTTTCCAAATCTTACTCTCAGATCAATGTTCTCCATTTAATGAAAACTCTTTCCTGCCACTCGCTTTAAATGGCTGCATAGTCTTCCACTTCCACCTACCTGTAACTCAAACTTTTCTTGAGGGGTGAGGCTGGGAAAAAACTGATTCTTTCCAGGAGCTTCTCATAATGCCACTGTATAACAACAGCAGTGTTTTAAAATAAGTCCACACCTGCCTACAAAAGGAACAAGGTTCAAGCCACCAGCCTAGGTGTCCAGATTCCTAAGTGTGCTTTTCTGTATAATTTCTCAGGAATATCACAAATCCAGTACTTTCTTTTCTTTTTTCTTTTCTTTTCTCTTCTTTTCTTTTCTCTTCTTTGAAGATTGATTTATTTTATGTATATGAGTACACTGTCACTGACACACCAGAAGAGGGCATCAGATCCCATTACAGATGGTTGTGAGCCACCATGTGGTTACTGGGAATTGAACTCAGGACCTCTGGAAGAATAGCTAGTGTTCGTAACTGTGGAGCCATCTCTCCAGCTCTGAGAACTTTCCAAAAGTAAATGATTTGAATTTTCCAATTTTTACGGGACTCCTATCATTTCCCCCTCTGAAAAAGTCTTGTTTTAGAAAATATCAGAAAATACAGGATTGTGTCCAAACATGGCCTTCCTGCCCATCACTAACAAAGCCATTGTCTTTTATTTTCTTAAAGTGTTCTGAGAAATGAGAAAGGAGTTAAGGGATGGTGTCTATTAATAGACACACAGGTGCTCTGCGATTCCTGGACACCCATGAGCAGATTCACCTCTGCTGTAGCCAAGAGCCATTTTCCCGTTAATTTTTTCACATTTGTTTTAGTTGTCTCTGTCCAGGCATCTGTGGCACAGCCATGACTCCTGTGTTTGCTATGAAACCTTCCTGTTACTGGTTTGGGGGCTTGTCTCCTTCCACCAGCCACCAAGACCAAACAGAAAACACCTTGAAGTGCAAACAGTCCTGAGTTATTACAACTGCTGTTTTTTATTAGCCGTGAAGACCAAAGAGGCAAGGGACTGCTCTATTGATGTAGAGCAGTAGGACATAAATAATAATACAATGTAAAACTGTAAGACTTCTTACATAATATTAATTTAATTCTAATAAACAGTAGGTTTAGGTCTTGGCTCCATGAGAGCAAACATGGTATATTTTGTTTCCATCCAATATTTATACCCAAAAAACATTTTATACAGGAAATAAAATAGTGATAAAAAATTACAGTCTTTGAATATTGGGCTTTGACTAGTCCCCTGCTGCCCTTCCTCGTATGTTTCAGTAAAATACAGTACATCTTGCTGTTTTATTTCAATATTTGTGGCCCGTGCAAAAATCCTATCTTCCAGCTGCCCAACATAACTGAAGAGCAAATGAGAAGAACCAGAGAGACACCAACAGATCAGGCTTTGTCTGGACTTTGCCTATTACTGCTAAATTATGATCGTATTGCAATTATTTTTAGATGTTGTAATTATTTGCGCACATTGTGATTGTTTCTGCAAAATTCTAGGGGCTGTAACTATGGCTCATCCTCCAGTCTCAGGCATAGTTAGGAGCTCAGTTTTCTTTTCCTGAACTAGCAACTTTTCCTCCTGAAATTATTGAAATCCACTGGCAAGTGGAACCCAGATAACCAGGTTTGCTGTAGCTTGGTCAAGGGTTATCATTACACTGTTTTTAAAAAGTTCTTTGACTTAACAAATTTTGTCACGAACCGAAGAGAGGAATATTATTTTGTCACAAACAAGACAGTGTAGGACAGGAACACAAAACCCATTTCCCTGTGGCATAACTTAGAGCTAGGTAAACCAGCCGCGATGCACAGGAGTTACAGAAAGCAGAACAGCTCGGGTGTATGACATAGTAACACCAGGGGCTGGGACGTGGCTCAGATAATAAGGTATTTGCCCATAGAAGCTGAGAACCTGTGTTCAGATTCACAGCATTCATATCAAAAGCCAGAACTTCAGGCAAGGCAGAGATGAGAAGTTCCCTGGGTTTTCTGACCAGCAAGCACAGGCAAATTAATGTGCTCAAGAGAGAAAAATCTAACTACACAAATTAACATGGAGACCATTGAGGAAGATTCCTGAAATCAACCCCAAGATGCCTGTCCCGCCCCCAAACACCTGCCCATGCAGAAGCACATACACAATTGTATAACACACACACACACACACACACACACACACACAGAAATTAAGACATGAAAATATGTTTGCTACATTTAAATATTGCCTTTAAAGTTACCTGATAAAGCAGAATGAATAGAATCTGAAAAACTGAAAGAACTATATTTCAACCAGAATCCTAGACTCTGAGAAACAAGTCCAGGTATATAAAGACACAACAGAAGACCAGAACCGTTAAGTGCTCACCCTGAGGCTGAGCATGCTGCACAGCTCCAGAAGTCCTTTCTGTTGATAACACTGTGAATGGGGCCATAACTAAATCTCACTAATTTTGTACCTTCTATTCTGAAATGTATGATTGTAAAGATGACAAAGCAAAACTCACTTTTTAAATAACTAATACATAATAGCTTGTTACATTAATACATTATAATCTAATAATGTTGCTGGGCCAAAGTGAACTGGCATGTATATATTAAGTCTGGTGTGATGAATTCTAATGGTTTTACAAGTGGGAAATTCCATTTCTGTATTAGAGGAGCCTCCCCACAGTTGAAATGCAGGGAGAATTTTGCTTATGCAAGCAACTTTCAAAAGCTTCAGAAACATTTATTTTGCCCGTAGACTCTGGTCATGCCTGGTCATTTTCCAGGCATAGAAGTAACTACATACTCTACACTTGTCTTAGTCAGGGTTTCTATTCCTGCACAAACATCATGACCAAGAAGCAAGTTGGGGAGGAAAGGGTTTATTGAGCTCACACTTCCACATTGGTGTTGATCACCAGAGGAAGTCAGGACTGGAACTCAAGCAGGTCAGGAAGCAGGAGTTGATGCAGAGGCCATGAAGAGACGTTCCTTACTGGCTTGCTTCTCCTGGCTTGCTCAGCCTGCTCTCTTATAGAACCCAAGACTTTCAGCC
>NW_022196909.1:66312890-66315734 GCF_008632895.1 Mastomys coucha | reverse complement strand
AAGCTCCCTTCTCTGTGATAACTCCAGCCTGTGTCAAGTTGGCACACAAAACCAGCCAGTACAGCACTGTTAAAGTAGAAGGTAACAAAATGTCATTGTTCTTTAAAAATCAAGTTCACTTCTGCTACCCTCTCACGTGGGGGTGGGCATACTTCACTATAGGGAGAATCTCATCTTTAGAGCTCTGTTCTAATGCTAACATGGATGTTAATCAGAGCCTGGGCATTTGGCAAAAGTTTCCCTTTGGAAATGATGAAATAAATGATGAAAATTCCTGAATCTAAAAATAACATGGCTCCTAGCTAGGACCAGGTCAACTTGTTTCCCTAGATCCAGGCCCCTTCCTGCCCTCCCTGAAATTCAGGCCTCCTGCGATGGCCAGGAGGGATGCTTACAGCTCATCTGACATTTTAAAACTCCCTACTCCTCTTATTTTCCTAGCTACCCCTACTAACATCCAACCCCCAGCCACGAAAGGAAAACGTTTTTCCCTCTTTGTGTCTCAAGAGCTGATCATGCCACCTGCTAGATGTATGCAAATATTGAACCCTGTCACATCAGAAGGATGTAACAGCAAGTGCTTCCCACACACTGACACATGCTGGAGAAGGGCTCCTGGCCATGCCTGCAGCCACCCCTGCTTCCTCAACCTGCACACACTTGCCTGGAAGTTCCAGGGGCAACTCAAGGTACACTTCCTTAAGGGTCAGTTGGCTCTGCTCACAATCATCAGGCAGGCCACAACCCTTTCTTGTATGGTTACTGCCATGTTTACTGCCAAACTCACACTGTTTCACACTTGACCAGGAAAACACATGAACAGTCACACAGATTTGAACAACCCGCTTGTGTTAACAGTAAGCCTCCTCACAGCTCAGAAAAACCACCATTGGCATAGTCAAGGCACGAGAAATTGCCGGAATTCTCAGTGTTAAGGTGTAAGCAAATGATGAGCATGTCTCCATATACCACTTCAGATTTATGATCTAAATGTATGTTAGGGATAGCTGGGACACCCAGGCCTTTATTTAGAGTCAGGGTTCATTCTTCGGCTTCTGCCCCATGCCCATCTCTTTGGATCAAAGGGAGAATTCCAGACATACTGAAAAAACAATGGTAAATGTTTGCATTGCTGAGATTCACACTGGTGCCATGGGTGGTTTCAACGTGGACTGGGCTCTATAAATAAAATAAAAAGATGGTTTCCAAATGAAAATACGTTAAAAAAAACATACTGGGGGATGGTGCTTCAGAGACGCAGTCTGGTTAGTTGTAAAATGACTTTAAATTGGGCCTTAAAAAGGATTGCTAAATCTTGACACATATATGAGCAGCTTATTATCATGCAATTGTGCAGTAGTCGCTTGATCTAGTTACTGATTCGTCACATATGAATAAATGATTAATTACCAGAAAGGCTAAAACAGAGGAGAGAGCAGAGAGAGAAGAGAGCTGAAGCTCGCCCTGCAAGAGGGGCTTAAACACGTTTATTGCCCTTTAAGTGCATTTCATTAAGGCCAATTAAGGACTTTCATGTCTTATTAGAAAAATGAAGTAGATTTATGATGTTTTCGTAGGTTGTAAATGCCGGGGCTAGCAGATACAAAACCGAGCTGAAATGTGGTAGTTAAGAGCTAAGAAAATATATACAAATGCTCAGAGAAAGCAAATATTTAATGATGGTTCAACACAAAGGCGATCTTTACATAAAAGAAAGGACACCATTTTTATTCTCTCTGGTCTATCACAATAAACTCAGGGATTTCAAAATAGAAGAGGTTTTTAATTTCTTCTGGGTAGTTTAAGAACCTACTTTGGGTTAGGAGGAGAAAGACTAGGGCCAACCTTTAAATGTCCTCACAGCTCCTGCACCCCCAGCCTTCTCTCAAAAGCCTGAGCACATGACCATAGAATGACACTTCCGATCACAGTGAGATATATGTTCTTTAAAGAAAAGAAGTGGGACATTGTTCCAGCTCCTAAGACTTATTAATAATCCACAGCAAGCAAAATTCACTGGTGAGCACGAGAGCCATGAGCTTCCCTCCCCAGTTTCCCCATCCCCTCAGACAGTGGCAGAATGCCTGATGCACATCCTGGATCGTCTTCATCTGATTTCAAGGACAAATATCCATGATTGTCCTCCCCATACCATTGTAATTATGAGGTCTTTTCTCTTACTTAAGGCCATTCCTTTACACACACACACACACACACACACACACACACTTCCTCAATTCATGCAGTTTTTCAAATGCAAGAGCTTTCGTTTACTGACATCTGGTAACGCACACATTTTACCTTGCACATCATGATGTGCAACTGTTTATCATCTGTCCTCTTGGATAAATAATTTAAAACCATGTGAAACTTCTTCTTCAAGAAAATATCAGCTGAAGAGATACAGTCACAACTTCTTAAGCTCAAATTTCTTCTACTATCAAAAAAATGGAATATTGGCAAGTGAGTAGATTATGTGTTGTCATTTTTTCCCCAAAAGATGTGTTATACAGCACAGGAAAGAAGTCCAAAACTTACCAACAGCTCCGCAGTATACACACAACTATTAAGTAAACGTGGCATTTTGCTTGTTGAAAACTTATTTACTGCCACAAAAAGACTGAACGTGGAGTTTTCAGGCTTCTGCAAGAGCAAACTCTTCTGCTGAGTACTTTTAAAATAGTGTTACTGAAGGATCCAGCACAGGAAAGCAGGCTAACCACTGTTTTACCTGAGAAGATGAAAAGATGCCGAATGTGTCTATGAAGGTAGAGGTTGGATCACCAAAGGGCACTCTACAGGCTCACTGGATCACCAAAGGGCACTCTACAGGCTCACTGGATC
>NW_022196909.1:66296243-66312418 GCF_008632895.1 Mastomys coucha | reverse complement strand
CAAAGGGCACTCTACAGGCTCACTGGATCACCAAAGGGCACTCTACAGGCTCACTGGATCACCAAAGGACACTCCTATAGGCTCACTGGATCACCAAAGGACACTCCTACAGGCTCACTGGATCACCAAAGGACACTCCTATAGGCTCACTGGATCACCAAAGGGCACTCCTACAGGCTCACTGGATCACCAAAGGGCACTCCTATAGGCTCACTGGATCACCAAAGGGCACTCTACAGGCTCACTGGATCACCAAAGGGCACTCCTACAGGCTCACTGGATCACCAAAGGGCACTCCTACAGGCTCACTGGATCACCAAAGGGCACTCCTACAGGTTCACTGGATCACCAAAGGGCACTCCTACAGGCTCACTGGATCACCAAAGGGCACTCCTACAGGCTCATTGTTGCCAAAAACTAAGGGCAAGTGCACAGACAAAATATTAATTTCAATGTCTTCAATGTGACTCTATTTTGTTCTGTGAATTTGATTTTCCAAATAATGACCTGGATGGAGACGTAAAGCAACCAGCCACGAGTCTGCCCAGACTCTGCAAAGAATTTTATTGAACTGAAATGTGATGAGCATCTGTCCTTAGTGATTTATCCCAAACAGCAGATATGTTATAAAATGAGCACATTGCATGTGCAGCTATAAAAGAGAAACAGAACAGCCTTTTAGTTAATATCTAATCAAACTTCAAGACGCCTTATGAGGCACAAGGGTTGTACCGACTCATTCCCATGCACCTTTTTCTAGAATACTGGACGGGCCACCATCAGACATTGTAAAATGCTGAGCTAAATGTCAGCAGTTGGTTTGTTATTTCTCCACATCAACGTATGCCCCCTGATTTTGGTTTTCACAACATGAGATGTAAACCAGGCCAGGGAGCTAGTTACCCGCAAATTCCTATTACTGGATGAGCAACTGTTATCTAGTGTAAACTTCTCAAAGTCAGGATTAGACAAACAGCTATCTTGTCAGGCACGATAGACTATTTCTGGGAGAACTGCTACTACAAATAAGGTGGAGGGGTTGAGCTCTGATGGTTCCAAAGAGCCCTAGGATACAGGTTCCCTTCCACAAAGGAATTTTAGCCAAGATCAATGTAAACAACTCCCAAACAATCCAAACATCTATGGCTTAGGACACAGACATTAACATTGCAACTCACACCCCAAGTCTTTCCACAAACAATGCACTCTGAAATTGTCCAATAAAAATAATACTTATTTATCACACCTGGTCAATAACTTATAGTTAAAGAGTCCATTAAATCAGGGACTAAACCTTGTAAACGATGCATTGGCAATTTCTTTTAGACCCACTTCAAGGAAGAAACAAGTCTGAATTACTAGCAGTTAGACCAAAATGAGGTTTTACTATTTGGAAGAGAAATAGATTCTGTTGGGTTGCAGGCCTGCATCCATTGAGTCCACAGAGAGAAAGGACAGTGGTGAACTGCCAGTGCCAATCATCTTCCATGCTGCTGGTGCTGTGAGAAGCTATGGGTGCAATGTCCCAGGGCATGAGTCACACGGGGCTTGGTGGCACCACCGTTTGGGTGCACCCACTACCATGGTGACTTTGAGGAGGCAGATCTGAGTCAGTATCCAGGTGTTTCAAGGTAACTAGCAGCTCTCAGAAGTACAAAGCCATGGCCACAGACTTCTCATTTGTACACTGTGCTGTGCTGCTAGTTTTTTAAAATTCATAAGAAAAAAAAAGTTTTCTTTTTCTGTAGGAGGAATTGGCCAAAACTCTCCTCTACCCACAAGCTCCATCTCCAGTCTGAGGAAACAGTAAGAACTCAGGAGATTTTTTCCAGGTTCCTGGCTTAACCAGAAAACTGGAATATTCTAGAATAATAGACATAAGACCTCTGTAGCAGTGGTTGGCTGAATGGAGTATATATTCTCTAAGTACCTACCTTCCCTTTCTAGATCCTGTTAGCCTATCTCTACCTCTCCCAAAATATGACCCTTGACTTATTAGAGTAGGCTCTTAGTAAGCTCTTCACATTTCTTACCATTTTCATATGTCTAGTTCAGAGAATAATAAACTAGAAAGAAATCAGAAATGAGAGATGCTGTACATGGAAACTTTGAACCACTTAAAAATTGATTATACCATAATATTCTGTATATTTGCCCATGTTATGTTTAACCTATTGTACTAGAGATCATAAAACTGGCACATGGATGTGACAAATCCTGCCATCATACAGTTTTATAAATAAAGTTTTATTGGAACACAGTCACAGTCATTCATTTACAGATTACTTGTAATTGTAATCCTAATGAACCACATGATCTGAAAGGTGTGGTGTTTGCAGTCCTTTACAGAATACCTGTACTAGCTTCTCCTAACACTTAAGGCTTTCAGCTGGGTTGGTGAGTAACATGAAGTTTCATTCGGTGATGACTGCTCCTCACAGTGTGCTTTGCATCTGCTAATATTGTCTTCGTGAGTTAGCAACAGTTTATTTTCGAAGGGCAAGGGTGACTAGAGATCCAAATATTTAGTGAGCTATTTCTCCAATATTTATCACTATATATTTATTTTGTCAGCCACCTCAGAAAATGCCTTTTTTGAGGAGTGATATGTGAAGGCTGCATTTCAGCTTAATTCGTTCTAAAACAATTTGTCTAGGCAGCTAAACTGGAAGTCTTCCCTGCTCTTGATTCTCCGAATAGACTTCTTGTCACCTTATACCTTGTCTGAAACCCCCTAAGTCTCAAGAGTCTCGAGGACATTTTTTTTTTACTTCCTTAGAAGCAAAAAAGGACCAAGCAATGAGATTAAAATACAGGTCTCTATGTTGGTGGATGCTACCCTTCTTGCTCCAGACTATAGAAAAACCTAGCATGAGCAACCATCCATTTAGATTTTATTCTGTGCAGTATACTAAGTCATGTATCTGTACTTTAACACTCATAGCAACCCCATACAATATATGTCATTGTCCTCCCATTTTATAGGTGAGCAGACAGGCTTAAAGAAATACAGGAATGGATTTGACCTCATGAAGTAACCCACTTCATTTTTTTTTGAGACTTTTGAAGCTGTAGAGATTATCACTGGGAGAAATTACTTTTCCAGATGTAGAAATTGAGAAAAAAGATCATGAAAAAAATCATTCATCTGGATAGGATGATAGATTCAGTATTTAGGTGTGAGACATTCAAATCCCAATAGATGATTTCGACATTGCTGCATGGGCAAATCAACTTCTATCAGCTCTTTCACCTCATCTTTTGTGTGTGTGTGTATGTGTGTGTGTGTGTGTGTGTGTGTGTGTGTGTGTGTGTGTGTGTGTATGTGTAGGTGTGTGTGCACACAGCGAGAGTATGTGTGTATGTGTGTCTGAGTGTGTGTGTTAGGGGTTTGTTTTTGTGAAATTCACAATATTTCTTCTCATTGAGGAAAACAAAGGTTTGTGTTTGAAATGCAAGCTTTTGTGTTTCATTTTACATCTTCTTAAAGCTGGAAGAGCGCTCCTGTGCTGTGAGCTTCCTTTCTAACAATGGCTGGAAAACCCTGCTTTGTAGCTGCATAGGCACAACATCTGAGCAGACACCCGGGGAGGAATGTGTCATAAAGGGACATTCCTCATAATCAAGGATAATTCAAAAGGGAAACAGTGACCGAACGGCTATGAGAGCAACAGAAGCCTAATCCCGAGCCCAGCTCTGCAGACGGGGCACAGGCTGCTGCAAAGCCAGGGCAGATGCCAGGGACGGGGCCAGCCACAAACAGAACAGAAGTCCAGTCCAGAGCTTGGCATCTGGGTTCTTCAGCTGCCAGCCTTGCCTCGCGAGTAGCCCCAGTGTCTGGCGCCCGTGCAGAGAACAACAGAGGATGAGGCTAAAGAGGTCCATGCTCTGTCCTGCCAGCAATAGGATGAGGCTGTGCCAAGTGAAGGCTGCAGCACCATGCCACTGCCAATGTGCCTTGGAACGGCTTAGATATTTTCTAAAGGGACAACAGAATTCCTGCAAAAAGAGAAGACTGGGGCCAACCCAGAAAACCATTCCTCCCATTCCCTTTTATTTTAAAACAAATGAGAATACTTTTCTTATCCACGATCTTTTCCTCTTTCACAAGCCTAACATGGTCTGGTTTCTTTCCATTTCACTCCTGCACATCAATACCAATCCAACAGTTCCTTTCATATGTGTTTACTAAACTTCTGTCTTTGGTTTTCTTTTTTTTAACTTCAACGTTATTATTTGCCTTTATCCCATTTCCAAAAGGCATTGCCAATAGAATGAGCGAAGAATGTCCAGGGTGCAGAGAGTTGGAGGGATGTTGGAACGCCATCTTGGTAATGAGTTAGTGAGTGGCTGCAGCCCTGGGGGTTGTATTCAAAGACTCGGGGTTCTAGTTGTAAACTACCTCCCTGAAGCTCTCCAACTAGAAAAAAAAAAACAATGTGGAAAAACAAAGGCTACTCGGAAATATCAAGATATGTATGGTTTTTTGTTTCTTTGGTTGATCTATGTTTCATAATGCTAAGGATTGAACCCAGGGCTTCATGAATGCTAGACAAGCACTCTACCATTGGGTACAACCCTAGTCCTCTGTTACCAGGAAAATTAGGGTTCTTTTATTAACAAAATAATTTTAAAACATGCTCAAAAACTCACTCAAGGTCCTTTGTATTGGACTTGGAAAGAAAAAGAGGGTGGGTAAACCCTAAATCTCTGCAGCTGCCTGGTAGAAGGCAGTGGAGAAGAGGGGGAGAGAAGGTCCTGCCCTCGAGCTAGGGTCCAGGGTAGCAGGTGGGCTAAGAGAAGGAGGCCAGCAAGCAGCTGAAGAAGGAAGGGTGCGGGACTTCAGAGAGAGAAAATCATGCTTGGGGTTCTGGTCAGTTTCTGAAAAAATGTGATATAGAAAGACGAAAAAGGTAAAAGTTACTTTAAAAAAAGACATAACTCAGAAAAACAGGTAGACTCAATCATAAGAAGCTGAATGGGGGAGGGGCTCCTACGTATAAGTACATTACCAAATTAAGAAATAGTTACTCTCCCATCTTCCTGACATGTCTTCAGGTATCCTGCCCAGGTGACTGACAGGCCTAGCAGATTCATCCTTAAGGGAGGAGACAACTATATGTCATGTTCTAATCCAGTTGTCCCTAACCTTCCTAATGCTGTGACCCTTTAATACTGTTCCCCATATTGCTGTGGCCCTTAATCTTAAAATTATTTTCATGGCTACAACATAACTGCAATTTTGCTACTGTTATGAATCATAATGTAAATATCTGTGTTTCCCCAAGGTCTTAGGCCACCCCCAGACAGAGAGGCACTGCTCTATCTTTAGAATAAATCAGAATGTCAAATCTACACCCTAAACCATAGGTCACATGTAGCACCCATTCTTTTAACCAGGACAAAGTAGCTTTCCTTTAATGGACTTCTCCAGATAGCACTGCCTTTTCCTAAAGAAGGACAGCTGTGAAACTTCCCTCCCAGTGTTACCTAGAAGATGGGAGGTAGGACCCAAAGGGAGATGGACTCAAGGCTGCTAATCCCTGAGCAATACTTTGTAACAGCAGAAATCCTTTGTCCTCTGTCCATTCCCATTGGATTGAGAAAGGGAACCACAAAACCAGAGGACTATCGAGAGAGCCCTCATTGACAGGGCCCTCGGGGAACGAGTGCTTAGGCTTGTCAATCTGGTGAACACAAGCGCAGCAGATTTTCAGTAAGACACACAGAGAACATCATGACCATGTCACCTCATCCCAGGACTTAGAAAATGTGTGGGTTAGGAATACATGAATAAAGCTTCAGTGTTAAAATGGAAGCTCTTTTATTAGCTAATGTAACTAGGCCCTCATTGTTCAACCTAAAAATTCAGATTAGCAGATATGAATGTCAAGTTTTAAAATCTTTGTAATCATTCATAACCTCTTGTGTTTAAATAACATTTTACATTATTAAGAATACACACAATGGCCTAAGTTAACCATGAGTATATCGCTCTGCTCCACTATGGCACCAACTCTATGCCCTATTCCTGAACCTTATTCTCCAGTCCCTTGCATCACTGTGACATGGCTGGAATTATCCCACTTTCCTAGGTTGCCTCCTCCAACACTTTTGTTGAGGCTTAGCTTAAGAAGTGAAGGACTCAAAAAAAAAAAAAAAAAAAAAAAAAAAAAAAAGCTGGGTAGTAGTGGCTTTAATCCCAGCACTTGGGAGGCAGAGGCAGGCGAATTTCTGAGTTCAAGTCCAGCCTGGTCTACAGAGTGATTCCAGGACAGCCAAGGATACACAGAGAAACCCTGTCTCGAAAAACTAAAGATAAAATTAAATAAGGAAGTGAAGGACTTTCTTCAGGGAATTTTCTTCTGCTTCTGCTCCTCCCTCCTGTACAAGCTCCATGACAGAGCTCAGCATTTGATTATGTCACCTTGTAATATAGTAGGTCTCATGAAAGAAAGACTTATGCAGTGTGATATCCTTGAAGAAAGATATCAGAACTTTCAGTTTTATCTTCCATAAAATCTGACCCAACCTGGACCTTTCACAAGAGCCTGAAATTTTAGAATGATTACTTGTTTTCCAAAATACAGTTTCTCTCCACATAGAATTTATTTCTGTATGTGTTATTAAAATATTTTATACCACTGTTAAAACCAATATTTTTTGGTGTTAATTTTATCTGTGTTTGAGGTGCCAACTATGAGAAGCAAAGAATTCCAAAAGGAGTAATGTTAGCAGAAAGCCTAACTGTTCTGATTTGGTCCCATGTACTTACTACAGGAAAAACTCTGAACTATGCCCTGAGTTGGTTTTTTTAATATTTTAATTTTTTGGTGTGTATGTATGTTTATGCACATGCCACAGCACATGTGCAAAGGTCAAAGGGTAACTTGACCGACTTTTGAAGGGATTGATTTTCTTCTTCCACCATGTGAGTCCCAGGAATTGAACTCAGGTCATCAAGTTTGGTAACAAGCTCCTTTTCCCACTGAGCCATCTCACCAGCCCTCACAAGAGCTTTCATTTTTTAGTGACATACTAAGTCCCTTGAAATAGTCTCTTCTAGTAAAGATGCTGTATATGCTCTTTAGAGGGTCCCCAAAGCCACAGTTCCATGGAAAGTGCATTTTACTCTCAAGGAAAAAAAAATGAAAACTTTGACACTAACTGCTTACTCAATGTTTATTTTTTTATCCGTACATCTTAAATGTTCAAGGAAAGTTTATTTTCTTTTATTCTGTTTTGTTTTCCTTTACTAACAACGTCATATTAAAAGATAAAGCCACTCTGCAAATTTCAGAGCTACCAATTGAATCAAAGAGAATGAAATGGACACCAACAGAAATTTGATTTAAGGACTTTCAGCAAAACTGTGTTCAGAGAAGACTGGGCATCAATGTCATTTAGTGTCACATGTCAGCGTATCAAAAATAATGGTGTTTTTGTTGCAATGTAGAAATAAAAATCTCTTTTTTCATTTTTCTTCATTAATGCATATATTAAATATAGAGCCAGCTTCACAAAACATGCATTCTTAAAATGATATTTTCTTACCTAGAGTAATTTGAGTGTTAAAAAATATTAAAAACTTTTACTGACCACAGGAATATACAAGGAATTTCTAGGCTCAAAGGAGACGTCTAGCTGGGGAGGGACACTCTGCCTCTTTTTCCTTACCTAATTCTTTCCTAAGCCAGTCCTGACTTTAACAGTGACCATTGCTCCGTTGAGACATCTGCTTCACAACAGTAGAAGAAAGAACATCACTTTAAAGGACACTGAGGACATGCTAAGGTGTTTAAAGGACACTGAGGACATGCTAAGGTGTTTAAAGGACACTGAGGACATGGTAAGGTGTTTAAAGGACACTGAGGACATGCTAAGGTGTTTAAAGGACACTGAGGACATGCTAAGGTGTTTAAAGGACACTGTGGACATGGTAAGGTGTTTAAAGGACACTGAGGACATGCTAAGTTGTTTAAGGGACACTGTGGACATACTAAGGTGTCGCCACTCAGGTTTCACACAGCCCTTTGTGCTTTGACAAGACATTACTGTGAGGTTGAATAGACACAGCAAAATAGCAACTCTACAGGCCAATTTCGGCCCCTCTGCCTCACTCAGTATTCCAGTCCTTCCAATGGGTTTTCTAGTGAAGAACAACCATAATAAAAATTCATCCACATACTTTCACCAAGAAAACAAAATACGGCTTTAATAAAGAAAAGTTGACTTGCTTTTCCAGCTGACCCAGTATAGATTTTAGGTTTCTATATCTATTGGGAAATCAAGCTTTAAGAAAGGTAAGGACATTCACGTCTCTGCCAAGAATTAATATAGATTTCAATAGTAAACTAAACTCATAATTTTATACATATTAGCAATGGACAGGCTTCCACTGTTATTTCAAATCCACGCACGCAGAAGGGGAGACGTCTGCTGTGAATCTTCTGCTGGCTGAATGCCCTACTGGATCCCTTGGCTGTTGGTACTGTTCCATGAGCAGACAATGACCTCAGTGGGAATCAAAAACCAATTGGGAAAAACTACATTAAAAACTTCAGGTGCTAACTTCTCACTTAGGTCTGTTTCATCATTATGTTCCAGAGGGCACATGTGTTGTGAAAAGTCACCGAAAGGAGCCACGCCTTCTGCTGAACTTTCTGAAGGGCTAAGGAGAGTGTCAAGGTTGTACAGAGGTTGAAATGTTGCAGTCAGTCAGAACTGTTTATCTTGGGCTAACATTATCTCCCACAAGGGAAAATTCTCACCCATATCTGTGTCTGACCTAACATCCTCCTTGCTTAAAGATAAAAAGGTTTTGAGATGTATGTATTCACTTAACAACCTACTAGCACCCACCAACCAAGAGGCATCTGAAACTCATAGCAGAGATTTCTTCACTTTGCTTTAACCCACCTATGTAATGTTGCCATCAGTGTGTTTGAAAAGTACCTTAATTTATGGCTTTATTTTTTTTCTGTCTCTATGAAAATTTCATCAAACTATTACCATACTGGAACATGGACTTAATGTAGGTTGACTTAAATGTGTTCCCTGCCATGGGGCAGTTCTGCTGGCTCTAGGACAAACTCTCATTCCCTTTGAGGTGAGAGCTGTTCTTTTATATCTACAGTTCGTATTATTTTAAGACAACAGTCCACTACAGGTATTGCTGTTTTAAAATCCTCTATTGTTTTCAAAGTGCCTGCCCTGCCATATTAAAGAGAGAATCTTTCCATTCAGCTGAAGGTTTACTGAGAACCTATTATATGTAGGTTTAGATAATGGCAGGATGAAAAAGTGAGGGAAGGATGGTGGAAGGAAGCTGCGAGAAATTTGAAAGACTTTAATTGAGAGTCCAAGCATCAGACACCCCTCTGTTACATACAAAAAATGTAGAACTAACCCTGAAATCTATCCTTAAAAGTTGTCAGTCTATCAGGACAAGTAGCCAGTGAGCTATGTGTTGCTTTTCTAGAAAATACCTTTCACTGCAACACAAAAAGTTTAATACTCTTCTCTAGGTCTGGTGGATGCTCTAAGTTAGATTCAGTCTCATAGCAACTTCTCAGCAAAGATCAGAAGCAGAAGCAATCCCCCCCGCCACAGGAAGGAAGCCAAACAAACTAGACACAAGTTCCCTGGAACAGAGTATGCATGAGTATGTCTAATGAGAGATCAACATACACATGTGTGATCTTAGAAACTGGGAAAATACTTCCCCTCTAAAGAATTTTAATAATATAAAATGCATACATTAGGAAATTAACCACTAATCATTTTTAATTTCTACTTAAAAGAGCAAGATTATTAACAGGAGTGTGCTAAGAGCATTATACAGACTTCTGGAGATGATACTGCCCCAGGCAACACATGGAGAAGAGTTGGATGGAGAGAACACACTTCCACAAAGTGGGGAGCCAGCTTCAGAACCACAGACCTATGATAGGACACCTGACAAGTACAGGTGCATCAGCTGCTGTACCGAAAGGAAGCTGGGGCCAAGACAGCTCTTCACAGGTGGAGCAGGGGAGCAGGGGACTTCTTGAGTCCTACCTCCAAGATAAAAACAGCTTTCACAAGCTTCACAGACAGTCGCAGGTTTGGGAGAGACAGTAAGGAGACCCACTCTGGCCAGGTGGTGGTGGCGCATGCCTTTAATCCCAGCACTTAGGAGGCAGAGACAGGAGGATTTATGAGTTCAAGTCAGCCTGGTCTACAGAGTGAGTTCCAGGATAGCCAGGGCTAAACAGAAAAACCCTGTCTAGAAAAACCAAAAAAACAAAAAAGGAGACCCACTCTGTGGATATCTCAACGTTAGAGGGAATCCCATAGTGACCCTGTATGACAGAGAAGGAACCAAACACAGTCTTGAAACACAACCATTTGTTTGAAAACAGCTACCTTGAGGGCCTGATAATGGCAAACAACTATAAGAAATGAGCATAAATATATAATCTAGTACAGCCCCAGAGAGACAGCCCCAGAAGGCAGCCGTGGAAAGCATGAGGGCCAGATACTGACAAGGTGCCAGTGAAGTGTGCAAAGACAGGTAGCTATCCTACAGTGCTTTCTGTTCCTGTGACAAAACCTTCTGACCAACAGCACCTTGGGGAAGAGTTTATTTGATATACACTTCCATGTCACAGCTGATCATTGAGGAAAGTCAGGGCAGAAAGCAAAACAGAAACCACAGAGAAACACAGCTTGATAGCTTACTTCCTGGCTCATGCTTTAACAGCTCAGGCTCATCTGCCTAGGAATGGTGCTACCCATAGTGGGCTGGGACCTTCTACATCAAGACAACCCCTCACAGATAGTACCACCAGCCAGTGTGGTCTGGGAAATCCCCTACTTGAGGCTCCTTCAGATGACTCTGGGCTGATGCTGAAGCTAATTAAGACAGTAGCCCCACCCTTGATGACTGGTAGGATCTGAGAGTAAAGTTAATAACATCAAAGAAGCCATAGATAATTTATTCAATAATATCACAGCAAAAAATCTCAAATCTAAATAAAGAAATGAATGCCCAAATACAAGGTTTTTAGAATATAAAATGGACATAACCAGAGACGATAAATCCCTATGATACAATCTAATCAAGATGTCAGGAGTAAGCAAAGGAAAATATTGAAAGATATAAGAAGGAGCTAGCTTATGTACATGGTCAAGCACAGCATCAAATCTCTCATTAGCAATCCTAAAAGCCAAGAAACCATGTTGTGACATACTCTGAAGGTAAATAGATACAAACTAGGAGTCCTATATTCACCTGAGTTAGCATTTAAAATTGACAAAGAAATAGGACTTTTCAAAACAAATATCAAGTCAGTAATACAGAAGATTCTTAAAAGAATAATCTACATAGAGGAGGAAGACAGTGTCAGTCATGAGAACACTGGAAAGAGTAAATTTCATGAGAAGAATAAACTAACAAAAGAGACCTAGGAAAGAATTCATCATGCCCAACACATGAGTAAACTCCTGGTACCAGAAAAGCAAAAAACAAAAAACAAACCAAGCAACAATCTAATCAATGATAAAATAATAGGAATTATTGATAAAATATATAAATGTAAGTGACTTTAAATCACCAACAAAGAGATATAGACCAGATAAATGTACTCTAAAAACTATATCCAACTATCTCTTACCTCCAAGAAACATACCTCATGAGCAAAGACATCTAGAGACTGATAGTCTAAGGTAGAAATCAATCTATCAAGCATGTGGCAACTTAAAACTATGTGAGACATAAAACTATATGAGATATAACCATTCTCATACCTGATAACGTAAACTGAATCCCTAAATTAGTCAAGAGATAAAGCTATTACACGTCAGTAAAGAAAGCAGTCCATCAAGAAGATATAACAATTATACATATATATGCACTGAATATTTGGGCTCCGCATTTCATAAAACAAACACTAATGGGAACAAAAGGTCAGATAGATCCTTATATAACAATAAGGGATGACTTTAATACCTCAATTTTATCATTAGCTGTGTAATAAAAACTAAAAATCAAGGGGGAAAACACAAAGTTAAAATACATTGCAGATAAAATGGATCTAACAAATATTATCCAACAAAAATGGAATATAAATTATATCGGCATCCCATTCACCTTAAAATGAGCCACATTCTAGATTACAAAGCAAATCTTTATAAATACAAAAGAATTGAAATATTTTTTCCTGTCTTACCATGTCATGGTGGAACAAAACTAGAAATCACTAGAAAGAGAAACATCAGAAATTGCAAAGACTTAGAAATTGAACAATACCAATGCTAATAACAAGAGTCACTAAAGAAGTCAGGGAAAAAATGTAAAAGCTTCTAGAATCAAATGAAAATGAAAATACAACTTACCAGCACCTTTGAGACACAGGTAAGGCAAAAGAGAAAAGTGTATGCCTGTGAGGACTTACATGAAAATCCAGAAAGAGCTCAAGTACTTTATCCTAATGACACAGCTCAAGTTTTCAGAAAAATCAGAATAAATCAAACCTGAAAGCAACAGGTGGCAAGAGAAAACACCAATCAAAGTAGAAATTAATGAAATGGAGTCAAAAGAACAACATTGGTTCTTTGAAAAAATAAAGGTACAAAGCCCTAACAAAACTAATCAAAAGAAAGAGAAAAGGCCCAAAATTAGCAATGAAAGGAGGAAGGATACTATGTATTCCTCTTCCTTTCTTCCTCTCTTTCTTTCTTTCTTTCTTTCTTCTTTCTTTTCTTTTTCTTCCTTCCTTCCTTTTGTTCTTTCATTCATTCTTTCTTTCTTTCTCTTTTATTCCCCTTGCTTCCAACCCAATGCCTCCCTTCCTGTCACTCCCTCCCACAATACTTTCCTCACTCTCCCTTCTCTTCTGAACAAGTGGGGCCCCTGGGTATCCCCACAGCCTGACACTTCAAGTCTCTGTGATGCTAGGCACTTCCTTTCCCACTGAGGCCAGACAAGGCAGTGCAGCTAGAAGAACATATCCCACATACAGGCAAGAGCTTTTGGAATAACCCCCACTCCAGTTGTTCAGTGGGGACCAAGCTGCACATCTGCTACATATGAGGGGGGAGGCCTAGGTCCAGCCCATGTATGTTCTTTGGTTGGTGGTTCAGTCTCTGAGATCTCCAAGGGTCCAGGCTAGGATCCAGGTTGATTCTCTTGGTATTCCTGTGGAGTTCCTATTCCCTTAGAGGCTGTAATCCTTCCCCCTATTCTTCCACAAGAGTCCCCAAGCTCCATCCACTGCTAGGCTGTGGGTAGAAGAACCTTTCTGAGGAAGAGCCTTTCAGAGGACAGCCATGCTAGACTCATGTCTGCAAGCATAACACAGTAGCATTGATAGCGTCAGGGATTGGTGCTTGCCCATGGGATGCGTCTCAAGTTGGGGTGGTTATTGGTTGGCCATTCCTTCAGTCTCTACTCCATCCTCAATCCCTAAATTTCTTGTAGACAGGATAAGTTTTGTGGGTAGGTTGGTGTCCCTATCACTACCTCAGAGTTCCTGACTGACAACAAGAGGCAGACTCCCCAGGCTCCATATCTTCAATGCTGTGAGTCAGAGCTAAGGACACCCCCATTGATTCTTGGGTGCCTCTCCTATCCCAGACTCCATGATGTCTTTGTTTTTCATAGCTGAATAGATACTATATTTTTCAATGAAATACAGAGACCCAGTTAAGATTTATTTAAAACTTGTGTCCAAGGCACCAGGAAACCTAGAAGAAAGGGATAAATTCCCAGGGACAAATAACTTACCAAAACAAAATTAAAAAGTATGATCTACTAAAGCAACAAGATTGAAATAATAATGACCTCCCCGAAGATGAAAACTCAACAACAGACCATGTCACCGCTAGCTCTTCTAAGATTTAACTCCACTTGTGGCTCAGCTCTCAGTCTGGCTCTTCTGTTTGCTCTCTAGTGATGGCTCTTTCTCCATCTCTTTGCTGATTCCTCCCTCATTCCTAATTATTGACTATTGGACTAGCCTAGTTCCTGTCCTTAGTCCTCTCCACTCACAGATCAACATCCACTCCATGGGTTTTATTTGTTTTATTTGTTTTGTTTTTTTTTTTTTGGTTTTTCGAGACAGGGTTTCTCTGAGTAGCCCTGGCTGTCCTGGAACTCACTCTGTAGACCAGGGTGGCCTCGAACTCATAAATCTACCTGCCTCTGCCTCCCGAGTGCTGGGCTTAAAGTCACTTCGTGGGTTTTAATACTACTTCTTGCCAGTCATTGCCAGGGTCAATGCCTTTCCATACTAAAGTCCAATTGCCTAGCCTACTCAATGGTATGATCCATCTGTCTGCTTCAGCAATGATCCATGCTCTAGAAGCATGGTGGAAGCTCCACACTTGTTACTGTCATCACTTATGCCTCTCATTCTTATAACCCAAGCCTATTTATTATTACTAAACCCTGCAGTTCAGTGTTTAAGTATTTCCTTAGCTCCTTTACTGTGACTACTTTTTATACAGATGACCCTTCATCATGCTCTATAATTTATTTGTGTGGCATGCCTATTATTTATATAACTGTCTACACCTTTAAGAGTGCAAGCTCCATGTGACAGAACTCTTGTTCATTTCATTATCTATCTTAAGCTCCTACATCAGTGTCTGGCTCATAGTAGGTATTCAGTAAGCATTGTTCTTACTGATTTATTTGATAAGTGTATATTGAATATTTAAATTCACTAGGCATTGGACATATATGAATAAATCATGCCTCTGTCCTCATTTAATTTATATTTAGTGAAGAGGGAGAAAAAATTAATAAGCAAACTAACAAATAAGACACTTTCAGATGGAAGTATCTGAAAAAAAGTGACATGAAGTTAGTTAACAGAAGAAAGAAAACAGGACTGACGGAAGTTGCTCTGGAGGAAGAGAGGACAAGTGTGGATGAGTGGTCATGGCCAGATCACATGGCATGTATGCTGTGGTAAAGCACTTGAATGCTACCTGTGTGTGACAATATGGTTGATGGAAGATGTAGAGAATGGCTTACAGAAGGTGGAAAAAGGAAACTAGAGAGTGATTAAGAATATATTGCAATTGCCTGGAGGTGGTATTCCATGCCTTTGATCCCAGGCAGAGTCAGGCACATCTCTGAGTTCAAGACTAGCCTGGTCTACAGAGTTCCAGGGCAGCTAAGGCTATACAGAAAAACTCTGTTTCAAGGGGGAAAATACTGCAAGATGACAGACTTTTACTTTGGGGAGCAATAGGATGGTTTAGAAATTTATAGGAAAGGCACGATCTATCTTAAATTCCCGCTGGACAAATTACAATAAACATACATTTAAGTACAATGATGGGCTTGCTTTTAAAAAGAAAAGTTACTGAGACCAAAATAATTAATTGGGACTTGAGATTGGAACACTAAAGAAATTTAGAAGCTAGGATCATCCTGAAGATGGAAGTCAGAGCCGGCAGTGATAGTTACAGGAAATGCAGTCATTCACCTCATGAAAGGCAGGCCATGGGTCAGCACAATGTGGCTGTCCTGAGATTAGAACCCTACAGAATAATGTGACCTTCACTAACGCCAGGGAAGCAGGAGAGCCAGAGAGAAGAACCACTTGCCTGTCCCAGTGGGAGTCATCACAGAACAGACTCAATCTGACTATTAGAGCCTTTCTGGGATAAATAACAGTCTCCCTCAAATTCCTCACAAAATACTTTCAAATGAATCTATCTGCCACAGAGCTGGGAGATCCACAAGAACAGTAAAAAGCATAAAGTAAAAAAAAAAAAAAAATTAAAATAAATTAAAAGACCAATGAATTTAGAAATATTTAAAGAAATTTGTAAAATGACAAAATATAGTATCTTAGAATCAACTTAAAGAAACACTTATAGACCATTCTAGAGTTCAGTCTTGGTGAAGATCCTCATTTTGATGCTATGGTTGGATATTTAAAGGTTGATTGTAAATAAAAGAGAAATATGATTTATAGCATCATAGCAATATTAGAAAAAGAAGAAATTAAACTCAATGAAGAAAAGTCAACTGAAACATTTAAAAATAAAATAAGAATATTTAATAGTAAAAATACAAACATAACAAGGTACATAAGATATTAACAATGAATCAAAGCACACTATAAACCAAGTGGTGGAGGTGGTGGTGGTGGTGATGATGATGGTGGTGGTGGTGG
>NW_022196909.1:66289508-66295959 GCF_008632895.1 Mastomys coucha | reverse complement strand
GGTGGTGGTGATGATGATGGTGGTGGTGGTGGTGGTGGTGGTGGTGTTCAGCTCTATGACTGTCTACAAAAGAAACACCCATGCACACAGAAAACAAAATATGAAAAATAAACACAGGGTAGAAAGTTGATCTGCACAGACTCCAACCAAAAGAAACAATAACCATATTAATACCAAATTACATAGTCCTAAAAGCAGCATATTGTAAAATATTTGTAATTTTTAACCAGAAAGGAGAAGCAATCCTTCAATTATTTATTTTGTTCATTTATTTATATTATATGAGTACACTATAGCTGTCTTCACACATACTAGAAGAGGGCATCAGATCCTATTACAGATGGTTGTGAGCCACCATGTGGTTTCTGGGAATTGAACTCTGAAAGAGCAGTCAGTGCTCTTAACCACTGAGCCATCTCTCCAGCCTTGAGAGGGAATTCTAAAGCTCATTGTATTAAATGATATAACTTTGAAATACACAGAATTGTAAGAATAATTAGTAAATGCATCATTTGGCCAAGAGATTTAATATAAATTACCTAAGTAATTAAAAAGCAAAACTTAGTACACATAGTTTTTGCTCTAAAATCTCTCTCTCTCTCTCTCTCTCTCTCTCTCTCTCTCTCTCTCTCTCTCTCTCTCTCTCTCTCTCTCTCTCTCTCTCTCTCTCTCTCTCTCACACACACACACACACACACACACACACACACACACACACACACACACGTAATTCGCTGTAAGTGGTTAGAGAACAATGTTTGTTGGGGGTTGGTTTTGGTGCTGCTATGTATCCAAATGCTAAATTCTGTACCCCAGGACCTGGTTGCCCCACGACAAGTGAATTCCCCCACACACCAGGTTTTGTTGTAAAAACCTTGCTCCTCAAACTAATTGGCCAATAAAAGGCTAACGCGTGTGATTAGGTACTAAAAAGAGGTAGGTGGGTGTGACTGGGCACTCAATAGAGGTAGGCAGTTTTTCAGTTTCTAGGCTGAGTAGAAGTTAGAAAGGAAAGGAGAAGAGGAAGAAGCAAGGGACCATGAGAAGGAGCCAGAGCATGAGCACGTGGCCAGGGGAATCAGCAAGTAATGAGGGCTGGGATGTAAGTTAGACTAGCTCCGAAAGCGCTGCCCCCTGTAGGCGTGCAGCTTAGAAAGAAAACACCTGGATTCCGCGTCTTTCATACGCGCTAGCTGGTATTTACGATTCCTTTTGTCTTGTCTCAAACACAAAGCATGTTGACCACAAAGCACCAATGACTTTCAAAACACATCCCATCTGCAGCTACTAAATACAACTTAGTTTAAACAATAACAAAAAAAGAGTACAACTCTTTAAAAAGAATGCCTTCACATTTAAAATGGACTTCTCTGAACTGCTCGAAGATCAAAGAAAAATCAAGTGTAAACTGTAAAATACAACTAAATCGACTGCATAGCTAACTTTAAAGTTTATAAGAGAAAAGTAGAAATGCCAAAATTTAATATTACACAAATATAATATCACAAGCATCTGAATTAAAAGTACTTTTTAAAATTAAGAGCATAACCAGTTGCAGGAAAATTTTAATATAGATTTGTCACTAGGAATTAAGCTTATGATCTATAATGTGCACAGTGGGTAAGGACTCCTGCTACCACGCCAGAAGACACGAGTGTCTGTCCATGGTGCCCCGGTGATTGAAGAAACTGACTCTGTAAATTATCCTCTGACTTCCACATGTGAGCCTACACATTTAAAATAATAAACAATGGTAAGTGAAATACAATAGAAAAGACAAAAAGAAGGTTGTTAAAACTAGTAAAGTGGATACATTTGTTAAAAGATCGGTCAAAAAGAGTACATCCAAGTAACACTACAAGTGAAAATGAAGTTATAAAGTCATATGCAGAAAAATAAATAAAAATATCCTTAAGAACATTAAGCCAATAATTTAAACTTAAATGAAATGAAAAATTCCATTAAATACACAAGACTTTTATAACCCAACTGTTATACAGAAACTTCAAAACAGGGGACATTTCTCAACTCCTTTGTATGAAAGTGTCAATAACCACAAACTAACATCATTCGATATGCTGAAAGAAAGGAAAATACAGGCCAATCTCACTCAGAAAATCGAGACACAAACTTCTGAACAAATACTACAAACTGAATCCAGATGTATAGTGTTTAATGTAGCTCATCTTGAACAAGTCAGATGGATCCCAGTAATACCAACTTAGAGATACTCTTATAATTCATCACAGTAAAGAAACAAAAGATTTTAAAAAGTATACAATCGGCTTAATAGATGTGAAAGATTTCATGAAAAATTAAAATCTGTTCATAAAAATTACTAACCAACTAGGCAGTGGTGGTAATATTATCAGGTAGAAAAAGCACCTACTAACAATCTAAAACAACAAACAGCATAAAAAATATTAGAACTTTTGCCTTTAACATCAGAAAAACTATTTTATGATGGTTATAGCAAGGTAAGAAAATATTAACTTGATTTTTAATTTAATGAAGGATACAAGCTTAGAAAAATCATGAAGAGAAGCTATAGTAGTTAGCATATGATTTTTTTTTAATATAAGAAACTCGAGTAGATATACAAACAAATTTCTTTGTTTTTTTACTATTTCAATTGACCCATAAAAATTGTACATATTTATAGGATACTGTGTTTTTCATGATACATGTGTACATGTGTAATGATCAAATCAGGGTAATTAGCACTGCCAGCATCTTAAACATTTATCATTTCTTACAAATTACTTTTAAAGCAAGATTTAATCAAGCTAAAACCTTAATATCCAAAAGCTAATTACATTTGTATAAGCCAGCAACAAACATAAAATGAAAATTTTAAAGGCCATATATATATGTATATGTATGTATATGAAATATTACAAATGAAACACATATCTTAGATTTTATTGAAAATAATGTAATACAAAAGAGTTGATAGAAATGTGGATAAAACAAAACAATGTAATGATTGTAGTTGGGGCTGAAGCCATTACCCTATTCTTTATATATTTGTATGCTTGAAAAACTTCACAATAAAAATACCTTTAGGATAATAACTACCACTACAAATATTTAAAGAAAATATGAGTTAATTTTTTTATACCCTGGAATGGAAAGAATTTTCCTATAACAAAAATGTGCAAATCGGAAACAATCGGAAAGCACCATGATGCCAAATATCCAAGTCAAGCCTGGAAGAAATCTGCTGAGCCCAGAGTGAGCCTGGTGGGGACAGAGTGACAGAGCTCCTGCCCCTGGACAAGGCCCCACTGTGAAACTCCACAAACATTGTTGGCTGCTCAGATGTGTGATAGTGTACATACTTCCTAGACCCACTAGCAGTGGAGGACTCTTTCCTTCGGAGAAATGCCCTCCCTGTTATTCTTAATAATAAGACACAGCACAAGTCCAGGGGTTGAAGGCCTAAGTTTCAGCAAAACAGTAAATGCTGGGACCTTCAGGGCAGCCCTTAAGGCTGTGGGGAAAGGTTCCAAATACATGAGTTGAAAAATATGTCATTTCTCAAGTATGCAAAAGTAAGGATGAGGGGCTTCAGGAATCTAAAGAAACAAAAGCAGCTGTACCGTGAGCCAACTTGCTAGAAAATTACTAAGGAAGGAGATAAAGAGATTTAGGGAGTGGTGATCACAGGAGATCCCACCTAGTTAAATTTTCTTTGTTTTTACTTACAGACAGATTTCTGAGCTCAAGGTCAGCCGGGACACAGCAAGCCCAGCAAGTCCAGGCCCAGGCATGGTGGAAATGGTAATTTTGGGGCAGGGTCCCACTCAACTAGATTATCATCCGTGCTTAATAAAGGCAGGCAGATCTTTGAATTATTTTGTAATGTTAAGAGAAAAAAATGTGTGCTTGCTGTCTCCTAAGAATTAAAGGGCTGGGGTCATAGAATACTGAGTCATAAGATAATCAAAAGGAAAACTTAGAGTAAAAGACTGGATTGATGTGTAAAATAAAAGAAAGGATCTGTATTTTGTAGATGAACTATCCAGGAAAATTTTTAGGATAAAGAGAGAAGGCTGCTTGGAAGATAAACACAAGCAAGCAGGACATGGACAGAGAGATCTCTTAGAATAGCAAGCAAGCAGAGTATAGACAGACACATCTCCAGAGAGAAAACAGAACATGAGAGAAGCAGACTGGAAAAACTTTATCAAGCAGAACACAGGTCTTGACCCACGATTTGACTTCGAGTAGTTCTTTTCTCCGCTCCCAGACACGACTTCTCTCAGAGCCCCTCTCCAAGCCAAGGCTGGCTGGTCCTCTGCAGGAAGCACTTGAACTCGTGGCAGAAGAGGGGCAGATCTACTAGAAGAAGAGCTCCCAGCATGGAAGCAGACAATAATATAGTCTGAGCATAAAAGCAAACACAGAAACAAAGTGCCCAGTTTTACTCACAATAAGCCGTGAACACATCTGCCCTGCAGATCCAAACCTCCGAGAAAAGCCTGGATCCTGATAACATGATCTGAAAATAAGATGTTTTAGATACTTTCCTATAGCTCTAATAAAAGTACGTGACTATGATTTCAATGTGATCTCAGCCCAACTTAGAGACGAAGGAAAACCTGGCGGAGCTCACTGCAGGAGGATGGATGGACAGTTATTGGCGCAAGCAGAAACTGAAGAAGACCCATGGCTAGTGGTCTCACATCCAAAAGGTTCCACAGCCTCCCAAAACTGTACCAGCACTGTCTGGGGGCAGACATTCAACCCACGAGCCTGAGGGAGGAGAGGATGTGGCTGACTCAAACCACAACACAGGACTATGGGGAAAACAGCAATCTCTTAGAGAGTGGTGGGAACGCAAAAACGTGAACCCCCATGGGGACAAAGTTAGCAATATTTTACAAAAGTTCATGAGTCTCCGTGATTTAGCATTTCTACCAAAGTGCAGAGAACTTTGGTTGAGTATAGATTGTGTGGCTCGAAGTTTCTCATTGTGGTGTTGCTCCATATAGCAAGGCTAAAAAACAACTCAAAAACATGGGGACTGGGTAAACCATAACAGAGCTATACAGTTCAATGTAATTATACCAGATCAAGAAACAACCCACAGTACTAGGGCCTGACTAAACCATGACAGAGCTCCACAGTACAATGAAATTAATCTGAATAAAGGATTAAACTATAAGAATAAATAGGTCTAAATAGTGTCACATAATTATCTCCAAATATATATTCCTAAACAAACAAAAAAACAATATACAAACATCTATGATTTATTGTATGTAATTTCTAAAGCTTTACCACTTTCTACAAACTGTAATACTACTGTGTAAAAAGGGAGAGATTAAATGAAATTTATATAGTTTTGAAAGGAACAACCAATTTAAAATTCTTCCTTTAAATGACAAGTCAGATAGGATGATGGAAGGACAGAGGGAACACTGAGCTGCAGAGAATGAATTTGGTCACCAGCTTTGACTTTGCAACCCTGGAAATTTAACAAAAAAAAAAGAGGAGAAGGAAAGAACAAGAGAGAGAAAGAGAGAGAGAGAGAGAGAGAGAAAGAGAGAGAGAGAGAGAGAAAGGAAAATTAAGCCCAAGGAAGAGAATAGTGAGTGTTAAAAATTAAAACAGAATTAGAGGTGACTTTATTTCTATGCTGTATGCCTCCTCACCAGCAGGAGGCAGAACTTAGAACAGGACTAGTCTGAAAACACAGATACCAGAATCACTCTGAGGGACTGTTCTTGGGCAAAGAAACCCCCAAATTACAACGAAATCACTAAATCAGGTAAGACAGTCTATGGATGGGTTATCTTATAGTAAATAAATTTGACTTTCAATGTACCTGTCAGGAATGTTTTATGGGATTTAAAATATGTCACAGCTATGAAGATCTAGCACAGGATTCAGTTATCACAATTGTTTAAGCAGCAGTGCTGTAATTTAGACAGTAATCTCAATGGCTTCACAGTCTGGAAGCCCACATTTAAAAGTTGCTTCTTGGGACTGGAAAGATGACTCTGTGGTTAAGATCAATTGTTGTTCTTGCAGAGGACCCCAGTTCAATTCCCAGCACCCACATTGTGTCTCACAACCATCCGTAACTCTAGTTCTAGAGGATCCAATGGATGCTGGGCATGCAAGAGGTAGATGGATCTACATGCGGACAAAACGTTCATACACATAAAATAAATTAATCTTCAATTTTAATTGTTTTGTTTGTTGGAGTAAAATGTTAGGGTGATTTATATTTTCTAAGAGAACATGCCTAAATTTTCATGAGTCCCCTCAAGTGAAATCCTGCAGTTCAGAGACTCCCTCTTTGCTGTTGATCTTGCAGAAGCAAACACACTATTACATTTGAAACTCATTAACATTTCTGGGAGCTCAGTGGGAAAGCTCAACATTCTAGGCATGGTAGTAATGGAACTATAACACAGCTTTTTTTTTTTTTTTTTTTTTT
>NW_022196909.1:66288007-66289303 GCF_008632895.1 Mastomys coucha | reverse complement strand
CCAACTAGCCATGTGTCATCTGTTTACTTGTAGCTTTCTCACATGGATAAATCTCTTAGTTAGAAAGTGGAGGTCCAGTCTATAGCATTGTACTTAATTGTACTTTGTACTGAAATTGATGGTTTTTTCAAAAAACTATCATCTATTTTGTGAGTTGTATTAGTCATGTTTTATCTGATAAATTATAAATGTATATAAATTTGTATAGTTTATATTCTGATGATATCAAAAGTATACAGATTCCTATATTTTAAATGAAAATTGTTTCCTCTCTATCTGGCATCTTAAAAAACTTCTAAGAACTATTAAATAAATTCAGAAAAGTTGTAAGACATAAAATCAACACAAAAAGCTTACATTGCTATATTCAAATTGCAAGTTATTAGAAATCATAAAATCATAAATAGCTATAAGAAGATAAAGTAAAAAAATCAGAAATGAAAACTATCTCATGGATATCACAAAACTCTGGTGAAAGAAACAGAAGCATTCATGAAACAGAAGAATGAATATTTTTTAAATGCAAGCATCACTCAAAGTAATCTACAGATTCAATGCAAACTCCATCAGAATACTAAGGTCAATTCATACAACTAGAAACACACACACACACACACACACACACACACACACACACATAGCCCTGAACAGCCAAAGCAATCAGGCTGATTTTTCTTGAGACAGAAAGAAAAGAGAATCATACCTCCTGATTTCTGTAGTGATCAAACAGTGTAACATTATTATCACAGACAGACACATAAACCAACAGAGCAAAATAGAGAACTTCAGGTAAATCCACACATCTCTAGCCAGTGGTTTACATAAGGCATTAGCATGAAGGGAGAAGGAAGAGTGGTCCCAATACCCAGGAAAACTGAGAATCTAAATGTGGAAGAATGAAGTTAAACAGATACCTCTCAAGAGTTACAAGCATTAACCTATCAAAGACCTAAGTGTAACCCTTGAATCTATGGAAGAGCTTGAAGAGAACACAGGGACAGAGAGGACGTTAGTGCACGGAAATGCACAAAGACTTCCTGAGAAACATAGGAAACCAAAGCAGAAACAGTCAAATGGAAGTACTCCAAGCCGAAATGCTTTTGAACAGCAATGGAAACAAAGCAGAGAAGCAACCTAGAGAATGGAAGAAAATGTTTGCCAGCTCTATATTCACAAAGATTAGTTACAAAATATGTATGGCACTCCAAGGGTGCAAAGCCAAGACAACAGCAAGTAAGTAAATTCTCAAATCATAAACATTTTCTTTAATTTTTAACACTTGGGGTGTGTGTCTGT
>NW_022196909.1:66265019-66287997 GCF_008632895.1 Mastomys coucha | reverse complement strand
GTGTGTGTGTGTGTGTGTGTGTGTGTGTGTATGTGTTATGTAACATGCCACTATGCGTCATGTGAGGAGGTCAGAGGACAGCATGTTTGAGGCAGTTCTTCCTTTGACCATGCAGAGTCTGGGGCTTGAACTCGGGTCATCAGGCTCAGCACCTAGTGCCTTTAACCAGAATGGAGCCTTGCCAGCTCAAGGAGACATTCCTCAAGAGAAAGTCATACAAATGACCAAGCTTGAAATAAATACTTAGTATCAACAACCATGAGGGAAAAGCAAATTAAACCTTAATGAGATATTACCTCACAGCTGTTAGAATGGCTATTAACAAAAAGACAAAAGATGACAAGAACTAGCTAGCGTGTAGAGAAAAGGGCACCCATGTACAGTGTTAGTAGAAGTATAAATTGGTATAGGTATTAGGGAGAACCATATGGGAAGGTCCTCAAAAAGTCAAAAATAGAACTGCTTTATGATCCAGTAATCCCATTGTGTTTATCTGCCGAAGAGAAGAGGTTGGTATGATTTTTAAAAGACATATATATGTGATCCTATACTTATTTCAGCAGTATTATAAGAAAGGGAAACAATGTAAGCTGATGAATAAATTTTTAAAATGTGGTACCTATATGCAACAAAATACTTTAACCCTAACAAGAAGAGAAGGCTGTGGTTTGCTACAGCATGGAGAGAACCAGAGATCACTACACCAAGTGAAATTTGTCAGGAGCACATGATCTTATTGATTGTAGTTCCTAACAAAGTTGATATCTTGGAGCTTGTGAGTAGAATGGAGCTATCAGAACCTAGGAACAGAAAAAGATGGAAGGAATGAGGAAAGGCTAATTGACAAGTAATAAGTTACAGCGAGACACAGGGAGACATTCAGGCAAGTAATAAGTTAGAGCGAGACACAGGGAGACGTTCAGGCACAGCATTGGGACCACGGTTAATAAAAATGTGCCATACATGTCAATAACCTGGAGGAAAGAATTTGGAAAGTTTCCTCCAGAATCAAATGATGATATTTGGGGAGATAAATGTGTTGAACCTTATTTAAACAGAACCCAGTGCATGCACATATTAAACAATCATATGAGGCCTCATTAATAGTAAAAACATTTGTCTTTACATGTCAGTCAGTTAAAGTTAGTTTTTAATATAACTAAAGTGGTGAGAATTAAAGTAAGACATAGATAAGGATCACTCAAAGTAAAGAACTGAGATAGAGGGAGGAAGAGGAAGGAAGGAGAATGAAGGGAAGTACCGCAAGGTGAAGGCAGTCCTGGGTTGAACGTTTTGAATACCTTCTTTCCACTCAGCTAGATCCTGAAGACAGCCCCGCCTTGCGGAAGTGAGGAGCAAAGAGACAGAAGGCATGCTTACGAAGTGTCTCTCCCAAAGGCTTTTTGGCTTGTTTGTTCCCCAGGGTTCTCAACAAAAACTTCCTACCTCTTTTCGGGCCAGCAATCCCTAATGAAGCAAGCCCAAGGACTCCTCTCAATAATGTATTTAAATGCATAAAATAGAAAAGTATAGGATTACAAAGGAGCCAGCTGCCCTGGAACACACTTCTACCACAGGCTTCCCTGAGAGAGCAGCCCCCACTCCTGGCAAGGCAGTGAGGATCAAAAAGGTGATGGTTGGTCAGGGAGCAGACATTCAACTGCTTCCCAGTGAGAGGAATAAACTAACTCAGGAAAACTTGATTTAGAAGTGAAGTGGCTGATTGTCTATTTCCCAATAAAGTACTGTAATCAAAAATACTCAGTGTTGTACTTCAACAGAGTGCTTCCTTTCTCAAATGTTTCCAGAGCATCCAATCCACTCCTTAATTCCTGTTTACTCTCCCACCCTCTCCCCCATGCACCCCTGCTTTATTCCAATCTTTGATCTAAGTCTTAGATGTTGACAAAGGATTTGGCTTATCCTGCCTCGCTGCACAAGATTCCACCACCTCCCTATTAATGAAGCAAACAGTACTAGAAAGGGATCTAATGTAAGTAATTCTCTCTGTGAGCAGTAACTGTGACATTAGGAGCTCTGTAGATTGCTTGATTGCATGCCTAATCACTCACGGTAATTCACCCACTGGGCTTGATGTGGGGGCAATGCCTCTGAGCATGCCCAATCTGACACCCGTCACAACTTACTGTCTCATAGAACGGACCTGACAACATAGAACTACATGCTTTCATGGAATGGGGTCTGTCAGCATCTCTTCATTTTTGAGACTCTTAATAAAAGAGAAGGGTTTAAAATAGCTCCAGACACCAGAGACAGAAATATCTTAGTGTCTCTGTTCTCTTCTCAATTAAAAACAACAAAACAAAACAAAAACCAAAAACACCTTTCCCCACCCCATTGAACCCAATCAAGTATACACACCATATAGTAGGCTTCAGACAACATTACTGTATTCCTTGCATCATAGATACAAATATAGATATAAAACCTTCCTCTTCCAGATGAATACTCAAATCCCCCCCGCCTTTACTTGGTACCCTTTCTCCCTTTATATCTTAGAATAGAAAGAGAAATAAAAATTTTAAAATACTGGCTCTTTCCCTTTGCCTCTGCTAACACAATGAGCCAGTGCCATAAACCTAATGGCAGGGTCTGCTGCTCCGGCGCTCTCTTTGCTGTATTACTTCATGGATATTAGAAGCCTTGGGGATATTGGAATATGAATAAAGATTTTTTTTTAAATCAGCTGGGTTTTTTTTCTGTGGTTCTGTTTCTAAAAATAATGCAGTTTGCAAAAACAGAAGGTTTGGTTTATAACACAAACAAAATTGTTACATTCTGAATGGGTTGTAAGTACCTGATTCTTTGCCTTTTTACTCATCCCTGAAAAAAAAAAATCTGCAAATCCATTTGCTAACCAGCTGTACCTCTGTGCGAAACAGATAACAACCTGTGCAAGCCAGGGTTTGCTGTGAATCGCTGCTGATAGGCCTGAATCTCACGGCTTTTTTTAAATGCTAATGACAAGAAACATTTCGGAAGCCAAAACGGTCTTGTAGATCTGTCTTCCTCTATTATGACTGATATTTGCTTGTAAGTACATAGAACACTTGTTCCCTGTCCCTTATCTGCGGACTTGCAGCATGCTGACCTACATACCATTCAGCACAATGCCATGCACAAACATCTTCTATATAATTTTTCATTTTCGACTTAAAAACAGTAGAGGCAAAATAGGATTGCTGCAAATCTAACAAAGAGATGGCATTATTTCCAAATAAAAATGTGCATTTTTCCAAAGAATTTATTTGTCTAGCAGCATGAAGTTCATACGCAGCATTGCTGGGGAAGGGTGTTGCACTGCGATTAGGAAGGAGAGCGCAGGAGAAAAACAAAACCCATCTTTTCCACCGCCCAAGAATAATTAAATAAACTTGGTTTCCGCTACAATTAAAAGTCCGGTTTTTCGGAACCATGTCTTTGTGGTGTCACAAAGAGGGACAGATACAAAAATGCTGAATACTTACAATAATAAAGGACTTGGTTGAGAAAGTGACACCCGTGGGAATGGAAGGGAGCATTATTCTCACATCACCTCTATCAGAACGCTCCGAGCCACAGTATACATCTTTCTCTATCAGAACCCTCCGAGCCACAGTATACATTTTTTCCTTTCTTGCTATTCCATTTGCCACTTGGTCAGTCCTGTCTACGAATGGGGTATTGTGGTTTCCAGCTGTTCATAGCTCCACTGCAGACCTCCAGCTCGTACTTATCAGGTGACCTGGCCTTCTTAGTGCCTAGCAAGACCATTGTAATTGCAAATCCAGCCAAGCCACTTGAAAAGGAAGACTGAATTTCTAGTATGGGGCACTAGGAGAGCAGTGGAGGCACCAGCAAGGGCAAAGAGCAACAGGGTGACTGGCCAGATTGAAAACTCCTCATTAACTCGGAACACAGCTGGATGGCTCCGGTCGAGAGCTTTCGTTCCCTCTACAAACCAGGGACAGGGTGCTTATGAGTGTACCTGGGTTTAATTTTTAATGATCGACTGTCTTTGTGTTTCAGGTCTGATATGAAAAAAAAAAAAAGCCACCACCACCACCAATAACAACAACAACAAAAAACAACCAGAAAATCCCTAAGTACGAAAAGAAATAGCTTGGATAGTGGCCCAAATGACTTTGTTCCTTGCACGTTAAGGTTTGTTACTTAATTATTTTGAGGGTTCTCACCCAAGGAAGAAAGCTGCCACAGACAATGGACCACCACCGCCAGAATGTCACCGTAAGGGTGAATTCTACTTCTGAAATCTTGTTTTATGGCTCTCTAAAAGCAACTCTTTACAGACCAACTAGAAGTCCCTTTTGCCAAGAGTCCAGTCTTACTCTTAGCTCTACCTCTGACTAGCTGTGTGGCTTCCAGCAGGTCTCCCAAGCTCTCAGAACCTGCTGCGCTGGGGCCTGGAGTAGTTAAATGATAAGATGTCTCCTGGATGCTAAGTTCTACAGTGGCTCCCTGTCCTTTTGGAGGGCACTTACTGCTGTTTAGGGTGTTTGTTTGAGAAGATGTTCAAGGTCCTTTTCAAATTTGTCTTTTGGCATCCTCAGGCACTGGCTTAAGTGGTGGCCAGCCTCAATTCTTACAAATGTGCACATTGCTTTCTGCTTCCACTCAAAGTCTGTAGGATCCACTTATTAATGGTCTATGCTAATGCAATTTCCAGAAAGCATCCTATTATTAGATTTTCTGGAGTTTTGACCCAGCAAAATAACATACAACTATGTGATAAACTAGTCTGAATAGATTTAGGAACTTAGCAAGTGTAGCTCTCATCTACCAGAGAAACCTAAATCCATTTAAAGTTAACTTCTGATTTTCTTATATTTATGTCATTCAGAAATATACTTCCAGTGCAGGAGAAGCCTTCCCAAAGCTCAACCAAACTATTAACTTTGTGTCAGAGCATAAGTGTCACCAGCGCATGATAGCTACAATTTGCTAATTACTCTTTACTTTGTTCCAAAAATGACCCTTGCCTTTTCTTTACTTTTTTGTTTTATTCTGAGATTTTATAAACAAATTCTCTGCATCTTTCTTTGTTTAGTCTTAAACCACGGGAAAGACTGGTGGCTTATGAAGCTGCAGTTCTTAGTAAGTAGTATCAAATTAGCATTATAATTTTCATAGACTAAGCAATCTACACTTTGTGCTACTTTTTAAAATTTGGATTAAAAATATGAGTCAAACATTCTGTCCCTTCTTGGAAGTTTTATTTATAAAATGTACCCAAATGAAGATTTTACTTCTTTCTTGTCACAGTTGCTTTTAGCTAAACAACATGCTGCTGAATTCAGTTTGAGATTCTGCTAGATGCCATCAGTAAAGTCATTTTTATAGTTATTATCATTGCCCCGTGAAAACCAAGAAGATGACAGTAAGATGGGTTTACCTACACAGGACACACAGATTATGAAATACAAGCATGGGCTAGAATTTCTAAAGTCATGTAGGAGAGGGTGAATTTTAAATGCTGTGCTCTGGCATCCTCTCAGGCTTTTGTAGAGAGTTACCTATTGCATCTAATATAGATAAGTATGTGTATATGATGTGTATGTGTATGTATATGTATATGTGAATGTGTATATGATGTGTATGTGTATGTGAATGTGTATATGATGTGTATGTGTATGTGTATGTGAATGTGTATATGATGTGTATGTGTATGTATGTACACAAGCACAGTGATGTAGTGATGACTAAAGAGGACGGTAAGTACAAACTGGTGCTTTTGTTCGGGACGGTTTGTTAAAGGGATTCCAAGTTAAAAAGAAGCAGATGACTGATTTTTATCTGTTCTTAACCAAATTTATTTATTTATTCATTCACTTAACATTTACTGAATTATTTCCTTATACCAAATAGCATATTTTTGCTAAATTAAATAAAATTCATGAGAGAAATAAAATACTCAAAAAGAAATCACACCAATTTCCTAAGTTCCTCCATCAGGTCTGTAGACTGGGTAAAATACTGTCAATAACATATTTTAGGTCTAATGTGTAAAATCAAAGGAAGAACTAAAAAGTACTTCCTTCAATATCTCTCCATATCCTCTCCGCACAACTTCAGAATTTTCTTCTTGTGTTCTCTTGTAGGAAGCTGAATGTTAGACCTACTGGATTTCACTTTCAAGATCCAAGCAGTCCAGTTACTTCAGTCATTCTGTAATTCCAGTTTGACCAGGAAGTAGTGGAAAGGGGGCTATAAAGGCCTGTCCAAGTCAGGGATGGTAAACATGGTCAATGTGCCTTTAAAGGGGACGTGCTTTGCTCCAAATCACAACTCCAGGTAAGCTCTGGATCCCTGCACATCCCACAGACAGACTCAGGAAGTTCTATCCAGGGCTCATTCATCACTAACTAGACTGACCAGACGTCCAGTCTGCTTTGGATGCCACGATTCTCTATTGCTGCTTCAAAATAATTATTGACAGCTCTTTTTCTACTTTCCAAAAGGCCCTGATTAGGGGTGATTAGTGACATCGGCTCCCCAACTACACGACAATCTGTGCCAGAAAAAAATCTGAATAAGGATCTGGTATGGTAACAACCCAGTGACGTAACAGCGTTCTAGGGTTAGTAACCGTCCACTTTTGTCTTTTTGCAGTGGACATAGTCTTTTAAAGTAAGTGGGCTAAATAGCCACTCTCTGATTCTTGAAGGTAGCCTAACCGTGGTATTCCTCCATTCACACCCATTAACATTTCTAAAACTTCCCAGAGCAGTTAGACTACTGCAGAATTCCACATAAAGCCTTGCCTCCGCCACAAATTTCATATGAACAGAAAAATTTATCTTACTCACCTGTGTCTCTCAGTGCTTGTTGCTCTCTCAGCCTTGTTTGGAAAAGGCACTCCATAAATATTTGTTGGGGTGCCTGGAACAGCTAGTCAAAGCACCTGCATGGCTGGCCTAATGCTTCACTTTTCACCCAGTGATTTATCATCATGGATCTAAGGAAACCCAGAAAACAGACAAATGTCAGGTTCAGGCAGATTTGTGGAGAGAAGTGTTCAGGTGCTTAGGGAAACAGGGAGCATCCAATCTACATTTTCCCCTTCTAGAAATTCTCAATCTATCTTCATGTTCTTTTCTAAGACAATTAATAGGCTATTTCTGCAAACCAGATATTCTACAGCCAGATCTGCCATCTAAAAAAAAAAAAAAAAAAAAAAAAAAAAAAATCTATCAATAAAACAACAAAAGCAGTTGCTCTGAGAGCTGAAGAAATGGTTCAGGATGTGTTTGCTGATCTTCCAGAGGACCTGAGTTTAGTTTTCAGCACACACATTTCTCCAGTGGGAACCAACTTGTAACTATAACTGTCCATAACTGTAGTTCCAGGGACCTGATACCATCTTCTGGCATCCAGGTACATACATGTATAATCAGTATACTACCACATCCAGGGACATACATGTATATCAGTATACCACCACACAGACACACACTTATACCCCGCATCCAGGGACATACATGTATATCAGTATACCACCACACAGACTCACATTTATATCCCCCCATTAAAATGAATCGTAACAGTCATTTCACATGCACTTTAGGAAAGCCATCAAGTGTTTGCAGAATTTACAGAGTGGTGGGGATGGCATAATGGAGGAGTTTTAAACAATCCTCTGTTCATTTAACTTACAAAAAACAAAAAAAGGTTGAGATGTATCTACAATCCATTAGCAAGAATGACAGTATTTGAATAAATCCAACTCCAGTGGGCTACAGCACCTTGCCTTCATGTTATGTTTTCCACTTGTGATGGTTCACATCATGACTTCAGCACAGCATATAGTCTTTCCTCAGATCACCTAAGCAGTCTAAATAAACCCAGGCTCATGCTTCACAGAGGTGTCTATTCTGTGACATCAAAGCTGCCATGCAGCCTACATTGCCCTTAAGGGACCCTTAAGACTATCTATATCTTCAGAAATCAATGAGAAAGCAAAGTGGATCTCAAGCAGGACAGAAGGAACCTAAGAACGGGGCCACAAAATAGACTCCACAGCCGCCTACACCTGTGCCTGGAGAGTTTGGATTATGGAACACTGCTTTTTATCCACCAGCATGAAAGTCATTTCCACCAGAAGTATGGAACAAAGAGAGACTTTCATTTACAAAACAAAGTTTAATGGCACTTTGTCTGTGGGGTTTTTATTTATGATGCACCTGGTGTTGTGTTTAACCATCTGTGGAACAAAGTCACCTGCGCCAACACCTAAACTCTTGTCTATATGTATGAACCAGTCCTGGCTCCCACTGGCAATGTAGGTTTCTGTCTGTGGGCTCCAGGAGAGAGAGGATCTGCCCGCATTCAGGCCTGCCTCCTGCTTCTGCTCACAAAAGACCACTACCAGGAGCTCTGCTCTAAACCCTCTAAACCCATACAGTTCCATACCTACTCATAGTTCAGCACCACCCAGTGCCTCCACACCTCCCGAGTCTGTGTAAAGCACCCTTTGAAGTAGTCTTACAAGTCTGCGAAACCTAATCTGGCTCAGGCTTTTCCTGGTCAAGGCAAGACTTCTGGGGATTTTATTTTTAAATTCTAAACTCATCCAGGATCATTTTCTTCCCTTTTTCTCTTAACCGGGGACTAAACAACCTGAGCACATAAGCATGCTTTACTCTACTAGCCGTCCAGTCCACATGGTTAAGCATAGAAGTTGCACAAAGGACTGGGAATCCAGAAACCTGGGTCCCAGCAGTGTCCCAACTGCTGTTTCTTCAGACAGAGTTCTTAACTGCACCTGTCTGCACAACTTTCACTAACACGACCCTGGGAGTCTCGGACAGTCTCCTGTCATCTACTTGAATGTAGAGGCCTATTCCTGATGCAGGAAATGCTAGCCATTAAAGAAAATTCTGAGCTACACAACCTAGAAGTCTCCATCTAAGCTGCAGTCAGTGTGCAGGCCAAGCACAGTGTTCTCTTATGATTAGGTGTAGTATGTAGAAAGCTAGCCCAACCAAGATACTCAGTAACATGATACATGCCTAATTTTCTGTCAAAGAACAGATAGCACCATTAATCCATACTACATTTCTGTTGTTCAGTATGGAATCTGGAATGACCCATAATCAATTTTAAATTCATAAAATAATTTTTGGAAACATGAAATCTTACACGAGATTTGTTTCTGATTAAATAGACTATTATGATTTTCCTATTTTGTAAATCCATCTCAGTCTCCTCTCACACCAGGAAGTCTGAAATTTGAAAATTAGAATATGGGCCTACAACAGGATTCAGTTGGTAAAGGTACTGTAGCCAAGCCTAACAACCTGTGTTTGATCCCCAGAACATGCATAATAGAAGATGAAACTTCTGTTAATTTTACACAGACGCGCACACACACACACACATGCCCACACACACACAGGAGCACACCTACACACACACACACACACATCTCTTCTGAGTATGTACATACACACTTCTCCCCTAAACATATTATAGCAGCATAATAAAAATAAAGTTGGAATTCTGTGAACTTCTTCCTTCCAGTTTGAACCAGTCTCTTCACCTAGGCAGCCTGGCTTTGCTCTGGCTACAGGTTTACCTCAGCCCCAGGCAGGGTTGCCTTTCCTAGGAGATGCTGGACTGCTGGGGGGTCCGTAGAAGCTGGTTTATCGAGCAGTAAAGGATGGAGTTTTCTATTCCTTGTATCTTTCTCTATCCTCAGCTGGACAGCTTCCAGAAGAAATGTCTTTACACCTTGGCTGTGTTTCCTTAGTCGTTCACTCAGTATGGGCCATGGGCCGGACATTTCCTGGTTAGGTAGGAAGGCAGGCCTTGTTCTATGCAGGGCAGGTTCGATCTATACACGGCCATACTTTTCTTTGTTGCCGGAGCTGTGAACTAGGTTCCAAGTATTCATGAACCACACTTAGCTGAAGCGTGTGGGGTGAGGGGGTGGGAGCGAGGTACACAGATGTATAGTTAGTTTTTATGTCCTGTAGGGATCCCCTTGAAACGTGTTAAAAATGTCAGTCAAGACATCTGGTCAGCTGTCCTAGTCCATATTGGGGTTTCTCGGCTACTGTTATCCCCCAATATGCTTTGAACATTGCCAATATGCTTTCTCCACAGAAGCAGCAGTGTGTTCCCTCTGGTTTCTCAGTTCGTCCCCAGCACTAGTGTTTATAGAGTCACGTACTGAGCAGAATGAAACCCACACCACTCCTGTGTCCTGGCTGATGAAACAGGCCGGACAATCCTTGTGCAATCAGGGATGGAACCGATTGGCTTAGGTTGGGTCCATCTTGCAGTCTGCAAAAGAATCAGCTGTCACCAGTGCCATGCGGCAGATGGACAGTTTGCATCCGATTTCCAGTTAGGCGCCAAACCCTTTAGAAGCTTTGGCAGCCAGAGCGCCATCAGGCAGCAGCCTTTGATGGCGTGCAGATGGCTGCGGCAGCCATCTTGCCTCTGCATCCTGAGAGGCCCTTGTCTTACTTTCAGGCAGCGTTCACTCTGGCCTAGGCCCACTGTGCCCTAGAGAGAGGGGGCCACTGGTCTAAGAGGTTCTCACCACCAGCCAGAACCTGCCAACTCAGCTTCCACTTCTACTGGAAGCTCTTTAAAGAGGGCGACTGCCCAAGCACACCCATGTTGGTTTGATCCCTCCTACCTTTCCACCCTTCCACCCTTCCTCAGACAGTAAGCTATTTTTTTTCTCTGTGGAACTTTTGGGTCTTTTGATGGGCTACATCTCTACTACACAGACTTCTGAGTAATTGGTATGAGAAGTTGGTTGTTCTTCAAAAGTAAATAAAATTGTGACAGTGGGGAGGGGGGCTGAGAGGACTGGGGCTCCTTCCTCTTGCTTGAGACACCCTGAAGCAAACCCTGCCTGTTTTCTCCTGCCCAGGTCAAAGGTTAGCTCAAATAATCTTACCCCCAAACACCATCACCATCCAAATTATCACCAAGACTTCAATCCAGACTAACTGGGCTTGCAACTTTGAGGATTAAAGCCCTTGGAATCCTGCTTCATCTGGTTCTGACTTGCCCTGAGCCTTCCATAGAAAAAAGCATCATCTTCATGATAGGAGAACTAATCTTGTATCATGAATAGCCCAGAGAAACCTGTCAGGAAGCTGAGCCTGGAGGTCTTCCAAGCAGAGCCTCTGCACATTTGGTAGGAGCAGTTAGGAATTCTGACTGGCACTATTAGTTAAAAGTCATGTCACTATACCATAGGAGTCAGCGTGGCTCCTCCCAGCTGAAGATCTACCAAGACATTTCTACTGCATCCAACACCCCCAAGATAGAACCTGGCAGGCTGGGGAAATTTGGAGTGAGTGTCTGGTGGAAATTGAAAACAAACTCAATGAGAATCAATTCAATCATGTGTGATTTCCAACCACTCAAAAGTAGTGGAAATATTTGGTAAAAATATATAGATATAAATTGCCAATTAATGCAAACTGGTTAAAGTCAGTAAATGGAAAAAATAAAAAGTTAATTAGTGCCTTTGGAAGCTTTGTTTTATACACATCATTTGCAGGTGCTAAAAAAGTGAAAAATAACCATTATAATTACTGGTATTCAAGGATTCATATTCCCTGTGTAATTTATTTAGGATTATCAGTTTCCTTGTAGTTATACAAAAGGCCTGTCAAGGTGTTTCCCACGTGTTTGGCTCATGTGTGTTCCAAAAACAAGCCAAAACGCTGTTGTATTTCACCTTGCACAGGGAGGCTACTCTTAGGGAAAAAACTAGGCCAAGTTCTACCTGGATCTCTGTCTTGGTTAAATTATCTTACATATGCTTTAATTTTTTTTCTTGTTCATCCTGTCTTTATCTCTCTCTCTCTTTTTGTTAAAATACATCTGTGTTTGTAGACTGCCCTGGATTATATCTAAGTGAGGAGTGGGTGTGCTCACACCTGGTATAGTATATGTAGCTTAACAATACATATCATTACATTATTTACTGCTCATTTTATGTTATTCAATAGTAAACTGCAAATTAACCCTCCAAGAACCAGGCAGAAAAAAGGGCCCACTAGATATGAGACAGCCAATGAAGGCATTCTCCCTGAAGAGGATTGTTAAGAGAACATCCATAACTGTGTTCATAAACACGCAAGTATGTTCATTACAGCAGGGATGCCCACCAGAGCCAGCTAATTCCTCTCCCAGGAAATCTGTTTCATAATGATATCCCTTACCACACCACACTTGTACTTGTGCTGATAACACAGGTTATAAAAGGGACTTAGGACAGTAGGCAATTAATGTACTGGCTCTTTAACCTCCTTTATTAGAGTACATCAGGCACCGAAGGGAGCTGGCGTTATGTTTCTGGTGATACCGTTTCGTGCCGTCTCAGCCCTGTCTTACTTTGCACGGATTCACATTCTGGTTTGACCTTTTGATCACTGATTCAGCTACAGGCAAGTAGAGGAGGGAGCCAGTGAAGTGGATGCCAACAAAGGATGATTCTCCCACCTGAGAGGAGAATCACCACCCTGACTTCAGGACCCATACATAACACCTTCCACTGACCCCTACTGTCCTCACAAAAATCATGCCCAAAGATGCAAACCAAGTTTATTTATGCTTCCAGTTAGGGGCAGAATCCAAACCAGAGAACCCAAATCAGAACGCCTGACTCCTAGAAGGGGCCCCAACTCCATCCGATTCCTTCAAAACAAAACCCATCATTAACAAGAAACCATTAAAGATTGGTCCCTGAGAAGTATAGTAATTAAAGTATAAATATAAGTAAGTTCAAAAAGGGAAGGAAGAGAAGGAGAAAGAGAAGTGAGGGAGGATGGGGCAGAGGGAGTCTTTAAATTAGATTGCAAGAAAGGATCTTCTCCAAGTTTTAAGTAAGCTCCCTGCTAACCAGAAGTCTCTCTCTCTGCCTCATCTATAGGAATGGAGGAGTAAACTTAGGCGTTGGGAGAGGCCTAACAAAAACAAATGCATTCTTATTAACCTGGAGTTTTCCAAAAAAGAGATACAATGTAATTTGAGATCAGAAAAAAATTCTATGCTAATTTGCTACAACACTGGACTAAGCTTTAAAGAACCAGCAATGTCTTGTGGCTCAGTTGGCCAGACTAAACATCAGCAGCAAGTTAGCTACATACTGTTGGCAATTAACTTGCTAAATTAAAATTTGCAATAGAAAACAAGACATCTTACCATTCCTTATGTTTTATTGATATTTTTTCTTAAAGAAAAAAAAAGCAGCTTTCTTCAAAATACTCATTTCTATTTCAAGGAGACAACAAACACAAAGTTTGCTGAATTTGGCTCTAGAAAACAGCCTTCCTCAGATCCACTGGCCAAAATATCAGAGAATAGCTGTGCACACTTCAAACATGAGGTATAGAATGGCATTCAAATCCTAGGGCTGTGGACAGTAGCTTGGAGATAGTGAGGGGCTCTTACTTTAACTCCTTCCTTCTCTTTTCTACAGTCATGGGAGAATGGTCTGGGGATAAATATTATAAAAACAGGTGCAGTATAAAGAGGTGTGTCCATGTGCATCCCCTGGCTGGCTGTGTATTAAGAGAGCAAAAATGGGTAATTAGGAGCCCAGATCTTTTTCATCAAAACTAGCCACAAACAAGGTGATTTCTCAGGGCTAATTCTCTCCCAGGGAGATAGTGAAAGTTATTCTGAATGACCAGAGCCATTTCAGAAGGCAAACACAAACCCTCATATCCAGGATGTTCCAAGTGCTTGCTCTCTGCGGTTTGCAATGCCCCAGAAGCTCTGGTGATAAGAGCCCCAGCCCCTCACAATGAATGGAAATGAGAAAAGGTACCTTTCTCTGAAACATGCTAAAAAATACAGCAATTACCGGTACAGAGGTGCTGTTGGGGGAAGCGCCTCTCCCAAGGCATTGTTTCACATGTGATTTCCGTTGCAGGAACTGAACTAATAGAAACATCTCCATCAATATGAATTTGATATATTTCTTACAATGTATATCACCTTTCTGCTGCTTGCAACCTTCTGCCAGGCTTTTATTTTTCTTTTCTCCTTTTTCTTTTTAGGAGGTGCTTTGAGGAGACCATACCATGAGAACAATACACAGCTGCTGCTGTATAGAGATATCTAATTGTCAATATTGTAGAAATTCTACAGCTTATTACATGCATTCAGTCTAATTCTGGGCAAATTGCCAGTCACTTCAGGGACAATCAAGTGAGCCACATCACACGTGGTGTAGCATCACAGCTTTAAGATACCCGGCTGTTTTGCCTCTGGCCAGAGAGTATTTGTACCAGTGCTACCGAGTGAAGGGGGGTAACTACAGATAAAATAAAATTTGTATTTTTTTTCAAGTGGGCTACATTTCAAGCCCAGATGTTAGTAATGAAAGATTCAATTTAAGGATTTAAATTACAAATAAATAAAGTATGAAACAGATGTGATTTTTAAGGAAGTTCAAATTATCCAGGAAGAAAAATATCTCTGTGCATGACAAAGTAATAGGGATTGTGTTGAAGAGTCTGTTGGAGGCAATCTGCTAAGCGCAATTCACCCTTAGGACAGGATTGGTTTGGAATGGGAAGGACTGGTGGAGCTTGTCATTAAACAAAAATTGTGTTTAATAAAACTTTATAACCGTGATTAATCCTATGAGGCCCTAAAGGAGTTTGCAGTTGATAAACACATTTTCCTTGTTTGCAATGGTAATGATATTTTGGAGTGAATGGAATAAGAACAAAAAAAGAAAAAGAAAAAAAACTCTAAGGGGATAAAAATGGAGGGTTTGGCAGGTACCACCTAGGCAGAAATTCCAGGGACTCATAAGATATACGGACCACCCATTAGGAGACTGCTTTAATGCTTGCGTGTCTCACAGACCGTAGAAGGGCATCAACTTAACATAGAAACAAAGCTATCCTGCAAGCAGGAACGGAGCACATCTTTATTTATACAAACTAATAAGGCTTCTTTCTTGCAAGCTGACAATTAGATTTGCCTATCAAAAGGATGACAGTGATTTAAGACATGGCATCTCAGAGTGGGAAATTCTCCCATGCAAATACAAGCAGAAGGGTTGGTTTAGGGCTCTGCTGCCTGGAAGAGTGGCCATTAGTCACCAGTGGCTATTTAAATTTTAATTTTAATCTATTAAAATTAAATAAAATTAAGGATTACACTTTCCATCATGGTAGTCATAATTGAGTAACGTAACAGTCATACGCAGTTAGGTGGCCACCATATTGGACAGGGTAAATAAAGAACATTCTGCCACCACCAAGACCTCTGCTGCCTAGCATCATTACATAGTAATTCAAAAGATTAGATTTGGACAGCAGGAGGTAAAATGTGATCACTATTTGGTTTTTCTTTACCGAACTGGCTCTTACCCATACAAAGTGTGTGGGCACACACCTACATGTTCTCATACACAAATAGGGTGAAGAAACAGCTGTTAGAATAACCTTTCTGGGCCCCAAAGAAAAATTACCCCCCAGATCTCAGCTTTAGTGGCCTAACTTTTCCAACAGGTGACTGAGGGCAAAAACCATCCAGAATTTCATACTTGAAGTACAGGCTTTACATATGGGCACCTAGCATCAGTGGTCAGCCCTCATCTGCTCAGAGACCACAGAATTAAATCATTCTGTAGGAACCTAGAGGGCTTTAATAGAAGAATTAGCTCAGGAGAAGGAAAGAAGGGAAGAAGGAAGGAAGGGAGAGAGGGAGGGAGGGAAGGAGGGAGAAAGGAAGGAAGGAAGGAAGGGAGGAAGGAAGGAAGGAAGGAAGGAAGGAAGGAAGGAAGGAAGGAAGGAAGGAAAGGACAGAAGGAAGGAGGGAGGGAAGGAGGGAGGAAGGAAGGAAGAAAGGAAGGAAAGGACAGAAGGAAGGAGGGAGGAAGGAAGGAAGAAAGGAAGGAAGGGAGGGAGGGAGGGAGGGAGGAAGGAAGGAAGGAAGAAAGGAAGGAAGGAAGGAAGGAAGGAAGGGAGGAAGGAAGGAAGGAAGGAAGGAAAGATGTTTTCTTTCAGCATGCAAGTCCCCTCCATGGTGACGATGTGTGGGGTGGAAATCTTATCTCCTGGGCATCTTCCCCAGTGCCAGCTGAGCACCACACAAAGCCACCCGGAAGAACAGCACAGCATCTTTGTGTGCAGAACATCACCCGTGTGCCACATGAACTCTTCCTGACTCTGTGGAACTGCCAGCAGCCATTTCGCTTGGATTCTGGCTGTGACAAAAGCAACATTGCCTCTCTGGCATCAGATGGGAAATGTGATTTTATAATACTCAAAAGTCAAAACCTCCAGTATGCGCCAGAGTCATTACTGAAAAACTTTCAGAGCCTTCAAATTGCAAAAGCAGTTACAAAATGCACACATTTTCTCCAGAGTAAAATAGGTATTCCTCTGCTTTTTCTCAACACCCCTTCTGATTCCCTGTTTATGAAAAATGATTGATTCACAAGTCATGCGTTGTTCTCTGGGATTTTAGAATAATGTAAATGTTAAAGACTCCCAGTACTTCGAAGATGGGTGAGATTTCATTTTATTTTAAATTCAAATATAATATTTATTTTCTGAATGTGGCTCTTAACATGTTCTGACTGGACCCCATAATTATATCTAGTGTTCTGTTGGTTATTTTTTATTATTTATTTACTCCGCAGCCCAGTCACAGCTTCCCTCCCTCCTCTCCTTTCAGTCCCATCCTCTCCCTTCCCCTCCCTCCCCGAACCTTCCTACTCTAATCTTCAGAAGAGGAAAGGCTTCCCAGAGGTACAGACTAGCCTTGGCATATCAAATTACAGTAAGATTAGATACGTGCATCTTCTACTGAAGCTAGAAAAGGCAGCCCAGTTATGAGGAAGTGATCTAAAGACAGGCAGTGTAGCCAGAGACAGGCCTGCTCCCACTTTAGGGGTCTTACATGAAGGCTAAGCTGCATATGTGCAGAGGGCCTAGGTCCATCCCATGCATGCTCTCTGGCTGGCAGTTCAGTCTCTGTGAGCCTTGTGGCCCAGGTTAGTTGATTCTGTGGGTTTTCTTGTGGTGTCGTCGATCTCTCCGTCCCCTGCAATTCTCCCCCCCTACAGTATTCCTCAAGCTCTACTTAATGTTTGGCTGGGGGTGGGGGTATCTCTGCGTTGGTTTCTATTAGTTCCTGAGTGGAGTCTCTTCAATGACATTTATTCTAGGCTCCTGTCTGTAACTAGAACAGAACATCATAAATAGAGGCAGGGGTGGGTTCCCTCTGATAGCATGGGTCTCAAGTTGGGCCAGTCATTAGTTTGCCCTGTCCTCAAAGTCTGCTCCATCTTTTACTCCTGTGCATATTATAGGCAGGACAAATTATGGCAAGTCAAAACATATTAAGTTTTGTGTCTGGGTTGGTGTCCCAGTCCCTCCATTGGAAGTCTTGCCTGGTTACAGGAGATGGCCAGTTCAGGCTCCATATGCCCCATTGCAGGAGTCTTAGCTAGGATTACCCACATAGATTCCTGGGAGTTTCTATTATCCTATGTTTCTACCTCTTTTCAGAGATGCCTCCCCAAATCCAGGTTTCTCTCCCAAAACACATTGCCCCCACCTCATTCCTCCTGTTCCCATCATCTCCCACCTCCCAACCTGGTCCCATCCTTCCATCCACACTCCCTCCACCCTTGTTTAATATATTTCCCCCTCTCAGTAAGATTCAAGCATCCCACCTTGAGCCCTCCTTGTTACTTAGCTACTTTGGATCTATGGTTTGTAGTTGGTTATCCTGTGTTTATGACTAATATCCACTTATAAGTGAGTACATACAATGTTTGTCTTTTTTTGTCTGGGTTTGCTCACTCAAGATAATCTTTCCTAACTCTATCCATTTGCCTGCATATTTCATGATGTCAACATTTTTAAATGTCTGAGTAATACTTTGTTCTATAAATGTGCCATATTTTCTTTATCCACTCTTCAGTTGATGGACATTTAGGTTGTTTCCAGTTTCTGCCTATTATGAACAAAGCTGCTATGAACATAGTTGAGCCAGTGTCCTTGTGGTATGATGGAGCTTGATGTGTTTATAAAAAGATAAAGAGAGGAGGGATCCTTCCAGTTTGAGCCGCTGCCTGAGCAGACCTTGGATGCTAGCTCTGTACCCAATCCCACACCGAGAGGAAGCTGTACTCCCAGGTACTCTAACATACCCAGGATCATAGAATCATAGGATCACAGAATCTCAGGAGCTTGGTCACACCAAGATTTCAGGATCACAGAGACAGCTGGACTCTGAGGAGTTTGACACAACCAAGATAATAGGACGGGCAGGTTTGAGTCAGAGACAGTAAATGCAGGTAGTACTAGAGATAACCAGATGGCAAGAGGCAAGCACAAGAACATAAGCAACAGAAATCAAGGCTACTTGGCATCATCCCAAGATGGTGAACCCAGTTCTCCCACCATAGCAAGTCCTGGATACCCCATCACACCAGAAAAAAAGGATACAGATTTAACATCACTTCTCATGATGATGATAGAGGACTTTAAGAAGGACATAAATAACTCCCTTAAATAAAAACAAGAGAACACAGGTAAACAGCTAGAAGCCCTTAGAGCCCTTAGAGAGGAAACACAAAAATCCCTTAAAGAATTACAGGAAAACACAACCAAACAGGTGTAGGAATTGAACAAGACCACCCAGGATGTAAAAATGGAACTAGAAACAATAAAGAAATCACAAAGAGAGACAACCCTGGAAATAGAAAACCTAGGAAAAAGATCAGGAGTCATAGATACAAGCATCACCAACAGAATACAAGAGATAGAAGAGAGAATCTCAGGTACAGAAGATACCACAGAAAACATTGACACAACAGTCAAAGAAAATGCAAAATGCAAAACATCTCCGAACCCAAAACCTCCAGGAAATGCAGGATACAATGACAAGACCAAACCTAAGGATAATAGGTATAGAAGAAAGTGAAGACTCCCAATGTAATGAGCCCATAAATATCTTTAACAAAATTACAGAAGAAAACTTCCCTAACCTAAAGAAAGAGATGCCCATGAACATACAAGAAGCCTACAGAACTCCACATAGACTGGACTAGAAAAGAAATTCCACCCATCACATAATAATCAAAACACCAAATGCACAAAACAAAGAAAGAATACTAAAACCAGAAAGGAAAAAAGGTCAAGTAACATATAAAGGCAGACCTATCAGAATTACACCAGACTTCTCACCAGAGACTATAAAAGCCAGAAGACGCTGGACAGATGTCATACAGACCCTAAGAGAACACAAATGCCACCCCAGGCTACTATACCCAGCAAAAATCTCAATTACCATAGATGGAAAAATCAAGATATTCTATGACAAAACCAAATTTATACAATATCTTTCTACAAATCCAACCCTACAAAGGATAATAGATGGAAAACTCCAACACAAGAAAACTACACCCTAGAAAAAACAAGAAAGTAATCTTCTACCAACAAACCCAAAAGAAGATAGCCACAGAAACATAATCCCACCTCTACTAACAAAAATAACAGGAAGCAACAATCACTTTTCCTTAATATCTCTTAACATCAATGGACTCAATTCCCCAATAAAAAAGAAATAGACTAACAGACTGGATACGTAAACCTGACCCAGCATTTTGCTGCACACAGGAAACACACCTCAGTGACGAAGACAAATACTACCTCAGAGTAAAAGTATAGAAAACAATTTTCCAAGCAAATGGTCCCAAGAAACAAGCTGGAATAATCATTCTAATATCAAATAAAATCAACTTTCATCCAAAGTTTTCAAAAAAAGATCAGGAAGAGCACTTCATACTCATCAAAGAAAAAATCTACCAAGATGAACTCTCAATTCTGAACATCTATGCTCCAGAGGCAAGGACACCCACATTCGTAAAAGAAATTTTACTAAAGCTCATAGCACACATTGCACCACAAACAATAATAGTGGGAGACTTCAACACCCACTCTCAGCAATGGACATCTTGGAAACAGAAACTAAACAGAGACACAGTGAAACTAACACAAGTTATGAACCAAATGGATTTAACGGATATCTATAGAACATTTTATCATATTCCACACAATAGAAACAGAAGGAAGACTACCCAATTCGTTTTATGAAGCCACAATTACACTGCTAACTAAACCACTTGAAGACCCAACAAAGAAAGAGAGCTTCAGACCAATTTTCCTTAGGAATATCGATGCAAAAATAATAAAATTCTGGTAAACCAAATTCAAGAACATATCAAAATGTTCATCCATCATGATCAAGTAGGCTTCATCCCAGGGATCCAGGGATGCAGGGATGGTTCAATATATGGAAATCCATAAATGTAATCCACTACATAAACAAACTCAAATAAAAAAAAAAACACCCGCTCTCCACCTCATGAAGTCGTTGGTCATGTTCATTTTGGGGAGGGCCCGGTGCTGGCAAGGGGACCCAGTGCACGCGCATCGTCGAGAAATATGGCTATACACACCTTTCTGCAGGAGAGCTTCTACATGACGAAAGGAAGAATCCAAATTCACAGTATGGTGAACTTATTGAAAAATATATTAAAGAAGGAAAGATTGTACCAATTGAGATCACCTTCAGTTTATTAAAGAGGGAAATGGACCAAACAATGGTTGCCAATGCTCAGAAGAATAAATTCTTGTTTGATGGATTTCCAAGAAATCAAGACAACCTTCAAGGTTGGAACAAGACCTTGGATGGGAAAGCAGATGTATCTTTTGTTCTGTTTTTTGACTGTAATAATGAGATTTGTATTGAACAATGTCTTGAAAGCAATATACAGCAAACCAGTAGCCAACATCAAAATAAATGGAGAGAAACTTGAAGCAATCTCACTAAAATCAGGGACTAGAAAGGCTCCCCATTCTCTCCCTACTTATTCAATATTGGACTTAAAATCCTAGCCAGAGCAATTAGACAACAAAAGGATGTCAAATGGGTACAAATTGGAAAGGAAGAAGTCAAAATATCACTATTTGCAGATGATATGATACTATACTTAAGTGACACAAGAATTCCACCAGAGAACCCCTAAGCCTTATAAACAACTTCAGCAAAGTGGCTGGATATAAAATTAAGTCAGGAAAATCAGAGGTCTTCCTCTACACAAAAGACAAACAGGCAGAGAAAGAAATTAGGGAAATGACACCCTTCACAATAATCACAAGATAATATACAATACCTTGGTGTAACTCTAACCAAGAAAGTGAAAGATCTGTATGACAAGAATTTCAAGTCTCTGGAAAAAAGAAATCGATGAAGATTTCAGAAGATGGAAAGATCTCCAATGCTCGTGGATTGTCAGGATTAATATAGTAAAAATGGCCATCTTGCCAAAAAGCAATCTACGGATTCAATGCAATCCCCAATCAAAATTCCAGCTCAATTCTTGATAGAGTTATAAAAAGTAATTTGCAAATTCATTTGGAATAACAAAAAACCTAGGATAGTGAAAACTATTCTCAACAATAAAAGAACTTTCTGGTGGAATCACCATCCCTGATCTCAAGCTGTACTGCAGAGCAATTGTGGTAAAAACTGCATACTATTGGTACAGAGACAGGTAGGAAGATCAGTGGAATAGAACTGAAGACCCAGAAATGAACCCACACACCTATGGTCACTAGATCTTTGACAAAGGAGCTAAAACCATCCAGTGGAAAAAAGACAGCATTTTCAACAAATGATGCTGGTTCAACTGGTGGTTAACAAGTAGAAGAATGCAAATTGATCCACTCTTATCTCCAAGTACAAAGCTCAGGTACAAGTGAATCAAGGACCTCCATATAAAACCAGATACACTGAAACTAATAGAAGAGAAAGTTGGGAAAGAACGTTGAACACATGGTTACAGGGGGAAAGTTCCTGAACAGAACACCAATGGAACGTCATAAAATTGCAATTCTTCTGTAAGGCAAAGTACATTGTCATTGGGACAAAATGGCAACCAACAGATTGGTAAAAGATCTTTACCAATTCTACATCTGATAGGGGGCTAATATACAATATATACAAAGAACCCAAGAAATTAGATTCCAGACAATCAAATAAACCTATTTAAAAATGGGGAACACAGGGGGCTGGAGAGATGGCTCAGTGGTTAAGAGCATCGACTGTTCTTCCAAAGGTCCTGAGTTCAATTCCCAGCAACCACATGGTGGCTCACAACCATCCATAACAAGATCTGACTCCCTCTTCTGGAGTGTCTGAAGACAGCTACAGTGTACTTACATATAATAAATTAAAAAAAAAAAATGGGGAACACAGCTAAACAGAGAATTCTCAACTGGGGAATACCAAATGGCTGAGAAGCACCTAAAGAAATGTGCAACATCCTTAGTCATCAGGGAAATGCAAATCAAAACAACCCTGAGATTCCACCTCACACCAGTCAGTATGGCTAAGATCAAAAACTCAGGTGACAGCAGATGCTGTCGAGGATGTGGAGAAAGAGGAACAATCCTCCACTGTTGGTGGGATTGCAAGCTGCTGTTGGTGGGATTGCAAGCTGGTACAACCACTCTGGAAATCAATCTGGAGCTTCCTCAGAAAATGGATATAGTATTACCTGAGGACCCAGCTATATCACGCCTGCACATATACCCAAAAGATGCTGCAACATATAATAAGGATACATCTCCACTATGTTCATAGCATCCTTATTTATAATAGTCAGAAGTTGGAAAGAACCCAGATTTCAGCCCTGAGTTTGATTATTTCCTGCTTTTGACTCCTCATGGGTGAATTTGCTTCTTTTTGTTCTAGTGCCTTCAGGTGTGCTGTCAAATTGCTGGTGTATGCTCTCTCCAGTTTCTTTTTGGAGGCACTTAAAGCTATGAGTTTTCCTCTTAGGAATGGTTTCATTGTGTCCCATAAGTTTGGGTATAAACCAAATAGAAACAAAAAGAACTATACAAAGAATCAACTAAACCAGGAGCTGGTTCTTTGAGAAAGT
>NW_022196909.1:66251515-66261489 GCF_008632895.1 Mastomys coucha | reverse complement strand
AAAAAAAAAAAAAAAAAAAAAAAGAGAACCCAGATGTCCTTCAACAGAGGAATGGACACTGAAAATGTGGTACACTTACACAATGGAATACTGCTCAGCTATTAAATACAATGACTTCTTGAAATGGATGGAACCAGAAAATATCATCCTGAGTGAGGAAACCCAATCACAAAATAGTACACATGGTATGTACTCACTGATAAATGTATATTAGCCCATAAGCTCGGAATACCCAAAATACAATTCACAGACCACATGAAGTTCAAGAAGGAAGACCAAAGCATGCTTTGATCCCTCTTAAAAGGGGTAACAAAATACTCACGGGAGCAAATACAGAGACAAAATGGGGAGCAGAGCCTGCCCTACCTGGGGATCCATCCCATATACAGTCACCAAACACAGACACTAATGTGAATGCCAAGAAGTGCATGCTAACAGGAGCATGGTATAGCTGTCTCCTGAGAGGCTCTACCTAGAGCCTGACATATACAGAGGCAGATGCTCACAGCCAACTATTGAACTGATCACAGGGTCCCCAGTGGAGAAGTTAGAGATAGGACTGAAGGAGCTGAACAGGTTTGCAACTCCATAGGAAGAACAATATCAACCAACTAGTGTTCCCAGGGTCTAAAGAACTTACCAAGGAGTACACATGGAGGGACCCATGGCTCTAGCTGTATATGTAGCAGATGATGGCCTTATCAGGCATCAATGTGAGAAGAGGCCCTCGGTCCTGTGATGGCTCTGTGCCCCAGTGTGGGGAATGTCAGGACGGAGAGGTGGGAGTGGGTGGGTGGGTGGCGGCACACCCTTATAGAAGCAGGAGGGGTGATGGGATAGGGGCTTCTAGGGGGCAGGAATCAGGAAAAGGGATAACATTTGAAATACAAAATAAAATATTCAATAAAAAATGTAAGTTAAAAGAAGAGAGAGAGGAGTATATGTTTTATGGATGTGTAGTCAGGTATGGGGGAAGGGGGTGCCTCAGCAGAGTAGAGTTTATTCGGGGCATAGGGAGGGGAGTTAAGAGGGAGTAGTAGAGGCAGAAAAAGGAAGAGAGAGAGAGAGAGAGAGAGAGAGAGAGTGAGAGAGAGAGAAAGAAGAAGAAGAAGAAGAAGAAGAAGAAGAAGAAGAAGAAGAAGAAGAAGAAGAAGAAGAAGAAGAAGAAGAAGAGGAGGAGGAGGAGGAGGAGGAGGGGGGGGGAGGAATAGGAGGAGGAGGAAGAAGAGGAGGAGGAGGAGGAAGAGGAGGAAGAAAAGGAAGAGGAAGAAGAAGAAGAAGAAGAAGAGGAGGAGGAGGAGGAGGAGGAGGAGGAGGAAGTAGAGGTCAGCCATGGGCACATGGAGAGAGAGGGGGGAAGGGACAAGAGGACAGAGCAGGAGCAGGAAGGCAAGATCAAGAGCAAGAGAGAGCAAGATAGAGAGGATGGGGCAAATGGCCTCTTTTATAGTGAGTCAGGCATACCTGGCTGTTGCCAGGAAACTGTGGGGCGGAGCTTAAACAAAATGCTAACAGAGTTTCTATTGGGTATATGCTCAGAAGTGGGCTGGATCTTGAGGTAGATCTATTCCCAAATTTCTGAGAAATCACAAAATTGTTTTCCAAAGCGGTTATACAAGTGTATACTCCCACCAGCAATGAAGGAGTAGTCCCCCTTATTCTACATCCTGGCCAGCATTAGCTGTTGCTTGAGTGTTTGATCATGACCATTCTGACAGGTGTTAGATGGAATCTCAGAGAGTCATTTTGATTCGCATTTCCCTGATTACTAAGGATGTTGACCATCTCTTTAAGTGCTTCTCTGCCATTAGAGATCTGTATGTTAAGAATTCTGTTTAGCTCTGTACCTCATTTTTAATTGGGTTATTTGGCTTGTAGATGTCCAGTTTCTTGAGTTCTTTATATATTTGGATATCAGCCCTCTGTGTGTGATGTGGAGTTTGAAAACCTTTTCCCATTCTGTTAGCGGCCATTTTGTTCTTTTGATGGTGTCCTTTGTCTTACAGAAACTTTTAAGTTTTATGAGGTCCTATTTATTAATTGTCAGTATTAGTGCATGAGTTGTTGGGGATCTATTCAAGAAGCTGCCTCATGTGCCAATGCATTCAAGGCTATTCCCCACTTTCTCTTTTATCAGATTTAATGTATCTGGTTTTATGTTGAGGTCTTTGATCCACTTGGGCTTGAGTTTTATGCAAGATAATAAATATGGATCTATTTGCATTCTTCTATGTGCAAACATCCAGTTAGACCAGCACCATTTGTTGAAAATGCTTTCTTTATTCCATTGTATAATCTGTCAAAAATCAAGTGTTCATAGGTGTGTGGATTTACTTCTGGTTCTTTGATTGGATTCCATTGATCAATCTGTCTGCTTTTATACTGAGAATATTGAGACAGGCTGACTCCATGACAGGCTTCAAATTGGCAGTGGGGAGACTAGGCCCAGGAACTGAGCAAGTCCAGGCAAACCCAGGCAAGTCAATTACTAATAGAAAAAACAAAAACAACAGCAACAAAAACCAAACAAACAAACAAACAAAAAACAGGCTTCAACCTTTATAATGAAATAAAAGTTCTGGAATGCCTAGAGAGAGAGTTAAGATAAAGCTTATCTACCCTGGAATTCCAATGTGCCTTAAATTGGAGTTTCGAGCACTCTTCAGGGTCTATCTTGGTAGTCAAAGAACCCAGCATGCTGGACTTAGGCAGAATAGAGCACTCTCTGTGTTTACATACTATTTGAGTCTGGGGTATTATTCTTCAATGAATCATGGACCCTTACAATGCCAATACCATGTGGTTTTTATTACTATTGCTCTGTATCAAGAAGTTCTTTTATTGTTTTAGCTATCCTGGGTTTTTGTTTTTCCATATGAAGATGAGCATAATTCTTTCAAGGTCTGTAAAGAATTGTGTTGGAATTTTGATGGGAATTACATTGAATCTGTAGATTGCTTTAGGAAGGCCATATTTACTAAATTAATCCTAACCATCCATGAGCATCAGAGATCTTTCCAGCTTCTGAGGTCTTCTCTATTTCTTTCTTCAGAGACTTGAAATTCTTCTCATATAGGTCTTTCACTTGCTTGATTAGAGTTATACCAAGATATTCCATATTATTTGTGACTATTGTGAAGAGTGTTACTTCCCTAATTTCTTCCTCAGACAGTTTATTATTTATGTATAGAAGGGCTACTCAATTTTTATAATTCTGTATCCAGCCAGTTTTTTGAAAGTGTTTATCAGATGTGCAAGTTCCCTGGTAGAATTTTTGGGACCACTTATATATATATAACCATAACACCCGTGAATAGCAATATTTTCTTTACCAATTTGTTCTTCTTTACCAATTTGTATCCCATTGATCTCCTTTAGTTGTCTTATTGCTTGAACTTAAACTTCAAGTACTATATTAAGTAAATATAGAAAGAGTAGCAGCCTTGTCTTCTCACTGATTTTAGTGAAATTGTTTTAAGTTTCTCTCAATTTAATGTGATGTTAGCTATTAGCTTGGTGTATATTGCTTTCATTGTGTTTAGGTATGTGCCTTGTATCCTTGATCTTTCCAAGACTTTTATCATGAAGGGGTATTGGATTTTGTCAAAGGCTTTTTCAACATCTAATGAGATGATCATTTTTTTTCAGTTTGTTTATATGGTGGATATTTTTTTTCTTTTTTTTTTTCTTTTTTTTTTTTTTTTTTTTTTTTTTGTATATTTAAACATCCTTGCATCTCAGGGATGAAGCCTACTTGATCATGGTGGATGATGTTTTTGATGTGTTCTTGGATGGCATCATTATTCATAAGGGAAATTGGTCTATAAGTCTCTTTCATTGTTAGTTCTTTATGTGATGGTAGTGTGTGTGTGGGGGGGGGTATTTCCCTTCGTTTGGTTTTGCTGGTGTGAAATTATTCATTTCCTGTATTTTCTAGTGTGTTATTTAACTTCCTTGGGTTGGACTTTTCCTTGTAGTGTCTTTTGCAGAACTAGATTTCTGGATAGATATTGCTTAACTTTGTTTTGTCATGAAATATCTTGTTTTCTCCATCTACGATAATTGAAAGTTTTGCTGAAGTATAGAATAGACTGGACTGGCATCTGTGGTCTTAGAGACTGCAAGACATCTACTCAGGACTTTCTGGCTTTTAGAGTCTCTGCTGAGAAGTTGAGTTTAATTCTGATAAGTCTGCCTTTATTTGTCACTTAATCTTTTTCCCTTGCAGCTTTTAATATTTGTTCTGTACATTTAGTGTTTGATTTTTATGTGGCAGGAGTATTTTCTTTTTTAGCCTAATCTATCTGGCATTCTATAAGCTTCTTGCATGTTTACAGATCTCTCTCTCTCTCTCTCTCTCTCTCTCTCTCTCTCTCTCTCTCTCTCTCTCTCTCTCTGCCTTAGTTAGGATTTTACTGATGTGAACAGACACCATGACCAAAGCAACTCTTTTAAGGACAACATTTAACTGGGGCTGCTTACAGGTACAGAGGTTCAGTCCATTATCATCAAAGTGAGAGCATGACAGCATCTAGGCAGGCCTGGTGCAGGAGGAGCTGAGAGTTCTACATTTTCATCTGAAGGCTGCAAGTGGTAGACTGGCTCCTAGGCAGCTAAGACAAGGATCATAAAGCTCATGCTCACGGTGACACACTTACTCCAACAAGATCACACCTCCTAATGGTGCTACACACTGGGTTAAGCATATACAAATCATCCACTCCCTGGCCCCTACAGGCTTATTCAAACATGAGTCTATGGGGGCCATACTTAAACACAGCATAATGCAAAACACATTTAATCCAACTTCAAAAGTCCCCATAGACTATAGCAGTCTTAACAATGTTAAAAGTCCAAAGTTCAAACATAGTCTCTTCTGAGATTCAAGCAGTCTCTTAACTGTAATCACATACAAAGTCAAAAATGCTGGGCAAAAGCAAAACAGAAAACCAGCTGGGCAAACCCCAAACTCCACATCTCCATGTCCGATATCAAAGCACTCTTCAGATCTCCAACTTCATCCATCCTTATTGAAGGATCTGCTGTTGGCAGATCTGGCATTCAGCAGCAACAAATTTCTTTCTCCTGGGCTGTTTCCACTCACTGTTAGCAGCTTTCCTCAGCAGATATCTCACAGTTCTGGCATCTCTAACATCTTGGGGTTTCCAAGGCAACTTCAATGTTACAGCTTCTTGTTTCAATGTCTGGGATCCACACATGATCTTCTGGGATCTTCCAAAGGGCTGGCTTCACTTCTCCAGCTCTGCCCTCTGTAGCACTCTAAGCTCAGGTTGACTCCATTCCACTGTTGCTGCTGTTCTTGGAGATCATCCCATGGAACTGGCATCTTCAATAAACTGGGGTCTTCAACTGCAACTAAGCTTCACCAATAGCCTCTTACAGGCTCTCTTCATGGTGCCAAGCCCCAAATCCTTTGCATGATCCTTTCAGTCCTGGGCCATCAACTGAAACTGAGGCTGCACCTTCACCAATGGCCTTCCATGGCCCCTCACAGTGCCGAGCCTCAGCTGCTCTTCATGATCCCTTCATACCTTCAAAACCACCTGGGTGATTCTTACACATTACCAAGTACAGCTGCTGCAGGAGGTACAACCTTGGCTATCTCTGGAACACAGCTTCTTTGTGCTCTCAGAAAACACTTCCCAGAAGATTTCACCTCAGTGATGCTGGTCTCTTTTTAATCACCACTAATTTGTTAGCTCCAGCTAACCATCATCAGTTGTCCCAGTAGTCCTCAAAACCAGTCACATGGCCAAAGCTGCCATGTTCAGCTGTGTGGCCTCCTTGTTCTCTTACATTATCACCAGCTTTCTGTTTTCAATGAATTTACTCTCTGCCTAAGCTTGATTATCTAGGAATTTGCTCTGTAAACTGACTTTGAACTCAGAGATCTGCATGCCTGTCTCCTAAGTGCTGGGATTAAAGATGTTGTCCACAACACCTGGATTTAAGCTTCTCTACTTGGAACCTTCTACGTACCAAGCTGGCCTTGAACTCAGAGATCTGCTTGCCTCTGTCTCCTTGGATTAGAGTGTAGCACCGTGGGTTTGTTCAACTAGAACTTGTTCTTTCCTGGGCTGGCCTTAAACTTGGAGGTCTGCTTGGCTTTGTCTCCTTGGATTAAAGGTGTGTGCCACCATGTCTGGGCCTAAACTTAGCTGGGTAGGATCTTGACCCACTTGCTTAATCTGTTATCTCCTAGAACATAGGATTCAGCTCCATCCTACTTTCTGGTGCCCTTTTAATACTTGAACCATATATTTTGTATTTTTCTTATCTCAGCTTGCTCCTTTTCGTTAAAATGCTCTTCATAAGACTAAAGCAGAGAACAAAGTCTCTGCAGGCTTTTTGTTTTGTTTTGTTTTGTTTTTGAGACTTCCTTTGTCAATGCAATTAGCATAAATCTCTTTACTTTAGCCTGAAGTAGACTCTTCAGACCTGGGCAAAAGGCAGCCACATTCTTCACCAAAATATCATAAAAACAGTCTCTAGGGCACATACTGAAATTCTTCTCCACTGAAATCTCTTGAGCCAGTTCTCTGCAGTTCTGAATTCACTCTCAGCAACAAAGTCTTCCATATTCCTACTGGGAGAGCCCATTTAGCCCCACTTAAAGCATTTTCTTTTTTGGTCTAATCTGTTTGGTGTTCTGTAAGCTTCTTGTGTGTTTACAGGCATCTCTTTGTTTAGGTTAAGAAAGTTTTCTTCTCTGATTTTGTTGAAAATATTTTCTGGGCCTTTGAGCTGGGAATTTTCTCCTATTCTTACTGTTCTTAGATTTGGTCTTTTCATAGTGTCCCACATTTCCTGGATGTTTTGTGTCAGAAACTTTGTAGATCTGGCATTTTCTTTGACTGATGTATCAATTTCTTTTATCGTCTTCTATGCCTGAGATTCTGAACTCTTCCATCTCTTGTACTCTGTTGATGCTTGTGTCTGTTGCTACTGTTCTCTTCCTAGGTTTTCCATCTCTAGGATTCCCTCAGGTTTGGTTTTGTTTGTTTGTTTTTGGTTGTTTTGTTTTTTAGGTCTCGAACAGTTTTATTCATTTCCTTCAGCAGTTTGATTGTATTTTCCTGTGTTTCCCTAAGGGATTTATTAATTTCCTCTTTAAAGGCCTCCTCTATCATCTTAATAAGATTGGATTAAAGGTCATTTTCTTGTGCTTCAGCTGTGTTAGGATATCCAGGGTTTGCTGTAGTAGGATAGCTAGGCTTTGATGATGCCATATTGCCCTGGCTCTTGTTGACTGTGCCTTTAGCCATCAGGTTGTCCCTGGTGCCAGCAGATCTCCGAGAATGCAGGCAGAGTTGTGCCCTGGCAGATGGAGTGCACTCCTGCAGGATTCAGTTCCCCATAGCTGGGTGTGCCCCAGGGGGACCCTGCAGGCAGAGCATTGGAGGGGAGGGGCCTCTGGTTATCTCTGGTGCTGACAGGCCTCCAGGAACACAAGCAGAGGTGTGGGCTCTGTGGAGGATGGGATTTTTAAGATCATCTAGTCCAAAGGTCAGAATTTAGGATTTACAACCCCAAGGTGATTCGTGAATAGATAACAAGAACCACTTAACTCCTACCAAGTATCAAACTTCAAGGACTTCATAGCTGCTCTCAAATCAACAAAGGCCAAAGAAGATGAAGAAGCACTAATCCAGACCCCTTTAAATAAGAAAATTGGACCTCAGAATAACAAAACAAGCTTGCCCTAAAATCTCAAGGAATCTATGACTCAACCTAGGCCTCTTCAGAGGCCCAGGGAATCTATGACTCGACCCAGCCCCCTCAGAGGCCCAGCCCCCTTCAGAGGCCCAGCCCTCTGTGGATTCTGCTACAGCAGACTTCAGGCAGAGTTTTTCTCCTGGGTGATGGGAAATCCACATGCAAAAATAAACCTGTGGCTTGTGAGACAAGAGAAAAAGGAAGCACACCCAAGAGGCTGGGGCATCATACGTAGAAGTGTTTGGTTGTAGGCATGTTGTGCCTCACGTTACTGTTACATAAACACCCACTTACGTGGAGAGTCCAGTGTTGCTTAGAAAATATAACCTCTTTGCTGTCTCCAAAGTTAGAACTGCTTCAATTATATGACCCCACCACCAGTCACTTCCTAGGGACATATTTTTTCATTTTAAAAATAAACAAATGTGTTATACTCTTCCATATGTCTCAATTTGCTATATAAGGTACATAAAATATTAAGAAATATGCCTGTTAATATTATTCTTTATTAATGATTTCTTTTTTAAGATTATAAGGGTGAAATAATTGTCTTTTAACTGATGTCTTTAGTACAATGTGCATCTATTTCTTCAACACAGTGGTGGCTAAAGACCCCAAGGCAGTACACATGGACTCAGACTTGATCTTAGTCTTATGCATTACTTCCACAAAAGCTCCATGAATTTGAGCAATTTGTCTATTTTTCCCAAGCCTAAGATTTCTTACTGACACTCTCTCCTAGCTTTCAAACCTCTTTTTATTGTTTTTAAGTGTGTGTATGTGTGTGCGTTCAAAGAAAGAAGGGAATGTATGTCTTAATATGCAGGTGCCTGCAGAAGCCAGACGCCACAATCCCTTAGCGCAGCAATTACAGGCAGTTATCTTCCTGTTATGGATGCCGGGAACAGAGCTAGGGTCCTCTGGAAGAGTTAAAGATGCTCTTAACTGCTAAGCTATCTTGCCAGCATTAGTTCTGGATCTTGAGGTTCTCTTATCCTAGGTTACATAGTCACTAAATCCAATGGTAAATGTCTTTCAAGACACACACACACCGAGTCAGACATATTGAGAAAGTTGAAAGATCCAGAATTATGCAGCCACAACCCAAGGAGCTTCTGGGACCAGCAGAAGCTGACAATCCTCCCCAGAGCCTTTGGGAGGGAGTGTGGCCCACCAACACCTTGATTTTGGTCTTCCTGTTTCTATTACAATAAAAAATATACTCTTAAGTTTCCAACTTGTGCTTTCTTATACTAACCACAGGAAGCTAAATCATCCATAATGCTGACTATATACACTATTTGATGTTGATAAACTCTTAGATTATTCCTTATGATTGGTTTTAATATCAACCTGCAACAAATTAGAATCACCTGAGCAGGGAGTCTCTTCTGAAGAAGTGCTCCACCATCTCAACTGGTGTTGCGGACTCTCTGATTGTGGACGGCGGCTGCTGATCCAGCCCAGGTGAGAGGGCGTAGAAGGCCGACCATCTAGCCTTTGCTGCCTTGGCCTTCCCTTGTGGTGGTGAGTTGTTGGTACTACTGCTAGTTCATTTCACTGGTATCAGATCCATGTTTTCCTTGTGGACTAGGGACAGCAGCAATTCCAGGAAACTTCTGGGCTTCCAGCACCAGCCCAGGACTACTGAGGTAACCAGCCTTAGAGACCAAACAACTACTTGAAGCCTCCCCAATCAGAGGCACCTATTGTGGGTCAACTCCAACCTCAAGGACACAGTAACTACCTCAGCTCTCAGGCTGTGGTTCTGTTGTTGTTGTTAATATGCTGAAGGCTGACTTAATTAATTCATTGCTATATACATTCACATGTATTCATCCCATTAGTTCTATTCCTCTAGAAAACCTTGATTAATACACTATTACAACATAAAACTGGGGGTAATTCTTAATGTTAGTTTAGAATTAATAAAATGGACAAAAAAATAATCAAAGGACTAGATGTCTTCAATGACTTCTGTGACACTGGTGTCTACTTTTCTATGGGATTATACCAGTACTACCACAGTCCACAGAAAGTACAGGGTCACTATAGAAACCTACACTCTCCTTTCTCTCCTCCCATCTCCTCTCCTCTCCTCTTCTCCCCTCCCCTCTCCCATCCCCTTCCCTCTCCTCCCCTCTCTCCTCCCCTCTCCTCTCCTCTCTCTCCTCTCTCTCCTCTCCTCTTCTCTCTCTCCCCTCTCCCCTCTCCTCCCCTCCCCTCTCCTCTCCCCC
>NW_022196909.1:66211423-66251119 GCF_008632895.1 Mastomys coucha | reverse complement strand
CTCCTCCCCTCCTTTCCTCTCCCCTCTCCTCCCCTCCCCTCTTCCTTCCCTCTCCTCTCCTCTCCTCTCTTCCCCTCTCCTTTCCTCTTCTAGTTGATGTTGTCTCCCTTCTCTGACTTTCACAACAAGGAGGGGAATGAATATTGTCATTCAAACTCAGAGTAAATTCCCAGGCAGATAAAAAGCTGCAGCAGAAAACTAAGGAAAAGGTGGTCCTAAGTGGCACACACAAACTAAATCCATGAGTGAAAGGTCTCCCTTTTGTGAGGGTTTATAATTTTTTTTTTAAATCAAGTAACTCTATTTCACTGTGTTTGCAAGTAAGTTAAGTAATATATTCAAGAATCTTTATAGGCCATAAAACAGCATCGTTACTCGTATCCAGCAAAGCTAACCTGATAGCCTTTCCGTAACCCTCAGCTAAGGCCAAAAGTGTGAACAGTGCTCATGCTGAGATAAAATAATATCTGAAGTGGTCAGTCCTACTTTGTTTCCTACTCTAGTGACCTAAATGGTCAAAGTATAGCCAATGCCAGGGGAGCCCCTTAGAGCCCCTGCTGAGTTTCGTGTGTCTAGCTTCTAGCTTCTATACTATTTCCTCCTGGGTTTGAATTGCTGTGGAGGAGTAGCTCTCTGATATTGGTACTGGTTAAGCCTTCTTAAAAGGCTGGAAACTCCGGGGAGTTCCCACAGCTACTTCTACTCTTGCCTCCCACCGCACACCCCTGTTAATCAGTAGCCAGGCACTTGTTCTATGTCACAGAACATTTTTCATCTGGGGCCTACCTTTGAAGTAAATGTAATGTTCCTGAATCTAAAGTCTAATTACCTTAGAAGCTCTTAGAATTTTACTACAGTAAGATGAGATGATAATAAATAGATAGATAAATAGATAGATAGATAGATAGATAGATAGATAGATAGATAGACAGACAGACAGACAGAAAGATACATAGACAGATAGATACATTGATGGTAGAGGATAGATGATTAATAGATGACAGATAGATAGATAGATAGATAGATAGATAGATAGATAGATAGATGATAAACACATATAGAGATTTGTCGATGACATCAAATAGTAGTCTTTTAAGAACAAATTTCTTTCTTGTGGCAGACAAACTCCTATGGACAAGCAATGATTTGATCCAAATAACTCTAAGGTTCATAAAAGGGAGAAGAAAGAAGAGGAAGAAGGAGAAGGAGAAGGAGAAGAAATTAATTATCTTCTATAGCTTATAAACTGGCTCTATTAGTTGCTTTTCTGTTGCTGTGCTGAAACACCATGATCAGCACAGTCTATAGAAGGAAGTTTCTTGGGCTGACAGTTCCAGAGGGTTAGGGTCCATCATGGAAGCAGATGGAAAGCAAAGCAGCAAGAGCTGGGAGCTCACACTTCAAACCACAAACAGGAAGCAGAGAGAGCAAACAATATGGCCGGCAGCCCTTAAACTCTAAAAGCCTGCCTCCAGGAATATACTTCCTCCACCAAGGCTGAACTTCCCAAATAGTGCCACCAACTGGGAACAAAATATTTCAAGCATCTCATTTAAACCACACGTCCCCAAACGAAGCTATTAGCTCATCACAGAGAGTAGCAAGTACTTGGTATGAAATATTTTTGCTGCTGAAGATGTGTTTAAAATCCTGAATCATAATCACAAGCCCCTTTTTGTGCATATACCATGATGTCACCAAATGATACATTCATTCTAAAAAAATAAAGTGGGGAGGGATCTGTTGGAGTCTCTAAAAAGTCTTCTGTCATTAAAAACAAACCAAGCAAACAAAACAAAAAGCCCTTAGCACTTTGACTCTTTGCTTCTCGGTCAGGGTCAGTAAAACGACAGGCAGAGAACCAGGCATGAAGGTACCAACCTAGAATCCTACTATCTGCAGGAAGGTGCTGCGGTAGAAGATTCTCGAGTTCCAGACAAGTTTTGGCTTCATAGTGAAGGCCTGTCAATAGACAAAGAAAGAAAGCAATACTGTGTGAGAGTTAGGACGTTGTCAGTAACAGCAAGCAGCAGGTGAGATAAAAAGCAGAGCTGAGCAACACAGACAGGAGGAGTGGGAACAGTGGTGAGAACAGAGCTGAGCAACACAGACAGGAGGAGTGGGAACAGCGGTGAGAACAGAGGAGTGGGAACAGTGGTGAGAACAGAGGCTGCTCTGCTGTTTTGTTTTGTTTTTTAATTGGATATTTTATTTGTTTACATTTCAAATGTTATCCCCTTTCCCAGTTTCCCCTCTGCAAATCTATCCCTCCCCCCAATCCTGCTTTTATAAGGGTGCTTCCCCACCTACCTACCCACTCTCATCTCACCACCCTAGCCTTCCTCTACACTGGGGCATCAAGCCTTCACAGGACCAAGGGCCTCCCCTCCCATTGACACCAGATAAGGCCCCTTCAGCTCCTTTCCTCAGTCCTTCCCATAAATCCTCCATTGGGGTCCCTGTGCTCAGTCCAATGGTTAGCTGTGGTTAGACCACATCTATATTGGTCAAGATCTGGCAGAGCCTCTCAGGAGACAGCTGTATCAGTCAGCAAGCACTTCTTGGCATCCACAATAGTGTCTGGGTTTGGTTTCTGCATGTGGGATGGATCTCCAGGTGGGGCAGTCTCTGGGTGGCCTTTCCTTCAGTCTCTGCTTTACTCTTTGTCCCTGTATTTCCTTTAGAAAGAAGCAATTCTAGGTTAAAATTTTGGAGATGGGTGGGTAGCCTCCCTCAACCTAGGGGTCATGCCTAACCTCTGGATATGGTCTCCACAGGTTGGTTCTCCCTCTCCTTTGTGGGGTATTTCATCTAATGTCATCCCGGTGGGGTCCTACAAGGCTCTTTCCTGACATCTGGGACTTTCTGGTTGCTACCCCCAGCTCCCCATCCCCCATTGCCATACACCTATGTTCAATTTCCTGATCCTCTGTACATCTCCTCTCATACCTGATTCTTCACCTTTTTCTCCTCCCCCTCTTCTCTTCCTCCCAAGTCCCTCCCACCCTCTACTTCCCTTGCTTAGTGACAGGTAGGTAGATCAATGGAATAGAATTGAAGACCCAGAAATGAATCCACAAACCTATGGTCATTTGATCTTTGACAAACAAGCTAAAACTATCCAGTGGAAAAAAGACAGCATTTTTAACAAATGGTGCTGGTTCAAATGGCAGTTAACATGTAGGAGAATGCAAATTGATCCATTATCTCCTTTTACAAAGCTCAAGTCCAAGTGGATCAAGGACCTCCACATAAAACCAGATACACTGAAACTAATAGAAGAGAAAGTGGGGAAGAGCTTTGAATACTTGGGTACAGGGGAAATTTTCCTAAGCAGAACACCAATGGCTTTTGCTCTAAGATCAACAATTGACCAATGGGACCTCATAAAATTGCAAAACTTCTGTAAGGCAAAGGGACACTGTCAATAGGACAAAATGGCAACGAACAGATTGGGAAAAGATCTTTACCAACCCTATGTCCGATAGAGGGCTAATATTAATATATACAAAGAACTCAAAAGTTAAACTCCAGAGAACCAAATAACCCCATTGAAAAATGGGAAACACAGCTAAACAGAGAATTCTCAACTGGGGAATACTGAATGGCTGAGAAGCACTTAAAGAAATGTTCAACATCCTTAGTCATCAGGGAAATGCAAATCAAAACAATCCTGAGATTCCACCACATACCAGTCAGAATGGCTAAGATCAAAAACTCAGGTGACAGCAGATGTTGGCAAGGATGTGGAGAAAGAGGAACACTCCTCCATTGCTGATGAGATCGCAAGCTAGTACAACCACTCTGGAAATCAGTCTGGCAGTTCCTCAGAAAATTGGACATACTATTACCTGAGGATCCAGCTATACCACTCCTGGGCATACACCCAAAAGATGCTCCAATGTGTAATAAGGATGCATGCTCCACTATGTTCATAGCAACCATATTTATAATTGCAAGAAGTTGAAAAGAACCCAGATGTCCCTCAACAGAAGAATGGATACAGAAAATGTGGTACAAATGGAATACTACTCAGCTATTAAAAACGACGACTTCATGAAATTCTCAGGCAAATGGATGGATCTAGAAAACATCATCCTGAGTGAGGTAACTCAGTCACAAAAGAACATCCATGGTATGCACTCACTGATGAGTGGGTATTAGGCAAAGAACATGGAATACCCATGATACAACTCATAGACCACAAGAAGCTCAAGAGGAAGACCAAAGAGTGGATACTTCTGCTGTTAACTACTACCATATATTCCCAGAGCTCTTTTCCTCCTCTGTATAGTGAATGTGCTGACTCTTTGACCTTTGAGAAACAATTGTGGTAGGGTATATAAAAATATTTTGGTCAGGCTTGTGAGAATCCAGGTAAAAGTCCTTGTTGCCAAAACCTGACAACCTGAGTTTGATCCCTAGAACACAGAGGAGAGATCCTCCTGCACAAGCTGGTCCTCTGTCTGTCACACATGCAGTGCGGCATACACACACACACACACACACACACACACACACACACACTCACACACACACACATACACACACACACACATACACACACACACATACACATACACACACACACACATGTACACACAAACACATACACACACACACACACATACACACACATACACACACACACACACACACACATACACATACACACACACACACACACACAGTACATGCAACCACAATAACAAATCAAAATTAAATTTGAAGTGTTTTATGAAGTAGAAGCAACAGAGAATGTGACGATTTGTCCATGATAAACAAACATGAAAAATGTTTGAAGCATTGTGAAGATTCAGGGCTATTCCAGGCCCCACACCAACACTGATCTGACCGTGAACCCCCCTTTGCCCTTCTTACTCTTGTTCCAGCTGCCCATAGCATCCCACCAGAAGGTATCTGCCCCCAACATTTTCAGTGACCTTTTATATAAAAATAGGGAGAAAGAAAATAGAAGAAGAAAGGAAATGGAGAGGAAATAGAGGCTGGAACTAGAGGAAACTCTAGAAGAAGCTTCCAGAACAACTGTGGGGACAAAGGGACTCCAATGAAACTAGGCAGCTGGCTTTAGACACTGTTCATTCCACAGTTCAAATACAAACTGGGATTCCTTTTTAGATCACTTTTGGCTTTGGAAATATGATTCTTAAACAAGATGTGATTTCCAGGCTGGGCCAGATGGATCCCTGGATTTATAAGGGTTATTAAGTATAGCTGGCTGAACTGAGGAGTGCTTATCAAGGTAGAAACAGAAATTATTTTATTTTTCTAACACTACCACCAACTGTATTCTGAAAACCCCTCTTCATATTCACACTGGTGACATCTTTAGCTGTAGCTAATCCTGGTGTCACAACTTTCAAGTCACCCCTCTATTTGGTTATAAAACAGTCCCACTCAGGCTGTAGGAAGGTAGTCCTTGTATGTTCGGTTCATTTTTAATGCAGAGAAGTCCAAGAGTCTGATCATCTACAGGAAATGTTATCTGATCTCTTTCCTACACTTTCTTTCCATTCTGTTTCTTCCAAAAGAGAAAGAAGAGGGGTTGTTTCCTCTTGAACTACTATAAAAAAAAAAGTGGCCGTCTTTTTGCTGGCCAAAAGCACTGGGGCTGTTCCTGGCTGGGGTGGTTGGTCTGTTCCTGGCCCATGTGTTTATATGCCTTAGTGAGCCCAATAGCAAGACCTATCCATCCCCACTAATAGGGACTCCATCCCCAACCCCTTCATGGCCCCCTGCTTATCTATTTCATCACTGATTTCAAGCAAATTCTTTCTAGTATGTGAGTGTCTTTGTCCCAGTCAGAAGAGGTCTCAAGACCACAAGGACTCCTTACTGTCATCAAACCTCTGTACTTCCAACTATAAAACCCAGAAACATCACTGAGAAATTAGAAATTCAAGGAAGTGCCCTGTTCCCTACCATTACCACTAAGCTATCTCCCTTCCTTGTTTCTAGCTTTTGGGGAGCACTGGGATAACCCACAACTTCCCAAACAAACAACTCAGATGTGTATCACGGTTCATTTGTGTTGCTATAACAACAACAGAAAGAAAAACAAAGGTTGGGTAATTTATAAATATAGAAACCCATTTCTCAAAGTTCATGAGACTATAAGATGCAAAAGTCAAGGCTCCAGGAGGATCAGGGAGTTGGAAAACACTGCTCTACATCTCCAGATGATGCCGTGAGACTGCCTGAAGGGAGGGGCACTGCTCACATGGCTGCAGGCACTGAAGGGCAGATAAGGCCCAAGCTAGTTTCCACCAGCATATATATATATATATATATATATATATATATATATATATATATATATATATATATATATATATATATATATATACATATATATACATATATATACACATATATATACGTGTATATATATGCTTTATTTTACGTGTATGTATGTGTATGTATATGTATGAGCACCATGTGTGTGTCTTGTATACACAGAGGTCAAAAGAGGGTGCCTGATACCTTGGAACTGGAGTTACCTGGGTCCTTCACAAGAGCAACAAGTGCTCTAAACCACAGAACCATCTTCCCAGCCCTGCTGTACCAAGTAAGGGAGAGTAGTGACTCTCTCATACAAGCATGACAAATATTGTTATGGTTACTTTACTATTGCTATGATAAGACACTATAATCAAGGAAATTTAAAAAAATATTAATTTGGGTATATGGTTTCAGGGGGTTAGAGGTTATGCTAATAACAAAAGAACATCTTGGTCTATGACACACCCCCTTGATCCTTCCCAAATAATTCTACCAACTGAGGATCAAATATGCAATTGTATAACCCTGTAGGAGCCATTCCCATCCAAACCATCAATAATATTAACTTATAGCATGAACTGTGGGGAATGATACACAGATTGAGGCTGCATCATTGAGCTCCAGCAAACTATAATGGCCACAATAGACAGCCAACCCTAGTTTTGCCATTTACAAACTGGGTATGCCAGCTTTCACCTATTGCTTCTAGCACCAAACCCATTCTTCCATCCTTCCACTATATGCCACAAAATAGGGGCTAATAATTTGAAAATGGTATTTCCAGACTCCCTTACCAAATGGTCAATCATTTCCTTCTACCTACAGTTTAAAGAAAGGAGATGAGATGCGACTTAGATTACCTGCTTTCAGCTCTCATTATTGTTAGTTGGGAGCAAAGTCTGTGATTCCAGTTTCTACACCCCGTGTGGCAGACATAATAACGACCTTGTTTGTTCCACCTTTACCATTGCAGTATCGGCTGATCTTGCTGTCTTTTGGCTGCCAGAAAATTAACTAAGACTTCCTGCCAAAATGGCTAATGGTACCTGCCAAAGCCCAGAGCTCCAGTCAGCTGTGCCTCCTGTGGTGGTTTGAATATGCTTGGCCCATAGAGTGGCACCATTAAGAGATATGGTATTGTTGGAATAGGTGTGGCTTTGTCACTGGGGGAGTGGGTTTTGAGATTCTTATCCTAGATGCCTGGAAGTGTGTCTTCTCCTAGCGGCCTTCAGAACAAGAGGTAGAACTCTCAGCTCCTCCAGCACCATGTCTGCCTGGATGCTGCCATGCTTCCCACCATAATGATAATTTCTGAACCAGTAAGCCAGCTCCAACTAAATGTTGTCCTTATAAGAGTTGCCTTGGTCATGGTGTCTGCTCACAGCAGTGAAACCCTAACTAAGACACCTCCCCAAAGAGAACCCAAGGTTTCCTCCCTCCCAGTTTCCTTCCAACGGCTAATCATTTGCCAAGTGATATTTTCTACCCCTAGCAAGCTTCAGGTTTCTGACAACTTCTTCACTTCTCTTCCCCAAAATTCTCAACTCCCACCCCAGTGATCCTTAATTAGTATATTTTGGGTATGGTTGGGCACTGGAATTTTTAAATACATAATTGTGCACCAAAGGTAAAAAATACATGGCAGAAAGGCATTTTGCAAATAATGAGAAAAGTATTATGCATCTCTATCCTCATCTTATGCCATCAGGTCACTAAGATCATCAGCACGTTTGCAAAAGCATTGACCACAGGGAAGGTAGAAGCAAGAACGGCCACATCATTAACCTTGAAAATCAGAAAGCACCTTTCGCAATTCCGCAGGTGCAGCACAAAGTCTGGCAACACACCAGGTACAAAGGAGGAAAAATGTTCCCCCTCATCATCGGGGTGCTTTCATTTCATTAGAGGAAGCAAGAGTAGCACTCACATAAAAAGTAAAAAACAATACACAGACAGCAAAAGCATAATTGGCATAAAAATGAAAAATGCAACAAGATAATTTGGGTTAATGCTGAGAACAATTCTCTCTGCTCCTGCATGCCGCCTCTGACAGGTGAACACACTGGCTTCCACCTATGGGCTGCAGAATCCTGTCAGAATCTCCAGGGTTAGGCTGGAGCAGTCCCAGGCTAACACAGTCTCAGTTAAAACTGAATAGCAAATAAACAGCAACTTTAAATGTTTAATGTTGCAGTACTTGTGGCACAACATACTAAAAGGTTTATCTGAAGTGTATCTGAAGTTCTTGTTTAACGGAATTGTACTGAAACTTATCAGTATTTCTTAAACCATATAACAAGCAAAAGAGATATTCTAACTCAGGGTTCTATGACCCCAAAGCCTTGCCTACTACAGTCTCTCATTTAAAAATGTTTGTTTGTTTTTAAAACACAGGTCACTCGCTACAAACCTATCCATCCTTAGAAAGCTACAGATGATGAAATTAGCATGATGGGTCTAGCCAAAAGTTTTGACTGCACTCTGACACAGGGTACCAACTTATCAGAGGAACAAAAGTTCCTTCTGGACTGACAATCCTACAGCTTTCATAAACATCAAGTCAATTTAAAAATACAGAGCTCTCGATGGGATCACAGCCCTACTAATTCAGTTGCCTGTTACTTATTCTATATTAATAATTCCATTCTATGGCAAGCCATCGGACAGAGACAGTTGATCTCATAAAATTTTAAAGTAAACCTGTTTCATTCCCAGGAGGGCACAGTGTGACAGAACAGATTATAGAAGATTGACAAGAAAATATTTGGGTAGCCAGGACATTGATGGGAGCAGAAGAAAAGATTTAAATGATTAACTTGGCATGAGGTGATACTTCTAAGAATGGTTGGCACAGAAAACTCGGTCAGTGAATAAGATGTCCCTCAACCCACCATCTAGGGAAACGAAACAAATCTAATGCTGTTTGACTTCATCACTTGCCTCCATTTAGATTTTCATTGGTGAATATTTTTCCTCACCATTACCAGACAGCATCATTGCCTAAAAATAGAGCTTATTATAAACTTGAAACACTAAAAACTTAGAAAGAGCAAGGTTGAGCTTTTATTTTTCAAGGAATTTTAGGGTCCTGGGGAAGTTTCTAGGTTTTTCTTAGCATGTTGTAACCAGTGTATTTAAGAAATCACCCAGCTCTTCAATCAGCCCCTCGATCCAGGACTGATGCACAGAGGACGTTGGGAAGTTGTCCTACAAGCAATTAAGAATGGAGTGATCACAGGGCGCTTCCATTGAGAATGAGTCCCATCTTGCACAAGAATTAGTTCTCTAGATATACCTTTCTTAGTTAGGACTTTTTGATGTGAAGAGACACCATGACCAAGGCAACTCTTATAAAGGAAAACATTTAAATGGGGCTGGCTTACAATTCGGAGGTTTAGTCCATTATCATCATGGTGGGAAGCATGGCAGTGTCCAGGTAGACTTGGGGCTCGAGAAGGAGCTGAGAGTTCTAAGTCTTGATCCATACACAGTAAAAGGAGACTGTGGGCCACACTGGACATAACTTGAGCATAGGAGACCTCGAAGCCTACCCCACAGTGATACACTTCCTCCAACAAGGCCATGCCTCCTAGTAATGCCACTCCCTATGGACCGAGCATTCAAACACATGACTCTATGAGGGCCATACCTAGATATACTATACTATGAAGACATTGGAGTTATTCTTCAAGGTAAATGACAGGTTCATAACCTTGGATTCTGAAAGTGTGTGTGTGCATGCACACACTCACACTCATCAGATGGTTGTGTGCAGTCCTGTCCCTCAAGGTGATTGTTTCAAAGTATACCCAAAGTATAACCTGAGAAGAGCCACTTGGTGACACTCTTCAGGCAGTTCTCACTGAAGACAGCAAGGGAGGCTACAGAAAGTAAAGCTAATAGTGATTTTTTTCTCACATTGTGCAAACAGCTGTCTGCCATAGAGAAACATGAAACCAAGGCAAACTGCATGGGGAAGGAGGGAGCACAGAGGGGAAGGATGGTAACTGGAAAAGACAGGAGTGGAGGAAACGGGATAAGAAAAGAAAGGAGGGGGCTGATGTTGAAATGTAAAATGAATAGATAAATAAATTAATTTTAAAAAAAAAGGAGAGGGGAAGAGAGTGGAAGGGAGGAGGTGGGAGGCGAGAGGAGAAGATGATGTCCCCAGGGTTAGTACCAGGACACCAAGAGCCAGTCCCTCAGTCCCTCAGTCCTCAAGGATTCTTCCCATTAACCCCTTCCTTACTTCCTTATTCTAACTATTTTGAGCTCTCTTTACCCTCCCCCAGAAGAATCCAGACTTCCACATTGAAAACAAAATGTAATTTCTACTTCATAAAAAGAAAATGTAAGGTATCAAAGCTTGTATTACATGGCTTTGCCATAACTAAAAGCAGTATCAGATTGATAATGTTACTCTCTACATTAAAGCCACTGCTTAGGGTACACCTTACCCATAGCAGGAACTTGACATGTCACTGAAAAAATGGTGACCAAGTCTATACGTGTGTCTATGAAGCAGAAATTTCACATGCACTACCCTTATTAAGTACGATGCACTCTTTTATTTTATATTCTATTTCATTTTTTCAAATGCTGTTTGTGGCCCACTAAATTCATTTCACCTCCCACTAAACTGATTTCAAAAGCCACTAGTGGGCTCAAATTTGTAACTGTTTATAAAAAAAAATGTACTATAGCCCCTTTCACAATATAGTGCTAATTAAATAATCCTTTTCCCCACTATAGATTTCCCTCAGGTGAAACTCTAGAATATGTAGATTTTCTTCTGTGCATATGTAAACTGCAAGTCATTCCTGCCTGCAGTGATCAGAGGAGGAGAGGAGTGTGGGAGAAAAAAGAAGGGAGGAAATGGATCAGAGCCTAAGGGCTGTACCTCACCACCAAGCCACGAGACACAAACAGGATCCTTCCCATAACAGGTCTGTTATGTCAACCTGACTTTACACATGCCCTGACATTCATCTCTAAGTGGCGCCCAAGTTTAACTTGCTTAATAGCTCATTGAAATGTTTTATGATTAGGCCAGGCATGGTGGCACACACCTTTACTCCCAGCACTCAGGAGGCAGAGGCAGGCAGATGTCTATGAGTTCAAGGCCAACCTGGACTACAAAGTGAGCTACCCAGAGCTATTACACAGAGAAACCATGTCCCAAAAAATGTGTGTATGTATATGTATGTACGATTATTACATATGTGGATATGTAAGACCTTGTTAAATATATATTATATGTAATAGTTATGTAGATGTAATCATACTATATAATATATAAGCAGATTATATATATACATATAATGTCTATTATATGTATACATATACATATATGTGTGTGGATATATATATATAAAATCTCATGTTAGAAAAGCAATAGCATGCATATGGAAGTCAAAAGGCAGCACCAAGGTTTGTTGCAGATGTCTCCTTCCACAGCTAGGTTCTGGGGATCCAAGGGCATCAGGCTTGTATCACTGTATTTTTATCCATCTCGTTGGTCTTAACTTTGATAAGACCTTTAAACCATTCAGACTTTAAACATAAAAGACATTATATGTTGAGCTGTGTTTTTGGTTTTCCCTTTTTCTCTTCTTTAAGAGGCATTATCATTATGGCAGTTACCAGATATTCAGGTCAAAAGACCTCACCCAATATCAGTTTCCTACTTCAGAATGTTTCCCAAATCTCACCAGGGATGTCGCTGGGAATGCCTAGAAACCTCACTTGCCACTGCCTTTTACCACAGCCTCCTGTACTCCCCAAGTTCAAATCCACCACTATCATCCAGCCTTGCAGTCAGCATAACCTTTGAAAACTAACTCCAACAGTGCCACTCCTCATTCGAATTCTTACAGAGTGTTCCACTTCACCTTAGGAAAAAGCCACCCACCATGTTCCCATGTCTCTAAATATGTCTCCAAATTTGCCTTCCTCGGTTCTCCTCCCAATTGTCCCTTCCCTGCACTTCTCCTACCTCAGGACATTTCTGCTTCTTGCTCCTTTTGCTGAAATATCCTTTCAGCAGACTTTCTTAGGCCCACAGTCTCCCTTCATACTTTGATGTCTTCCATTAAACCTTCTAGGCCAGCCCAATTAGCCCAACCCACCCAGGTTCCTCTATCACCTATGGTAACAACTGGTCTCGGTTGATGATGCTGTTTTATAAAGTGGTAGAAACTGTAGAAGGTAAAGTCTACCTGTAGGTGTGGGTCTTCCAAAGTTGTACCTGACCCCACTACCCCCTGTTCTTATCTTTTTTCTCTGGTCCCCATCCACCATAAGCCTAAAAACAAACAAACAAACAAATCTTCATTGTGTATTCCCTACCACTACATTCTGTTCAAGTGCACAGGGTCAAGCAACCATAGACAGAACTCCCTAAAACCATGAGCCAAGGTATATCCTTCCTCCAGTAAGTTCTTGTATGTTTAGCCACAGTAACACACACCAACTAACACAACCTGTTTTGTCATCCGGTGTTGCATTTTCTTCCATCTGAAATGATCTATGCATTTGTCTTGCTCATGATCTGTCTCCTCTGAAGGACCATAATCTGTGATTGCAGGCATTGACTGTGACTCTGAAGAAATCTCCACTCCAGCTGTTGATCAAGCAAGGTCGAGTTGACAACAGATTTTAGGAAAGGATCTAATGGCTGGGGAAAGACACAGTGACATGTTAGAAAGGAGAGAGAAAGACAGGGGATATTAAAACTTTGGGGTTTAGTTCTGAATACCAGGTCTTCAACGTAGGAGTCCCAGCAAAAAATTGAGGAAATGGTGATAGACCAGTTTAGGAACAGTAGACACAGGGAATGGAGGTTTTGATTTCTTTAAGAATAAATGGTTCTTTGATAACCTAGTCAAATAATAATATAAAAATATTTATTGCCACTCTGATAAGATCTGGATTACAAGTTGGCTATTTAATGTAAAGAAAAAATATCTTCAGATTGTGTAGCAACAAATGGTTTTTGCAAATTTATCTTTCTGGTTAAGGTCTCAGGGTTTTGTTTTGTTTTGTTTTGTTTTGTTTTGTTTTGTTTTCAAGACAGGGTTTCTCTGTGTAGCTCTGGATGTCCTAGAAATTGTTCTGTAGACCAGACTGGCCTCAATCTCAAAAATCCACCTGTTTCTATTTCCAAAATGCTGGGTTTAAAGGTGTGTGTCACCACAGCCTGGCTAAGGTCTCAGTTCTTAATACTGTTAAGGTATAAGCCCTGTGTGAACAGGTGACTGTTTTCTGTCTGAGCCAATATCATAAAGTACTTTACATATTACCTAGCACATAGTAGGCACTCAATAAATACTTACTGCGGTTTTTTTTTTCTGTGATTGTTATTAATAATCTTCTGGAAAGTTCACCTGGTGCTCACATCATATGCTTGCTGAACAGGGTAATTACCATACAGAAATGACAGGTGATAACTAAATCCCACATGAGAGAGTACCTATTCTCCTGTTCTCATTTTGGATTGTCAAATGAAATCATTGTGAGGGAGAATACTAGAAAGAATGGCAGAGAAATTACTCTTAAACATCACATGCTAAGTGGATTAAATGATAAGCCTTCAACCATTTCCCTACCTCTGGCTCTCCTTGTGCTGTGAGCTATAGTGGGACACCACAATGAAATCAAAAGTTAAAAATAAAAAAAGACATAATAACAGAATTTTTTTCAATATTATTTTTTTATGTGCATTTGTGTTTTGCATGCATGTATGTCTGTGTGAAGGTGTCGGATCCCCTGGAACTGAAATGAAAGACAGTTGTGAGCTGCCAGGTAGGTGCTGGGAATTGAACCCAGGTCCTTTGGAAGAACAGCCAGTGCTATTAACCATGAGCCCTCTCTACAGCCCAACAGAATTCTTTGGTGGAAGACCAGACGTAAGATAACCAGACCTTTCCATGCACCTGGCACAAAGCAAACAACTTTGGTTTGTTTGTTTGGTTCCTAGATGGCTCATTAAAACTGCAGGAGAGAGACCCTGAATGCTTTCTATTAAATAAGGCTGGTGAATAGAAATTAACTTTGTACTCATAAGTCAAAGTATAATCTTTATAGTTAAAACACAAGCTTCATAGAAATGTATAGCAAACGCCTGTCAAAGGTTTATTAATTCATTAATGAAAAAGACGGTGAGAAAGACATAACTCAAAGAGCATTTTGAGAAACAAGGTATGTGCAGGCGCTAACAGAGAAATGTGAGGCTGATACAGCTAAGTCAGATATGAGAGAGAGTAATGCTCCACAGGGCAATAAAAGCCGTGACCTTTGAAGTTATCTTTGCTACTAGACTGAAATTATCTCCGTCTCCACTACTCCGACTACTCGATCACATGGAATCTCACTTAATTTGAGCCCTTAATTAATCACAAGTAGCAGTCAATGAAGATGAAATCCCAGGATCATTAATTATCCTCAGGTCATCTTGGCAGATGATGTCTTTGTACACTGGAAGGATATGCCATATTCCAAGATTCAAATAACTTTTCTGAATAATGTTCTCTTTCAGTGTGTTATATTGGAGTCATGTGTGGTAGCTCACATCTGTAATCAAAGCACTTGAGAAGGGGAAGCAGAAGGATTAGGAGTTCAAGGCCAGCCTGAGCTGCATAGCAAATTCAAACCTACCTTGAGTTACAGGAGACTATATATGTGTGTGTGTGTGTGTGTGTGTGTGTGTGTGTGCAATATGTATGTATATATAAAACTTAAAGCCGCAGAGATGACCCAAAGGTGGAGGTGCACGGCTCAGATCCTAGCACCTATGTAACAAGCTGTGTGTCCTTACAAATCTGCCAGTACCTATAACCCATGCCCTGAAGAGGATAGGAGAGTGTGGAGTCAGGAGTATTTCTGAGACTTATGGCTTCTGACTAAGCCAAGAGCAAGCCCAGCATTCAGAGAGAGACCCTGCCTCAAAGGAATAGGAGGAGGACGCCAGACACCCTCTTCTAAACACACACACACACACACACATACACACATAGACACACAAGCACACATGCATACACATACACTCACATACACAAACACAATCAAATACACATACACACATAAAAAAGTTTAAAGAAGTGTTAAAAACAAATTCTCTTAGCTCTTATTTTTATGAGTGAAATTTGCAGATACTTTTATAGAATGTCCATCACGATCCTGAATAAACAGAAAAGTTTGATATTACCGAGAGTGTGTATCATTCCTGTTTGGTTTGGTTGGCACCACCTGTCAGGGCTAAATCAGTTGTCTCCTTCACCAAATGCCAAAGTCTGCAGGATTAGGAGCAGTTCCTGGATTTCAGTGTTGACTTCCCACATCACAACTTTGTACTGTCTAGAGATTGCATCTCCATTCTGAGGACACAAGACTGATACTCAGGTAAACAAATATACGTAACTGAAGCTGAGAAATAGTTATCCTTAATCAAGACAAGCTTTCAAGTTCTGAAAACACTGAATCTGGGTCCAGGTCATGAAAACCTCCCTGGCTGAGCCCTGGGTCACGGAGAATGCCATTATTCTAGACAAATATAAGTCAGCCTTTTGGAGTTGTCTCTGAAGCAAAGAAGACGCCACCTCCTTCTAAAAGTAACTGAGGACTACAAAATATCAACATACTTACAAAAGGCTTAAAAGGCTCTACACCGAAGCTGATCCCTACCCTAGACACAGTGTGTGCTGTTCTGTCCTGAGACAAGCTGACCAGTAAGTGCAAGGAGTGGGGGCTATAGTGGGGTCTGCCATGTTTCCCTAGGCTTTAAGAATCTAAGGTGACAAAGACACATTAAAAAATACTTTTAATTTTGAAAAATGCCACAACAAAGATATCAATAAGGATTGTCTAGAGGAATAGAAAACACACACATGCATACATACACACATGCACACACACACACACACACACACACACACACACGAGTAGGGGAATATACGTGAAGATTTATTGGATTGTCTTATGTAATTAGAGGCTGGATAGGACAACAATGGCCATCTTCAGGCTGCACAGATCAGTGCCTAACTTTGCATTCTAAGATGCTGGGAGTCTCAGAACTAGTGATATGGCCCTAGGCCAATGCTGAAAACCTGGAGCTCCTTGAAGAGTGGCTGAAGTCTGACTCAAAAGGCTGGAGAAGAGTCTGGTGTTCGTGGACACAGGCAGCTTTCTCTTCTGATGGAGAGGCCAACATTCAGTAGTGTCTCATCTCAGTTACAACCAGACGTCATTGTCTCTGGAAAACACTCTTACACCAAGTGTGCCTGGTTAATTTCTTAGATGCCTCTTGGTCCAATCAAGGCTAACTATTGGATAAAGTGAGGACAATAAGGACCTGGACCAGAAATCCAGTCTTAAGCACAGAGGTATCCAGTGCTAGAAAACAATAATTATAATGCATCCAAATCCTATTTGCTGATAGCTCTGAACCATGTGAACAGCTTGTTTCCAGATGCACAGAGGAAAACTAAACACACTAGTAAGGGTCTTTGACACATGTGTCCTTCAAACCAAATTTGTGCTTTTTATAATTTATGATTTAATATCTTCACTTATTAACAGCCAAGGCAATAATGCTATGTAATACTATATACCCAGACTTCTAAAATATGGTTGCTCTGTGTGCATGATTAGAGTCTATAACATGAACTTTATCAATCTTTTGGCTTATCTCATTATTTTGTTCCACTCTTGGAGCAAAGGGGCCTATTCAAGACATATAAATATTTATATACACTAATATTTTTATCTGTGCTCCATCTGGTACCCAGCACATAACAGGTACTAATTACTACTTGACTATCAGCACTAGTGCGTGTTGAATAGTGCTTTGCAAAGGGGGAGCATCTACAAAGCCACAGTGCAGCAAACATGGCCCGAAGGAAAGGACTCTTCAGACCCAAAGGATGCATAGCCCTCCTGTGCCCACGTTAATGTATCTAGTATGTTAGTGTTACTTATTTTCTGTACTTATGTTAGTCTCACCAGAATACCTCATCCATGCCTGTACTAACTGCTGATACTTAACTATTCAAGGTCTTTGTTTCTTTGTTTGGGTTTGTGTGTGTGTGTGTGTATGTGTGTGTGTATGTGTGTGTGTTGTTTTTCAAGACAGGGTTTCTCTGTGTAGTCCTGGCTGTCCTGGAACTCACTCTGTAGACCAAACTGGCCTTGAACTCAGAAATCTGCCTGCCTCTGCCTCCCAAGTGCTGGGATTAAAGGCATGCACCACCACTGCCTAGCTCAAGGTCTTGCCCTTTGTACTCAAAGTCCAGGAATGCTCCTGTAATATTCTGGTACCTTTGATGATGGAGTGTGTAGAAGCTTACAGCACTGAAGTCCTCAAAGAAGCAATTCCAACCATACCAGATTGAGGTCATGTTGATGACCTAAATTTTCATCATAAAATGATCATGTGGGTGATCGAGTGGCATACCGAAGAGGCTCCTGAGCAGTCCTTAGTCAGTCCTTCATGAACCAGGACATGCTGAGCTTATGCAACATCCCTGCCATTACGTTGCCCATATGCACAAATACATTCCATATGAGGGTTGTTTAAGACATGCAAACTAGAGAGTTGTAAACCAAAGGACAATACGTTGTACATTCTTCAAGGACCACTTGCTGTTGCTATCTCTGCCCAGATTAAACATCCTGCAAACCTCTGTATTGCGGCTTAGTTACCACCCTGGAGCTGGGAGTACACTGTGGCTCCATGTCTTTATCTTTTCTGTAACATTTCAGAAGGGTGGGAAGTAGGGTCTTCCTAGGAGTGTACCCACAGGCTAAGAACCTCAATAGATAGCAAGATCTGCATCCTATCATCCCCTTGATTCTCACAGCAAGGCCATCTCCTGGGCCTGAGACAGCAGGCTAAAAACCAACAGCCCCCACAATGACCTGGTAAATGGCTGCTCTATTTTCTGTTCCTAATGTATTAGAGACATATTTTGTAAAATAATATTGAAATACTATTTTAATTACATTTTTATGGTACACATACAAAATATAAGCTCAAGTTTCTATTACTATATTCAGGAAAGCTATGCTTTTTTTTCCTTCTAAAATTTTGTGTATTTGTTATTTATTTCCAAATATTACACATGAGGGACTAGTGTCAGTCAAAGACTAGTATTTTAAATAGCTCATGTCTAAAAGAGTCTGGTAGCTCCCTTAGACAACTCATTCTTCTCTCTCTTGGCAGCTTGCTTGAGAACAAGCCTTGCACACAAACCCAATGCCTACATTTTGTGAGTCCAGCTCGCATGATATCTCACTTATAATACAGATAGATCATATGAGAATATTATATACAACACAAGAGAGAAAATATACTGACATGAGCTGCATGCATCCACAGGTTCTTCATAGTAGGAGAGAACCAACATCCGCATGTTATTCTGACCCCGTGTGTACCACAGCGCACACTTGCCCACACTCAGACATATGTATACCCCAACACAACAAACAAATAAATGTAAAATGTTATAAAAGCACACAAAAATATTAATAATATATACAAATTATATACATAGTTACAATGAAGTTTTATTTATCTATAACAAATAATTAAACTATGTCATTTGCAAAAACAAACAGTTGAAACTGGAGTTGATCATGCTAAGACTGAAAAACAAAAATATCCCATTTTCTCTCATATGTAAATATGCAAAAGATGGCTATAATGTGAGAGAAATTGATCTAATGTAAGGGGAAAGAAAGAGATAATTAACAAGGGATTAAAAACAAAAAATAGTATTTTATATATATACCACATATATATGCTAAAGTATGTGTATATATACTTCTATATATATACACTTTTATGTACATATACACACACATACACACACACACACTAATTTTGATGCACATATATAATATGGAGGCAGAGGTAATCTATGATGTGGATGGAGGGAACCAACTATCTACAGGGGAGGAGGCGTGGGAAGGACAATAGGTAGGGGAATAACGGCAAATTATGATGGAATATGTGTACAAAGCTGTTATACTGAAAGCCATTATTTTGTACATTAAAAAATATGTAACTTATGTATCACTGCACTACTGATTGTAATAGTGAGTATAGTTACTTAGGTTGAAGACAAGTCTCAGAACAGAGTCCCCTCTATACCAGACACAACTCTCGTCCTCCTGAACAGCCATTTCCAGCTCCAGGCCCTGAAGACAAGGGATTTTGTGTCTCTACGCATCTCAGACGTTAAGCAAGGCTGGAGCAGGTAGAAGAGCCAGGGCACACACATAGTCCAGTGGTTAGTTTTAACCCTTAATAGACCACTTCTTAATTCACAAAAGTTGTTCTTTCTTCTTCCTGGGGTAGCTTAGATTTCCAAACTCTGGGAATGTAGGTGTCTCACCGACTGACCCATTCCCAAACACCTCCCACACACGGAGGCCTTGCCTGCCTCTGTCACGGTCATCTTCCTTTTCCTCCCAGCCAAATGTTTTGCAGGCTCTGCAGAAAGCAGAATGGACTCCCACAAACCTCCCAAGAGCCCAGGTAGCTCACCACCCACCCTCACATTAGTTTACTTGAAATGGAAAGTTGGGATTTGTAAATCTATTTTGATCTGATGGAGTTTTTTTTTGTTTTGTTTTTTAGGTTTTGGTTTGGTTTGGTTTTGTAAATTTAAAAAAAAAAAAAATGCTTAGATGGATATAGCCCAATATAATTTATTCTTTCCTGCTTCTCACGTGCAACCTGAGGTCCTATTTCTCTAAGGAAAGATTCCTTCATTACTGCATTGTCCCAGCCAGGCTGCTCCTTCTTCGTTGTTTATAAAAACACTTCTGGGAAATTAAAACAAGATATGCTATTTTCCAGAGAACCTAAGCTTAGGCAGACAGCACCGTTTTAAGTGCGATTGGAAACTCAAAACCTAGTACCGTGATTAGCAGACATTGTGTAAATGGTTAATTATGGTGATGGAGATGTCTAAACCCACCTACTCATCAGGAAAACGGAAAGCAGTCAGTTTGGAGACTGTGGACCCAGCTCTGGGAACAATGCTGTCTGCTACTGCGCTCGCTTCATCTGCCCAATTTAGGCCTGGAAAGCCATGACCTCCCATTTTTCATATTTGATTTGGACTGGGACCTGCGGCTGAAATCTGAGATCATTACCCCTTCTGCTCAGCAACCTCCCCTGCGCCTCCCTAACTCTGTTATTTCTCCTATTAATATCTCATCAACATCGGGCAGGTGCTTCCGGGAGGGAGGGTCCTCATTAACAAGTTGTCAGTGGGACACAGCCAGATTCCCAGGGCTAAAGAGAATCTGCAGGCAGAGGCAACAAACACGCGGAGAAATAATCTCACTTTCTACTGGATTTTTCTGAGTTTTCCTATCAAACTCAGATTTGGACTTAGCTGTCTGACTTCCCAAAACTTTCGCCGAACTTCCTCCTATTTCAGCCGGTACTCGCTCTCAAATTAAATCTACTTTTATGCACCATGAAATATCTGAATCAGCAGTTTTTAAACACTCAATATATCTTTAAATGCCAACAGACAACAAGTATAGCAGGTGTTTAATTGTGGTTTAAAGATCTACATTGTTCACATTTTACAATCACAATTAAAATTAAGCAATAACACCAAAGGAGTTCCGGTACACAGCAATAATACTTACCCGTATAGTGAAATTGATAAGGGCCCAGATATAATGGTGCCCATTGTAGTAACCCTGTGGTGACTGATTGCTATTCTGCTGTTAGCAAACAACCAAGAAATACTTTATTTTTTCAGAATTATCAATTTGTTTCCAGGGTATGTGAACAATGGAAACCTTAAGGGAGAACGCAATAGTTAGCGAGGTATTAAAACAGTTATATAACTAATAAAAACACTAAATCAACTTAGATATGCAGCAGTGTGTCATTTCCATTTTAATAAAAAAGTACATTATTCTCTTCCCGAAATTACAAAATTTTATTTTTTTTTTACTCCGTGCCAACATATTTGGAAAGTAAAAAAGTCATAAATCTATGGTTTCTGGAATTGTCATTTATGTGATTCTGTAGTCCTTAAAAAAGATAGAATAAAAACAGGCATTTTCATAAAACGATCGATTTGAAAAATTATTTGCATTCTCTGCTTGCAATTTTTTTTTTCGTTGGGAGGTTGGAGGAGGAGCACAGGGACTTATAAATAAAACACATTTGATTTTCATAGCATCCTTGTGTGCTGTGTGTGGAGGCCTCTGAATGCCTGCTCAGAAAGGCTGTGCATGGGGCTGCTTTGCTGAGAAAGTGTTCCACCCTCCACTGTGCAGGCTACAGGATAACAAAAGCCCAGGCAGAGGGTCAGACTCCTGTTCAATTAAGTCCAGGCTTTGGCCAGATGGGAGACAGTCTGGACACAGAGCCAGAGGGCTGTGACAGCTCTCACATTTATAGGCCTGAGCTGCCTTGGAACTCATGGCTGCAAATCTGGGCAGAAATGATCACATCTTACATCAGCCAGTTTAGATGCACTCATTTCTAGCACACAGAAAAAAAGGCATATCAACAGGGACCAGGGATGGCAACCAGAACCCTTGGTAATTCTTGTGGGTTTATTGCCTGGGTTGAATGAACGTCTTCCCACAGGGAAGAGTTAGCTCTGGAAGGGCCTGGATAGAGCATCTCGGAACTGCAAGATCATTTCAGAAAACCTGAATAAAGGTTAGAGGAAGGTCAGAGCCAGACAGGAGCTGTAAATTCATCCCTGGAACTGAGTCTCATTCCAACACCAAAGCACTGTGGTGAGCTGTGCTCCCACAAGCTGCACTCCTGTTTTTATGTTCTCGTTCTAGACCACTTGAAAACAAATCTCGGGGATAGGGCATGTGTCCCCTAGGTTTTATGCTCCTGTGTGTGTGTGTGTGTGTGTGTGTGTGTGTGTGTGTGTGTGTATGTGTGTGTGTGTATGTGTATGTGTGTGTGTGTGTGTGTGGGAGCATGCATACCATGGTGTATGTGGAGGTCAGAGGACAACTTTGTGGAGTCATTTCTTTCCTTTCACCTGATGAGGGATTCAGATACCACGCTCAGGCAGCCAGTCTTCTGTAGTAAGTCCCTTACCTGCTCAGCCACCTCATTTGTCTCCCCTTAGGTGATTCTGACACACCAATACACTTCACCAAGGAATTTGAGTTGAGGCCCATTGTATTAAAACTAGTGCACATTTTATAATTTTATTCAGTGAAACATTTTTTGTATGTTATTAGTGATACAATTCTCTTTTTCATTCCCAAATATTCAAGTGAAGTTGTAATGAACTTAGACCCTAGGCTATGTTTATTCTCTGACTTAAGTGTTTGGAGGGTTGTGTGAACTCTATAGAGAGGAGGATCTAACTCAATATAAATTTGCAAACTAAGGCTCAGGGAAGTAATGCCCTGCCACCTTCTCCTGTGCAGCATACGTAAAGCAAACGGAGTGATAGAATATTCTTGATACTTTTCAACAGATCATTAGGAAATATGAAATGGCTGAGTCTGGTCAGAGTCTACCATAACAATGACAGCCCCTGGTGATTAGCGTACATTTGCATATGCATGCATTCATTCAGAAAATTTTCTTGAATGTTATATAAGCAAGCCCCTAACTTAGCTACCTCAAACTGATATAAAGCTGAGATATGATCTCTGTGCTCTTGGGTCCTCAGGCTGACGATAGAGCACAGCATGAATCAACAAGCCCAGTAATGAAGCCCTGTGACAACTACTCAGAAGAGACTATGGTACTATTTAAGCAATGGAAAGCGATCTTCACATAAATTCAGGAAAGAGACACCCACACTGAGAGCATTAGGAATGGATGGATGTTTACCAAACAGAGGAAGGAGCATCCATCACAGAGAGACCAGAGGGTACTATGTCCAGTGGTGAATGGAGACAAAGTACTCTGGAAGACTTCAGAGGGGGTCATGAGACTGGGATGAAAGAAAAAAGGAGCAAGAACAGACAGGAAGCATGGTCTCTGTACGCCATCAGGTGGGTCACATGTTCCTTGTTCATCACACCAATCAGCACCATGCTCAAGGGCATGACCTCCAGTCTACCAGTAATGAATGGAGCAGAGAAACTTATTCAACACATTGAGCTATCAATAACCAAATGGGAAGGAGCTTCCAAATGTTAGAGGAACTACAGAACACACAAGACAGCTGCCACAGCCTCACCCCGCAGAGCCTCTTCACATTCCGATTGTTTGCTTAGATTGCATCATGAAAGAAACATAAATCAATATAAGCAATGGTGATATTTTATTATTTCAAATAATATAAGCTCCAAGGCTAGAGAATAGCCCAGGTAGTAGAGTTCTTGCCTAATATATCAGAGCCCGGGATCCATCTCCAGCACCAAATAAACCAAGCATAGTGACATATGACAGCACTTGATCAGACATTAAAGGTCATACTCAGCCACATAGTAAGTTCAAGGTCATCCTGAACTACACAGGAAACTGTCTCAACAAAAAAAAAAAAACAAAACAAAAACAAAACAAAACAAAAAAAAACATGAAGGCTGGAAAGATGAGTCTGTAATTAAGGGCAGTGGTTGCTCTTCCTGAGAGCCTGGATTCAACTGTCCCAGAACCCACATGGCAGCTAACAACCATTCAGTTATGAGGAAGGCACCCAGCATGTCCTCTTCTGACCCTCAGGACATTAGATATAAACGTAGTTCACAGCCATACATATAGAAAACATTCATACACACAAAAAATCATTAATTAAAAATTAGTGTAAATTCGGAAGCAGGATGTAGGCAGCCTTCAACTCGTGACCTTGACCTCCATGACCCTCCGCCATACACAAATGGATCAACCATCAGCAGAAGAGAAGGGCTTAGTTTTCTTATGTCAGAGTAAGCAAACATTTTCTCCAGACACCTCAGGTCACAATGTAGCAGGATGCAGGACCACCTACCTCCAAAAACTGTCTGGGGCAGGAGAGATGATCACACATGCCTCAGACTAATCAGAACGTTTTTTTCTCAAAATGGGCTCAGTATCCCTTGAATGGTGATTTCCAGAATCTAATTGGAGTTCTGTCCATAAGGACTTGGTGAAATTTCATCTGAGGTAAATCTTCTATACAACAAGACCTTTTTTTCTACAGGCATCAGTATTTTGCCTACATGATATCTGTATGAGGGTATCAGAGATCTGCTAGAACTGGAGCTACAGATGGTTGTGAGCTGCCATGTGGGTGATAGGAATTGAACCTAGGTCCTCTGGAAAAGTAGTCAGTGATCTTAACCACTAAGCCATCTCTCAAGCCCCAAGTGCAAGTCTCTTTTGCTTAACTTGCTCAGAAATCTCACCATCTAGTCTGCAAGAACAAGTTGCATCAAGTTTATTGATGGTGTACTGGATACTATCAACATGGTGTAGGTAAGGCAGCAGGCAGTGGACAGATAGGAGGAGGGCGGTCTTGGACCTATTCATTTCTGAGAAAAAGAAGGCAGGACCTAATTCTAGAATTAAGTGAACCCTGTGGAGAAAGCATCAGGCTTGCAGTTGCATCTCTGGCTCTCCAATGCCTACACTAACTGGCCCATACAGGAGGATCAGTAACCCTTCCAGGCCAGTCAGCCTTAAATCCAAAGATGGAGTTTATATTATTCCAAGAGGCCATGGTTTGAATATGAAGTATCCTTCACATGCTCATGCATTTGAATCCTTGGTCTCCAACTGGGATTGCTATTTTGGGATGCTATAGAACCTTTGGGGTGAGACCTAGCCTACAGATGTAGGTCACCAGGAGTGGGCCTAGGAAGTAATATTCACTTCTAGTTATAGCCTCTTTGCTCCTGGGTCAGCTAACACTTTGCCCCCACCACTAATAACTAAGCCGATCTCATGCTATTCTTGTCATAATGGACTAATATGTGCAATGTGAGGGTTTTATTTTAACCCTTCCTCCCTTAAGTTGCTTCTTCTATGTACTTTGTCACAAGGACAAAGGTAATGAATACATTTACTAATCAATAGAAGTAAAATCATGATATAGGTATATGGCACATTTTGCTCTTTCATCCCAGGGATGAGCATGGAGCTAAGACCATGCAAGAGTCTGAGATAAGGACGGCATTAGAAGTACATCTGTCCCTCTCAAAGTAGCTCATAAAGCAAATGGGCCGCCCAGTGCCTTTTATGTAGTTTAGTAGCAGGTGTCATGTGTAGAAAGTGACCTGCAAATCTCATTCAGGCTTAAAGAGTCCTGTGCATCTTATTAGCAAACAACCTATGTTTGCTGCACTCTAGGCATTTTAGTAACTTTGCACCCCATCTCTACAGGCATCTACCTCTTTGTGAGCCTTTTACAGTTCCTACAGATATGCTGTGAGTTTGTAAAAGGCTACTCAACTACAGAACAGTCCAAAGTGCCAGTTAAACACACCATGTAGGCTTGCTTATGGCTCATCTCAAACACTCAGGAGTTCTGTAGGTGGCTTTACTTCTCCAAGCCCCAGTTTCTTCATGTATAATATGGCAATTCTTTTAGAGGTTATAAGAATTAGGTGAGAGAATGAGTGAATGGCCATAGTAAGTACTCAGTAACCATCAAGTGTTACAGTAGAGAAAGAGCTGCAGCAAAAACAATAGTCGAACAGAAAAGACAAACATTCTAAAACATACACAAAGAAAAATGCTCTTTTCAAATGAGGTTCTATGTTGAAGAACTCCGGGGCTGCCGAGATGAGAGAATTCTCACAAACACCATAGAACTTCTCATGTCTTTAAGACTCTGTCCATTCACTCAACACACATTTATTGGGTACTCACTATGGTCTAGATACGGTAGAGGACTTTAAGGCCTCATGCTCAGTATGTCCCATTCATACATTGCTTGTCTTGACACCGTTAGACCCAACAACAGCATTTCTGCTTAAGAAAACTGTTCTGGAGAATCAGTTGAGCTCATGCATTCCAGGAAACGTATTGCCACAAAATGCTTCCACATTAACTCTCTGATCTGCAGATTGGCCCAGAACCATTGATACACACTTGGCTTGATTCAGTGTGACTTTGTTTCCAGAACATCAGGCCTGCTGCACTTCTGTGTCCCTGTGACCAAGTTATCTGATACAGACAACTTAAGGGATGAAAGATTTATTTTAGCTCACAATTTCAGAGGGTTGCCGTCCTTCATAGTAGGGAAAGCTTAGCAGAGAGACTCCATCCGAGGCAATAGAAGTATGAAGCGGTAGCTCTTCGCATCCATGAAGACAGGAAGCAGAGAGAACAGGAGTCAGGTTCAAAGAACTGCCTCCCAAGCTAGACTACACCTCCTAAAGGTTCTAAATGTTCCCAAAAAGTGTCACTGACTTGTTGAGCAAGCATTCAAAGCCCAAGCCTGTAGGGTCACTTCAGACTCAGTCTCGTATGGTTTGAATGTGACAATATTCCCTGCAGGATTATGTGTCTGACAGCTGCTGTTTTGGTGATGTGTGAGACTTCTGGGCTTGTGAGTTCACTGGCCGACATATCAAGGCAGGTGGATAGATTATAATTGGGTACTGGTTCTGGTCCAATCCCTCCGATTCTTGATCTTCTAAGATGTGAGGTGTTCTTCCAGCCCCTGGTATCACCACCAGCTCTTTTATGGTTTCCTAACATGACAGGCTGTTGACTTCTCAGACTGGGAGCCGAAACAAATTTTCAATTTAGCTCCTTCTTGTCAGGAATTTGACCACAGAAACAGGAGAAGTAACTTCGACAACAGGGACAATCCACATCCTAAAAGCCATGGCTGAGACCCCACAGCCAATGTGACTGTGTAAGGACTGTGCAAACTTGGTCACTTCATTTACAGTAATGTTTCAATGGCCCAAAGAGAGTTATGTGTCAAATGGTAGTCTGGGACGGAGGACAGCACACTACTTCTCTTATCAGGGAGCATTGAAGGCATGTGGTAAAGAAACTAAGATTTGCTTTGTTGAAGGGACCCCTGTCTCTGACTTCAAAGCCTGCCAACTCTTGTCACAATAGCCCTCCCAGACAAGCAAGCAAGGTTGATTTACTGTAGATTTGCACAGAAATGTAATCTGAGATTGTAAGGAAATATAATGGTAAGGGCTCAAAGCATCAGAAAAAGGGCTGAAAATACATGATTGGGTACAAATGACTCCTGATTCAACATGGGGGAGATATCATCAATAAAACCAGAAGGCAAGCAACAACTAAGTTGGAACTTTCTGTGGTTTGCCTAATTTGGAAGTCAACAGATAAGGGAGATGATTGTGGTCACCCACACACTTTTGTCAAACTGCACACTTTTGGGCAAAAGAAAGAGAATAATTCACTGCATGAGTTTAACAGAGAAAAGGGAAAGCAAAATTCTGGCAGGAGAGTAACATCCAGTGGTTAGGGGATAACTCGCACTCAGGCCCAGCTGCAGGCACCCACTTATGGCTGTTGTTGGTTAACCACATTCCAGGGGCGTCTCAGTAGACTACAGGAAGTGGCCAAAACCAGCCTGGAGCCCATAAAAGAACTCCACTAACAAGGACAAAGACAGGTACAGTCACACTCCTCCCAGAAGGACAGGATCCTCCTGAGTCCCATCTCCCAGTCCAACTGATTCTACCAGACCAGGTTATCATCATTCCTGGTACCAATCATTCTTAGAGCCATGTCTCACTAATGTGACATAATTAAGGAATGACAAGACCACTGTATAACAAGTTAGGTAAGGATGCAAATATCTGTTTTTAAGCAATGGTTCTCAAGGTGAACAAGAACATCAGCATCCCTGGACAAGAGATGAGCACAAACAGACCTCATCCCAGACCTCTGGAATCAGGAGCCCTGAGGGTAGAGCCTAGTATCTTACCAGGTCATTCGGAGAGCCACTGTTGCAAAAATACAGTGTGTTCTAAAGACAGGAGGCTCCCTAGTGGAAGTACATTTCCAGATGGACATTGAAGGAGATGGAGACTGGAAAGACAGCGTACTGCACACACTGAAGGAAAGAAACTGCAAAGAAAGTTGCTCACTTAAGGGCCATTGAGGCAAACACCCAGACAAAGGAAGCGAGACCTTCCAAAAGATGGGAAGAAATAGACCAGCTAAATCTGATGTCCTTAAAATTGGAAACTAAATGTTTGGACTCAAAAAAAAAAGCTTGTACTCATTACAATACAAAATTGAACATTTTTACTCTGGCGAATGAATACAGCAAGAGGATCGGAAAGACTGTCTTAGAGTTTCTATTGCTGCCTCTATGACCCTAGTTTGTGTCAAGTTGGCACAAAACCAGGAAGTATCAATTCCCTCAGGTATGACCCCCAACTGGTACCTTCTGTTGAAAAGATATTATTGGGCAGTAAAGCAGCCAAGTCATAACTAGAACAAGAATAGTCAGACAATAAGACCCAAAGAGGATGAGGGATGTTACTAAATGACTTGCAGTGTCCTAGCCAAGATCATTTCTCTCTGTCTTGTTTTCTGTATCCATCCCCTGAACCTCATTTCTAGGGCAGCTAGTTTTGGGTGACTGAAGTACTTTTGGATGACTGAGAGGCCTTTGTTGCTAAACCTGCCTAACACAATACCCAATATACTTGTCCAAATGTAGTGGTCAGCTTAATGACCAACTTAACACAATCTAGAGTCATCCAAAAAAGAGTCTCTATCATCTATATTGGATTGGCCTATGGGCAAGTATATGGGGGGTTGTGGGTTTTTTTTTTTAATATACTTTATTATAAAACAATCTTTTGGGGCTGGAGAGATAACTCAGCAGTTAAGAGCACTGACTGCTCTTCCAGAGGTCCTGAGTTCAATTCCCAGCAACCACATGGTGGCTCACAATCTTCTGTAATGGGCTCTGATGTCCTCTTCTGATGTGTGTCTAAAGACAACTACAGCTACAGTGTACTCATAAAATAAATAAATCTTAAAACAAAAAAAAAATCTTGCAAACAAATAAAAGCAGCATATACCCAAATGTCTTAGTCAGGGTTTCTATTCCTGCACAAACATCATGACCAAGAAGCAAGTTGGGGAGGAAAGGGTTTATTGAGCTTACACTTCCACATTGCTGTTATCACAAAGGAAGTCAGGACTGGAACTCAAGCAGGTCAGGAAGCAGGAGCTGATGCAGAGGCCATGGAGGGATGTTCCTTACTGGCTTGATTCCCCTGGCTTGTTCAGCCTGCTCTCTTATAGAACCCAAGACTTCCAGCCCAGGGATGGCACCACCCACAAGGGGCCCTAACCCCTTGATCACTAATTGAGAAAATGCCCCACAGCTGGGTCTCATGGAGGCACTTCCCCAACTGAAACTCCCTTCTCTGTGATAACTCCAGTCTGTGTCTAGTTGACACACAAAACCAGCCAGTATACCAAATAACCAGACCCAAAGTCTTTACAAGTTAAAGAATTCACATACAGTTGGAATTGGCATTTGGAACAATGGTGAGGAGGGATGAATTCCTTGCAATAGCTCTGAACCCTGTTATCAACCACTACAAGAGCACAAAGTAAGTCAGGTTTAACCACAAAGGCCTTTCTGCACAAAATCCCAGTTGACATCAGTGCATTACAGCCTCTTCACTACTAGAGCCCAGTTCCTGCGCCCAGGAACCCACCTTGCTTTCAACTGGACTGTTCTCTGCCAAACACCAAGTGCTACAGGAGAAAGATAGTCTCTATACCATCTCAGCTATCTCCTAATCCCAAACACAGAGCTAAGCACAGCACTGTGGACCTGAACTAGCAAATAAACTCATTTATATTTTATATCTGTGTAATTCCTCCTCTCCTTCTCTTCTTCTTCCTACCTCCCCTCTTTCTTCTCTTCTTTTCTCACCATCTTTCTTATTCCCTTTCTTTCCTTTCTCTAACTGCTCTACTACTGAACTGCTTAGGAAGCCATTAGAACTAGGTAGAACAGGGAAAAGCATGTGTTCTGTTACGGAAGGGCTCGGGTAGGAACAAAGGGACAGGCTCCCTAATCCATAGCAAGGTACCAGAGACAGGAGGTAGTTCTGTGTAGAAGTGGGACAGAGCATAGGTATCAGAGACTGATTTGAAGGAATCTATACAGAGGCATAATGTGAAAGGGTTTATTAGAACTCAGAGAAATTCAAGCATGCAAGAGGGTGCTCAAGCATGAGAAATCACAGCCCAAGCAAGTGTCCACCACAGTCCAGCAAGTGCTGTTCAGCATGGGCTACTAAGTCAACTACACAGGGTTCATAATGGACTCACAGAAACTGAAGAGGATAGTGGAGCATGCAAGGATCTTCAAGGGTCTGCACCAGGTCCTCTGTAAATACGGTATAGGCTGGTGTTTCTGTGGGACTGGCCAGTGGGATCAGCTGTGTCTCTGACTCTTCAAGGGTCTGCACCAGGTCCTCTGTGAATACGGTATAGGCTGGTGTTTCTGTGAGACTGGCCAGTGGGATCAGCTATGTCTCTGACTCTTTTGCCTGCTCCTGAGATTCTTTATTCTGTTGTGTTGCCTTGTCCAGCCTCCAAATAAGGGCATTTGCCTTATCTTGTTATGGCTTATTTTGTTGTGTTCAGTTATCATCTCTTATAGGACTGCTCTATTCTGAAGGGAAACAGAGGGAGAGTGAATTTGAGGGAAGGAGAGGTTTGGGAGATCTGGGAGGGATGGGAGGAGGAGAAACTGTGGTCACAATGTATTGTATGAGAAATTTTCAACTTTAAAAAGGGAAGAAAGAAAGGTGTCCTGGCACAGTGTGTCTGAGCTGAACTGCCAAAGAGGGTTAACATGTAAGGAACTCTCAGGGACAAACGGAAATGAAAGTCGAAGCCCAAGAGAGTGGAGATAGTACATCCCATGGGAGAAGACGTGGCATGGCATAGATGTGGGTGATAGGTAACTGAGTCAACTCATAACACAATGACAGACAACCAAAAATGAGGAAGAATATCCAGGGAACTGTCTTGTCACCCTTAAAAGCTTAAAGGTCAAGACAAAATGTATTTTTGATGTATGTGTGTTTAATTATAAGAATCCCTTCTGCTAGAGAGCATGTAAGAGCACTTGTTCTTGCAGAGGAGCCAGGTTCAATACCCAGCATAACCATCTGCAATTCCGGTCCCAGCACCCATACAATGAAGCTCAGAGATGCCTGTTACTCCAGCTCCAGGGCATCTGACATCCTCTTCTGGCCTCCTCAAGCACCAGGTATGTACATGGGCACATACATACATTCAGACAAAACACTTATAAGAATAAGTTTTTTTTTTTAATTCAAAAGTCTAAATCCAAAATTCTAAACACAGCATTTATACAATCTAAATGGTTGACCTAATTTGTGCATACATCTATATGTAGAATTGTTGCAATATTTGCAGTTTATTATTATTACATAATAATAAAACAATGACCTTGACAAATGTCAATGTTAAACGATTTAGCATCAATGTTTAATTTAAAGAAGACCTATTAAGTTGGAAATTTTAGTAGCCATCAAATTAGCTATTGCAAAATGCATCCTAGTGGTGAAACACTGGATGTGGCCTATTAACATAAAGAACAAGAAAAATATAGTTCCAGCAATTGTCATTGCTTAATGTTCACCAATGCTATGTAGTAAAAGTATAAATATCACAAAGAAACAAATGATCATCTTTGCAGATTTTTATGCTACTTGGAGAATCAAAGAAAACCAGTCATCAGAATTGATATGAAATACCAGTATAATTTCCAGATCTAAGACCTGCATATGCTCACTGACCCCATTCTGACAGCTATAAAGGTAATCCCCACCTTTGTTCCTAAATTTATTGTTAGCATCCATCAGAGTCTCCCTGTAGTAGAGAAGAGAGTAAGTACTTTTGGAACTAATTTGGGTTTAGAAGTACAGAAACCCTGAATAGTGTGAGTGTATTATTATTCTCCACAAAGAACTGGTTTCCCAAGTAACTGTATAATCTTATCAATAGATGCATCAAAAAATGGACAAAGTATTACACTTATGTATGATTTTCAGCCAGCTAAGAATAAAAAGACATTGATGACAGTCTACAGTTAAGAAGTAAGAAGTTAGTCCATGGTACTGAGCTTAAACACAGGAAGGTGCTGAGTCTCACCATGTAACTAGAGCTCTCCATGAGTGGGGCAGGGCAATGGCGTGAGCAGATGCTGTTGATGCTCACTGCTGAGTGTTTGAAAACCCACTGTGAGTGTTGATGCCAAGAGCTTGCTGCTGGCTCTTAAGAGGAAGACAGAACAGCCATTTTTATCTTCTTCAGTACAAAATATTGTTAACCAAATGCAGACTTTGGGTTTGATTAAGAACCACAGGTCCATCATATTCCTATTATGGTTATTGACTATTACAGTTGTTGACTGGGGTGCAGACGTTCTTCAAGGGGTTATGTGAACCCCAGCTCAGAAGTGCAGGCTGCCGGACCATGTGTATGGTGATGCCTCTTCCTGACAGCTAGATCAGCCAACGAGTGGGATTTTTAAATGATTATTCAATCTTTTCCCACAGAGCCACATTAGCTATGTCCATTGTCACCCTGTATCTTCTCAGTGAATTGGGTTTTCAGTTCAGTAGAAGCTTAGAATTTTCCTACTCATGCGGGCAGATTAGAGCTCTCAACTAACTCAGGTGTAACCTGTTTAATTCACCATCCACCTAATTACTGCAGATGCAGATAAACCAGACTAACAGGAAAGAATCTGCTTCCAAAAACACAAAAGAGCCAGTATGCAGGGCTCTTGATGCCCAGGAATGGAGGCACTGCATGGCAGAAATCTTAGAAACAAACACATGCTCCAGTGGGTTTGAAAAATCTATGAATTCTAAGAGGAAAAAATGATAACACATTCTTTGTGCATTTGGGGTCTGCTTGGAGCAACGTTGAATCCCATTGAGTGGTACAAGATCACCTGTTTCCAAATGAGATGTGAATTCACCAGGTTTTTACACAATTCAATCTTTAAAACCTAGTACTTTTCATTAGAAATGATGGAGACTGGAATCAAGGACATTGTTTTAAAGTGAACCCTCTGTCCTTCAGATAGGTTAACTTTGAAATAGGAACTTAATTGCCAGTCTTTTGCTTTAAAGAACATTAATTGGATATATCTTATTGTGGCAAAAAAAAATTATGTTTCAAAGGGAGATAACTAAAAAACACCAGACTTTTGTTTTGACAGGTCATTTTTCTCAAAAGGCATACCCAGAAAATAAATTACTTGAGCATATACTTTAAAAAGAATAGAGAACTAATCTTAAAGGACCAGTTAGATATTTCCTTCCTTCTTTTTTTTTTTATATTCAGAGGTTATGGACTAAATGAACGTTTCCCAGCTTGACAGAGAATAATATTCTTACCTGCAGAAGGGAAACTCCAAGGCCTGTTTCTCTGTTTTGAAAGTGCCTAGTTCAGGAGAACAAAATATCTACCACATCCCTACTGTTTGGAAACATTTCTTGGCCCTGATGTGTAGTAATTACATTGTATTTTGCAAAGTATGGCCAAGGGAATTGAGCAGGGCAGAAAAAGAAAAGTCTGTGTACTTCTGACACCTTTCATTCTAAGTTGGGGACTTTGGGAAGTCCCCAAATATATTACTTTCTACATCTGTAAAGGATAGTGCCTACCTCTTTGGAACAGGCGGCCAATTGAAGCAATAAGTGACTTAGCAAACAAGTTGGATCATTCCTCGTCTGTCTGTCTGTCCAGTCCCTCCCCACACCTGTCTGCTCACTTCAATGGTAAATGTGTAGGCTCCATGGTCATTGGTGGGGAAGTCTAAGCTCTTTGATGAACTTTGTTTCCGTCTTAAGATAGACACTATCAATAACTCATTACACTGTAACAAAATACCACCACATTTTCAGAGAGCTTTATTACAAATTCCCTCCTTTCCACAGAATGTCATTAAGCTCAGCTCATGGCAGTGGTGGGACATGCCTTTATTTCTGAGTTCGAGATCAGCCTGGTTTACAAAGCAAGTTCCAGAACAGTCTGAGTTACACAGGGAAACCCTGTCTCAAAAAGCTGGAAAAAAATTCCTCAGCATAACACAGGAAATTCTTCAAAGCTTATTCTCCAAAGAGGCCCTAAAAAGTGTACCAAGTAGAAGAATAAAACCAAACCAAACCAATGGACTTATGGATTAAATATTTGGGATGTTTTATATAATTTGCAACACTCTGAAACTCATTTTGTCTAAAGGAACTAACAATATCATGAATTAAGTCTGTTTAACTTTGACTACCTGGGTATTTTGAAAATGATTGACTTTATCTTCATGATGGCTATTAAAAATCTCTCTCTGTGGGCAATGGTGGTGGTACACACCATTAGTCCCAGCACTTGGGAGGCAAAAGCAAATAGATCTCTGTGAGTTCTAGGCCAACCTGGTCTACAGAGTGAGTTCCTGAAGAGCCAGGGATACACAGAGAGACCCTGTTTCAAACAACAACAACAACAACAAAAATAAAAACCAAACAAATGAAAACACACCAAAAACAAACAAACAAACTCCCCCTGTGTCTCACAAAACATTACATTTAAGATATGCTTGTTGAATCACAAGGTACCCAGACTCGCTCCACCACCCTTCATAAACCTAAAAGGAAGAATTTCTAAGAAAAGGATTTCTTCAGATTTATGTTACTAGACTGTATACCTATAGAGGCAAGGTTTCAGTATGTAGACCAGGCTGGCCTTGAACTTTCAGTAATCCTATTCTTTCTCCTGTGTGCTAGGATTCCAGGCCTTAGGCCGCCACACCTTGTCCTGGTGCATTTCTTTCACTCCTTAGCAATTTCAAATTAATATCCTACCAGCTCAGTAGTGCAAGAAAGGAACTCTCTGCACAGAGAAAGACCTGGCTGGAATTGAACCAATCTGGGCCATCCATCTATCCTCAAACCAATTTCTACAGTAAAAGGGTGGACTGGTACATGGGGAACTGGCTGGGTAAAAAATGGTCTTCCAAAGGAAACAAGGGCTATAACCAGAAGACAGTAGAAAGAATTACAGGAAAGAAAACCAGTCAGGGGTATGTCAGATCAGCTGCAGCCTGTCAGCTGATAAACTACTCAGTGAATTTCTCCACCCCATGGTGTTATTCTGAACCAGGATTCCTGGTTCAGATCCACAAAGAACTTCTCTCAGGGATATAGGGGCACTAAAGACCTTTTTCCAGGTTAGAACTCAGAAAATGGATGTGCTTGTTAGGGAATTTATGGTTCTCAGCCATGTCCTTACCTAGCGTGTGTGTCTAAACCTGTGTAACTGTGTCTGTGTTTGCCTGTCTATCAGTGTACGTGCATCTGTATGTATATGCCTATTTATCTGTGTGTGTATATCTAGGTATGTATAAACTTACAGTGTGTGCACATGTATATATCAATGTGTCTCTGTGTGTGTATCCGTTTGTATGTGTCTATCATGTGTGTGTGTGTATATGTGTATTCTTTTACACCCTCCCATTGATTTCTGAAGTTCTATTCCCCTGAGAACCAAAAGGAAAATTCCAAACTTTATTGGCTACTGTGCTGAATACCTCAGAGACTTAGTGTCTTATACAAGGCTTCAGCGCTGATGAGAAGATAGAAGAAGCAATGCTGTGTGGCAAAAGGGATTGAGTTTTGGAGCCACGAAGCATAGTGCTACTTTCACCGTAGAAATGAGAACATACAAAAATCACATATAAAGATAAATCAATTCTTCAAGTACACACAAAAAGGTAGTCATTATGCTTCTACTTATGCTTTCCATGGTAAAAATGGCACAACCTAGGAGCAGGGGCAAGCATCCTTATCCATCATCAGATCTGGGGCAGACCCTGGTTTTGGTTCATTCATTGTCGTGGTGTGTTTGCTGTGCTGGGACTCAAGCCCAGGGCCCGTGCATGCTGTACAACCTCTACATCGCTACAGCCACTGCACTGGGAACGCCCACCCTGGAGGACAATTCTCTAACCTCTGCTCTGCCCTCTTGGTTCTGAAAGAGTGCTCTGGCTCAGCTAATCTTGCTGTTTACACCAAAGTAAATAATCCGACATCTCTAACTTTAAAAAGGATCTTGGTTACTCCACAAAAGGGAAATGAGACAAAGACTGTAAGGAGAGTGTTTTTCATGGCTGCATAGCCCCAGCAATAGAACAGTAATAGCTGCTAAATACTAGCCTAGTCCTACAAGTGAGCAGATTACTGAGATTTTCAAAGTGGCAGCTTTGATTTGAAGATTCACCTCATTGACTATCTAATTCATTCCTAATGACATAATCATTGGTGAACGGTAAACGCAATTCAGAGGGTCAGAACTCTCCTATTAGTCATTAGCTTTTATACCCAGAGTGCTGTTTTACTGCTGAGCCTTGGATTTTATTACTTAAAAGAAGAAGAAAGTATCCCCATTTCTAAGGTGATGGTTATTAAAGCTCTGCCACAAACTGTACATGGTTATTATAGCACAAATAGAGAGTTGTTTGAAACATGCACAATACACATTTAAATCTGTATTACTGAAAATTTTTTTCTCACAAATAAAACTCAACTAGAGATAAATTAATTACCTTATTATGCTCCACAAGGAAAACAAATGTTAGATACCCTGCCGCATTGTTTGTGGTGAGCAATCAATATTTTACTGTCTAACCATATTTAACTTTGCATGCAGATCCAAATGCCTTTCTACTAGGAATTCTAATACAATACTCTAAGCATAACTCATGGCCATATTCGGGTAAATTAAAGATTCCCTCAAATGCACCACATGAAGGAAGCCATATTTCACCTGCATCTATTCCTCTTATTTATTACCTAATCCTTAAACTTCCAACCCTCTCTATTACTCGTTATTTATTTATCAAACAAGATCAATTTGGACTTTTCTAATAAATATGTATTCTAATCTTATTGGAGATTATTAATAAATATCCAAAATGTTACAGTGAGTACTTTGTAAGAATAAGTTCCTAAAATATTATATTAATTAAAAAATTGCTCACTCCTTTAATCCCAGCACTTGGGAGGCAGAGGCAGGTGGATTCCTGAGTTCAAGGCCAGCCTGATCTACAGAGTGAGTTCCAGGACAGCCAGGGTTACACAGAGAAACCCTGTCTCGAAAAACCAAACCAAAACAAAAACAAAAAAACAAAATAAATTAAAAAATAAATTCAACTTAGATTTTTTAAAAAAAAAAAAAATTGTTCTTGCCTTTAGTAGACCTCTTTGGAAGCTTGCTTATAGATTCAGTTACCTGTAATGAAAATATTGATTTTCTTTCTACATTCTGAGATGGATGGGATTCTATCATAGTGTTTGGGTTTCCAATGGGCACCTGAAAGCTTTTTAAATGTTCCCGAAGAATAGCCAAGTGGTCAATTAAAAGACTCTTCAACTATGGGGAATGTCTTAGATAGGATTTCTATCGCTGTGATGAAACACCATGACCAAAAAATAACTTAGGGGGGAAAGGGTTTATTTGACTTACATGTCCATATCTTTGTTTATCATCAAAGGAAATCAGGACAGAAACTCACACAGGGCAGGGACCTAGAGGCAGGAGCTGATGCAGAGGCCATGGAGGAGTGCTGCTCACTGGCTTGCTCCTCATGGTCTGCTCAGCCTGCTTTCTTATAGAACTTAGGACTATCAGCCGGCACTCCCCACCATGGGCTTGGTGGGTCCTCCTCCACTGATCATAGGCTTGCCTACAGGCTGGTCTTATGGAGGTGTTGTCTCAATTGAGGTTCCCTCCTCTAGCTCATGTCAAGGTGACATAAATCAAACTAGAGTGGAGAAGACATGTTTTTATGACTGTCTATGGTGTTTTTAACTTAAAATTTATTTTCAAGTCACCATACATCAAACTGCAATAGAGGGGTATATTCTGCACTCTTCTCTCTGTGCCGGATATCCTCTGTGTGGATTAGAGGTGGGGAGGTCTGTTTTAAATCATAGGTCAAGCAGATACAGTCCCCCATGGAAAGGAAGGCCTAGTGGCAGCAAGAGGCCACCAAGCACACTGTGACCATACACAGGAAGCAGAGGACAGACAGACAGACAGACAGCAAGTAGTGCAGGCTGTAAGAAGTTTCTCCACTTCCTCCCAAAAGGTCTATAAAACTCCAGAAGAGTCCCACTAGCTCGGGACCAAGTATTTAAACAGCCTGTGAGGGACATTTCACCTGAGGACGGGTGCTTAAGGAAATAGTAGCGAGACATGGAAACTCCATGAGAATGGTGGGTTTGTATTACTGCTATACATGTTTACCTATAAAATATATACACAGTTCCTATATATTATATTGTGTATCATGCGTGCTAGGAAAATAGGTAAAGGAAATCTGATTTCTGTGTTATAATCAAGTTACTAGATTTGAGTTATAGTTTATAAGAGTAAAAGATAATGTTTCCAGCACTTTACACAAAATATTCCAATTCTTTGTTCTTCAATTCATGTTCTCACTTCCTTGTCTATGACATTCTCTTTTCCACAAGCTTCAAAGTTAAATATTTTCTACCAGTATATTTCTTGGTCAACTCTATAATCTGTATCAATATCAAGTATTCCTAAAACTTAACCTCAGCCTCTCAGAGGAAAGATCTCCCTTCTTCTTTTCGTCTAACCTGCACACGACCCTGCCCTTTCTCAGCTGGAAAGACTCCAAAGAAGTAAAAGGCACGGTTTTTGTCTAATGGGGCTGAGTGAATTCGCCACCCAACACTAACAAACTCATTAGCCCAGTCACATTACCAAACAAACAAGTCATTTGATAGGATGAGCAATGCCTTCATACAATATTAAATGATAATATTTTATAATCCTCAGAGGCAAAGATTTACCCACTTATCAATGAGAAGTCCTTTTGAAGATTTTCCCAAAGGCATAACATTCTCAATTTATGTTTTTTCAAAAAAGATTAAAAGTACATATATTTTCATTGAAGGAAAATGTAGAGGTTTGATGGAACAAGACGTTACTACTCTCTTCTTTTGTCTCAAAAAAAAAAAAAGGTAGAAAATAAACACTGGTAAAGATTATGGCAGGAAGCCTTCTGGAGTAATTCAGTCCTGGTCCTGACCAAAGCAGTGTTTACAAATATCAATTTTATCATTAAAACATAACAAGAGTATGTAAAGATGAGTTCTTTTAAATACTCTGCCACCTGGATGGAGATCACGGTCAGGATACAACATAGCACATGCCTCATGCCACTGGACGTGACTTATCATCCTTTATCTTCCAGTTACCAAAAAAAAGTGTCTCTAGCAGAGCACAAACTAGGGCAAAGCCTGTCACCTGAGGAGCTGAGGAGGACACCACACACTGACGGTCATCCTAGGCATGCAAAGCCTGTCACCTGAGGAGCTGAGGAGGACACCACACACTGAAGGTCATCCTAGGCA
>NW_022196909.1:66208467-66211413 GCF_008632895.1 Mastomys coucha | reverse complement strand
AAAAAAGAGAAAAAAAGAAGAATAGAGAGCTGGCCACACAGCTCAATGGTAAAGCTCTTGCCTAGCATGTTCAGCTCTCAGTACTTCAAACAAAATACACCATCAACTGGAACCTCTTGTCATGTTCTACCAAAATCCTTTTAACAGCTGATCATAATCTATGAACTTAAAAAAAAAAAAAAAAAACAAACCCATACCATCCTATACAATCCTTAGTCTACAATGTGATAGCAATTCCTAATATTTCCTTACTAATATTCCAAGTAATGGTGACCTTTTACCATTTTGTTTAAGTCCTTAGCTGGTAAGTGAAGCATGGACAGTGTAAAGTCATGATGAGCTTGACAAACTTGTAATATATGCATCCTGGGTTAATCATTGTCCTAAGGTTTAGGCCACACCCAGTTGAGTTTGTACTCTGGGTTAATCATTGTCCTAAGGTTTAGGTCACACCCAGTTGAGTTTGCATTACTAAGGAGATAACTTGGGCTCTTCATCTAGATGTCCCCACATCCCTCTGGGTCATTTTTTTTTCCCCCAAGAAATGACACACTGTGCATCCTAATGGTTTGAAAGTGCACAAGTGTAAAAGCCCAGCTCATTTGTCAGAGGTCATAGAAAAGTTATACTTTTTAAAAAACTTAATTTAATTTATTTTTTTACTTACTCACTTTACATCCTGCTCACTGCCCCCTCCTAGTCATGCCCCCTAGTTCTTCCCCCATCTCCCCTCCCCTTCTCCTATGAGCAGTTGGGAGCCCTCCTGGGTATCCCCCCATCCTGTCACATCAAGTCTCTGTGAGGCTAAGTGCTTCCTCTCCCACTGAGGTCCTACAAGGCAGCCCAGCTAGAAGAACATACCCCACATATAGGCAACAGCTTTTGGGATATCTCCTATTCTAGTGATTCAGGACCAACATGAAAGTCAAGCTGCACATCTGCTACTTATGAGGAGGGAGGCCTAGGCCCAGACCATGCATGCTCTTTGGTTGATGGTTCAACCTGAGAGCCCCAAGGGTCCAGGTTAGTTGATTCTGTTGTTCTTCCTGGGAGTTCCTATTGGTACCCGAAGTCTTCCCTCCTGTTCTTCCATAAGTTTCCCTAAGCTCCCTCCACTGTTTGACTGTGGGTGTCTGCATCTGTCTGAGCCAGCTGCTGGGTGGAGCTTCACAGAGGACAACATAAAGCTCAACTTCTAAAGCCAAAACTGTGGCTTTAAGAAAGGAAGGATCAAAGATAAGATATTTTTACAATTACAAAGCATGATTGTCATGACACATTTGATAAAAAGCAGTCATTCTCAAAAATATTCAGAAATTTTTAAAAGATGTAGAAACTACACAGGGTGCTGAGAAGGTTCTTGACTAAACTGTAAAGTGAAATTAAGCAGAAAATAGAAAAAATAATAATAAATTTTCAGAGCTAGCAGAATAAAACAAAATTAGTAGTCACAAAATTTAGATTGTCAAAGATCATACTTTAAAAAAATTTTAAAAAAAAGTATTCCTGACTTGCCTGAAATTGAAGAAGAATCATAGAGAAATGTATGGGATCTACACCAATGACCCTAACAGAGTATTTCGTTAAAGATGGTAGAACTGATCTTAAACCAAAATAGCAATTGAAGCTTTAAGGGATACATTTTTAGAGAAAATGTGTATCGCCATTAGTCATTAGAAGAGGAAAGGCAAAGCAGTGAAGAGACACAAAAGTCAAGAGTAGAGTCCTAGAAGCCTTGTCTCTAAGACAGGACACAGGGAATGTGCGTCGTAAGAGGAGGGCTGCATGACAGAAAGGAACACAGTAGTTCACGGATAGACAGGAAGTTAGGGCATGCAAGAAGAGTCTCTTAAAGAAGCACTTCCTGTTGGAAGAAATTAATAATTAAATCTGAGCATATATTTATTTTGTTGTGGCTGGGAGGAGAAAGTATATTAGCAGCTGAAAAAAAATGGTTGTATAAGAAAAGAATGATTTAACATGAAAGAATTAATACAAGGATGATTTTGAGCAGTGGTTCTCAGCCTTCCTAATGCTGAGACCCCTTAACACCTCATGCTGTGGTGACATTTCCCAGCATAGATGATTTTCGTTGCTACTTCATAACTGTAATTTTGCCATTGTTCCGACTTGTAGTGTAAATATCTGACATGCAGAAGGTCCTAAGGGTCCTAGATGACCTCTGTGAAATAGCCACAACCCACAGGTTGAAAACCTCTGATTTTGAACATTTAAGGCAGGCGAACAAGCTAAAATGGAAGGACTATGTGGGTAGTGAATTTCTAGTGTGCCACTGGGACACTGCCTTCAACAGTTGTTCACACATCTTCTGGCTGTTGGTAACATCAAATACTCACCCTCCTGTCTTTATCATTGCCTTTTAAACTTTTAAAAGGCCTTGATTCATCTAGGCCTTAACATCCCATCTAGGCTGGGCAGTGGTGGTGCACGCCTTTAATCCTAACGCTTGGGAGGCAGAGACAGGCAGAATTCTGAGTTTGAGGCCACCCTGGTCTACAGAGTGAGTTCCAGGACAGCCAGGGATATACAGAGAAACCCTGTCTTTAAAGCAAACAAACAAAACTTCTTGATTTAATTAAAATATAATTCCATAATTTTCCTCTCTCTCATTCCTTCTGTTTGTATTTTTAAATTATCCTTATTACATATAATATGTGCAAATAAATATCTAAATGCAGCCTGCTGAGCCCATGTAGCTGTGCTTGCACATGTATATTTTAGGCCTGACCATTGGTTGTGTTCCCTCAGCCTCAGAGAACTGTCTGGCCAGGAGTTTCACTCCTAGGATTGTCAACAGCCTTAGTTAGGAACAGTTACCAGCCAGCCTTCTGCCAATCCTGACCTTGCATTGCCTCACACCCTGTCTTAGTCAGGGTTTCTATTTCTGCACAAACATCATGACCAAGAAGCAAGTTGGGGAGGAAA
>NW_022196909.1:66194938-66207298 GCF_008632895.1 Mastomys coucha | reverse complement strand
GTCAGGGTTTCTATTCCTGCACAAACATCATGACCAAGAAGCAAGTTGAGGAGGAAAGGGTTTATTTGCCTTACTTCCACATGGCTGTTGATCACCAGAGTAAGTCAGGACTGGAACTCAAGTAGGTCAGGAAGCAGGAGCTGATGCAGAGCCCATGGAGAGATGTTCTTTGCTGGCTTGCTCAGCCTGCTCTCTTATAAAGCCCAAGACTTCCAGGCCAGGGATGACACCACCCACAAGGGGCCCTACTCCCCTTGATCACTAATTGAGAAAATGCCCCACAGCTGGACCTCATGGAGGCACTTCCCCAACTGAAGCTCCCTTCTGTGATAACTCCAGCCTGTGTCAAGTTGACACACAAAACCAGCCAGTACACACCCTCTCCCGCCCATCTCCCCATCCATATGCTTGTACCCACAGGTGCTTTCCTAGGTCATTTCCAGTCCCTAAACGTGTGTATTAATCGGACTCCTTGAGATGGAGAACCCATGGGAAGCGCTCTTGGGAGATTTACTCAAAAAGAGGTTTAAAAAGTGTGAGTAAAGATTCGCAAAAAGCCGCCTAGCTAGAGCGATCTGCACACCTTGTAGGCAGCTGCACCCAGAGTCTCCTCACTCCACCCATCACTACTTACATAACCACAGGGAAGCCTGGGAGTCTAGCTACTTCTCGTGGGTTCCTTCTTCTTATTCTTTTACTGTGTTTGTTTGAGGGTTTCATATATTTATATAACGAATGTCAGTAATTTTCATCCTCATTCTCCCCCCTCCTCTTTTCTCCCTCTTCCCTCCCCCTCTCCAGCTGGCACAGTTCTCAGTAAGTTCCCTCCTGTGCCAGTTGTGTGGCTAGTTACTTGTCTCCCACCTTGGTGGGAGGTTATGCAGTAGAACAAGGATAAAGGCTATGCCACTGAAGAAAACCACGCTCCCTCCCTCAAGAGTTAATTGTCAATATTTCTTCTGGGAGAGTTGGGGCTTTGGAAACATCTCCCCATCAAGACTGCTTGTAACTTTTTTGTGTTTTGTGACCATCTTGACCTCAGTGAGTGAATGTCTTTGTGCTCAATAGTTTTATGTCAACTGGGCACAAGCTAAAGTCATATGATTGGTAGAAACTTCAATTTGAAAAACGCCTCCATACGATCAGGTTTTACTCAGGCCTTAAGCCATTTATTAGTGGCTGATGAAACAAGAGCCCAGCCTGTTGTGAGTGGGGCCTTCCCTGGACTGATGGACTATAAGAAAGCAGGCTGAGCAAGCCATGGGGAGCAAGCCAGTAAGCAATGCTCCTCCATGGCCTCTGCATCAGCTCTGCCCTCCAGGTTCTGGGCTTAACTTCCTGTCCTGACTTCCTCCAGTGATGGTCTATGACGTAGAAATGTAAGCCAAATAAACTCTTTCCTCCTCAATTTGATTTTGGTCATGGTGTTTCATCACTGCAATAATAACCCTAACTAATACAGTATAGGTCTGAAGGAAACAGTGACACAGCACATAGGAGAAAGGCAAGAAAAGGCAGGTGAGTGAAGAGATCTAAATGCTCCGCAGCAGAACATGCTCAAAACCAGTATGCCCTGGGTAAATTAATATCTATGTCTTCATTTGATTACAAAACTTGAGAGTTTTGTAAGGACATTAATATGGTAGCTATGTGAATGCTTTTATGCATTGAAATGCAGCTCAAGTGTAAATATTAACAGACTTCAGTCTACAGTGTTTTAGCATGGCAGCAGACCTAGTACAGTTGTCCAACCATATTACAAATACTAAAACCCTCCATCTTGTGAGACCAGCAGCCAGTGGAGGAGGGAGGTGAATCAAGAGCTGCCACCTGAGAATACCATCCTCTCAACCCAATGCATCATGAATTCATGTGAGTTTGTGTTGCTGAGATTGGGAGAGGAGAGACAAGAGAGCAGAAATTGGGGCAAGAAGAGCTGTCAGGAAAGGAAGGTCTGCCATGGAGCTCCTTAGGACGATGGCATATTCTTGCTGCTTTGTGATATTACCCAAAGTTTAAAGAGACTTGTTATCTACTGTTGCCAGGAGGATGCTGCAATACTTCAGAAAATGTACACTTTTCTCAGAGTACCGGTGATGCTCTGCAGAAAAGTGGGACCTGTGGAGAGCAGCCCAGTTGTGGCCACAGAGTCAATGAGCCATCTCAAAAGAGGGGCTCTGAGAAGAAGAAGCCTAAGGACAGAAGAAGAAAACAGGATATCTGTGGTACTTGTCACAAACCACATGACTGGGTGAGGGTTGGACCGTTACCTATAGTGGTCTGTCTTAGTTAGGGTTTTACTGCTATGAACAGACACCATGACTAAGACAACTCTTATAAGGACAACATTTAATTGGGGCTGGCTTACAGGTTCAAAGGTTCAGTCCATTATCATCAAGGCAGGAATATGGCAGCATCCAGGTAGGCATGGTGCAGGCATAGCTGAGAGTTCCACATCTTTATCTGAAGGCTGCTAGCAGAATACTGGCTTCCAGGAAGCTAGGATGAGAGTCTTAACGTCTACACCTACTCCAACAGGACTGTATCTTCTAATAGTGACACTCCCTGAGTCCAGCATATACAAATCATCACATTCCACTCCTTGGCACCCATAAGCTTGTTTAAACATGAGTGCAAAATATATTTAGTTCAACTTCAAAGGTCCCCATAGTCTATAGCAATCTCAACACTGTTAAAAGTCCAAAGTTCAAAGTCTCTTCTGAGATTCATCCAATGACTTAACTGTAATCCCCAAAGCAAGCCAGGAAACCAACTTGGTAAATGCCAAATTTTCATCTCCATGTCTGATTTCAAGGAGGTTTTCAGATCTCCAACTCCTTTTTCATCTTTGTTGACTACAACAAACTTCTTACTTCATGGCTGGTTCCACTCCATTAGTAGCTTTCCTCAGCAGAGAGCCCATAGCTCTGGCATCTCCAAGGCAACCTCATTGTTGCCTTGCTTCAGGCAACCCACAGCTTCTTGTTTCAATGTCTGGGATCCACACATGATCTTCTGGGATCTTCCAAAGGGTTGGCTTCACTTCTCCAGCTCTGCCTTCTGTAGCACTGTAAGCTCAGGGTGATCCACTCCACTGCTGCTGCTGTTCTTGGAGATCATCCCATGGTACTGGCATCTCCAATACACTGGGGTCTTCTGCTGCAACTAGGCTTCACCAGTAGCCTCTCATAGGCTGTCTTCATAGTGCCAGGCCTCAAATCCTTTCCATGACTCCTTCAGTCCTGGGCCATCAACTGCAACTGAGGCTGTACCTTCACCAGTGGCCTTCCATGGCCTCTCCCAGTGCCAAGCCTCAGCTGCTCTTCATGACCTCTTCATGTCTTCAAAACTGGTACCATCTGTGTGATTGGACCATGTTCTTCATCATGAGATTTAACCAGAGAACAAAGTCTCTTACACATTACCAAATCCAGCTGCAGCACAAGGTACAACCTTGGCTATCTCTGGAACACAGCCTCTTTGTGCTCTCAGAAAACACTTCCCAGAAGATTTCACCTCAGTGATGCTGGTCTCTTCTTAATCGCCGCTAATTTCTTAGCTCCAGCTAACCAGCATCAATTGTCCCAATAATCCCTTCTATTCTGGACTCTAAAGCCAGAGCCACATGGCCAAATCTGCGGAGTTCTGCTGCTTTCTGGGGCTGGAACATGGTCCCCTTGTTCTATTACATTATCATTAGCTTTCTGTTTTCCAGCTCCTTTACTGCCTAAGTTTGGGTGTCCTGGAACTTGCTCTGTGGCCTGCCTTTGAACTCAGAGATCTGCATGCCTCTCTCCTAAGCACTGGGATTAAAGGTGTGGTCCACCAAGCCTGGATTTAAGCTTTTTTTCACCTACAATTTGCTCTGTTCGAGGCTGCCCTTGAACTCAGAGATCTGCTTGTCTTTGCCTCCTGGGATTAAAAGCTTATACTACCATGCTTGGACCTAAATTTAACTAGGCGGGATCTTGCCCCAAGGTCACTATTCCCTTAATCCAACTTAATATCCTTGAACAAAGGATTTAGCTCCATTTCACTTCCTATTGACCCTTTAATACTTTAACCATATATTTTATATTTTTCCTTTCTAAGTGTGCTATGCTTGTTCAAAATGTTCTTCATCATGAGACTTAACCAGAGAACAAATCTCTGCTGTTTTGTTTTAATTTTTTGAGATTTCCTTTGACAATGTATTTAGTATAAATCTCTTTACCTTAGCCTCAGCTAGACTCTTCATACAAGGGCAAAGAGCAGCCACACTCTTCACTAAAACCCCCCAAAAAACAATCTGTAAGCCACATATTGAAATTCTCCACTGAAACCATCTTGGGCCAGGTCCGTACAGTCCAAACCACTCTCCGTAATAGTCTTTTATATTCCTACTAGGATAGCCTCTTAAGCCCCACTTAAAGCATTCCACTGCTTTCCAAATCCAAAGACCCCAAATCTACTTTCTTCCAAACAAAAGCATGGTGAGGCCTATCACAGCAATACCCCAGCCCCTGATACCAGCATCTGTCTTAGGGTTTTACTGCTGTGAACAGACACCATGACTAAGACAACTCTTAAAAGGACAACATTTAATTGGGACTGGCTTACAGGTTCAGAGGTTCAATCCATCATCAAGACAGGAACATGGCAGCATCCAGGCAGGCATGGTTCAGGAGGAGCTGAGAGTTCTACATCTTCATGTGAAGGCTGCTAACAGAACACTAGCTTCCAGGCAGCTAGGATGAGGGTTCTAAAGTCCACAGCAACAGTGACACACCTACTCTAATAGTGCCACTCCCTGGGCTGAGCATATACAAACCATCACAAGTCTTCACACTTAACAGATGAGATGAAGCTGAGAAAATGGTGTGTGGTTACAGTTAACACCAAACCACCTCTGCCAGGATTCATGCACCCAGGTAATAATAACCATTGTTGTTGACCAGATAATAGCAATCTCTAGTGGAAGAATGTCCTTCATTTCTTAGACATCACTGCCTACTCCTATTGTCTGTGAATGATATGAATAAGTGTTGACTGAATGAATAAATGAATAAGCATAGGACTCCTTCATCCTGCCAGGTTTCCTTGAAATTAGCACATGCAAGATGTGATGGCAAGGCCTTGCAAGTAGTAGGTCAGATTCACAATCAGTGAATAACAACTGAATGAAACAAAAATCTAAGGTTTTCTGGAAGATTCCAGAAGCTCTCAAACTTCCATGAGTGTCATCTGTAAACATATCTAAAAACTCCCCTGGAATCATAATACTTTCCATCTGTAGCATCTCCTTGGGGTGGAAAATGTCATATGTTACCATTCCCTGGGTGAATAGCATATCCTCCCCCTGTGCCTGTCTGTCTAAAACTCTGCAGCCTGTTATTTGTCATCGAGAGTGTCTTTCCACAGGCGTAATCTGGGTGTTCACATTCGCTAATCATTGTGTCTGCCCTGAGCAGCACTAAACTCCAATCAGTGTCCTTGACTCAGCCATGCTGTTCTTACTGACTGAGAACAACATGCTCTGACCCAAGTCATTAATGTTATAAATCACAGCATGCAAAATCTTCCCACCCAGCCACATTCTCTCCAAAGGCAGAGGGCACATCAAATGGTTTATTTCTTATTGTAATTAAAATCATTGTCCCAAGTAAAACTGCCAACTAGATTTTCCATATCTTTCTTGGCTGGACCCAAGAATTTATTAAGATTTGAGTCTTCTCTACTCAAAAGGCCCAGAATGATACATAATCAAATGGATGAAAGTTTAGGATTCATTTTTAGAGGTACAAGTTTGCTGATAATTATATAAACAACAAAAAGTACCTTTGAAATAAAATACCCTGGATTTTTAAACTGAGAAAGGTCCTGTTTATTTCATCCCTGTGCATATACCTGGGCAAGAGTACTCTGATTTCATCCAATGACCGTGACTCAGCCCATTTTTTTTAACTGACTTTCTTTCTCTTCCTTCTAAATTTCCCTAAGTATAGCACAATACTGGCATTCTCAACTGAAATACTATCTATTTTTCTGGTCTCCTATAAGCTGTTTATCATTTGCTTCTCAATGTCAGACAAAATTAATCTTCTGAAAGCAGATTACACTCTAAGATGTTTTACATCTAAGAGGTCCATCAAGACTTTCCCCACAATTCGTTAATGGAATAGAGAGCCGCCAGGTAAGTACCCGGCTACTGTAGTAATTGCTCGCACTGCCTACAGCAGAGTCGGCAGAGCATCGCAGGCATCTAGGAAGTCCTTGTGTGTCATGAATTATTGAAATCTTTCAGGACCCTTTGAATGAACCAGATTGTCTTAGAGTGTTTAGCATCAGTAACAATGAAAACTGGCATGACAACATCTTAAGAATCTCAAATATCCTCAAATATCATGTAGTGAATCCTGGGCTTCTCATGGAAGAACTACTAAAAATGAGAACACTCTCCCCTAACATATACGCTATATTCTCTCTCTCTCTCTTTCTCTTTCTCTCTCTCTTTCTCTTTCTCTCTCTCTCTCTCTCTCTCTTTCTCTCTCTCTCTCTCTCTCTTTCCCCCCCTCTCTTTCTCATACACACACACACACACACACACACACACATCATGACATTACCTTTAGGGCTAATTCTACCTCCTTCTTACAGATACAGCTGAAATTTTAACTTTCAATCTACTTATATGCAATAACTATAAGACAAATGATGTGACCATATGTTATACGTTGTGACTGATGTCAATTCAATGTATTGGACAATGGGTGATTCTGCTTAGTAAGAGCTTTTTATTAACAAGATAGATAAGGTCTTATCAAAAGAAGTGAGCTTAGCCTTATTATGAGTCATTTTTTTGTCTTCTAGATGCTGAGGCCAAAAATTCTTAGGGTCCTCCTTCCTTTCATCTCTCTCTCTCTTCCTCTCTCTCTCTTCCTCTCTCTCTCTTCTTCTCTCTCTCTTCCTCTCTCTCTCTCTCTCTCTCTCTCTTCCTCTCTCTCTCTTCCTCTCTCTCTTCCTCTCTCTCTCTTCCTCTCTCTCTCTCTCTCTCTCTCTTTCTCTCTCTCTTCCGCTCCCTCTTTTCTACATCCACACCCAACTCTTAACAACTCTGACAGCTCTGATTTAATAAACTCACAATTCAACTTCTCATATCAATAGACTCAGCTTACCTAGTCCAAACTTGTCTTAGTTTGCTTTTTGTTGCTATGATAAAGACCACAACGTGGGGAGGAAAGGGTGTATTTGGCTAATAAGTCATAGTCCATCATCAAGGGAAGCCAGAAACCTTGATGAAGGAACTGAAGCAGAAACCATGAAGGAATACTGTTTCCAATGGAGGTTTGCTCCTCATGGCTTGCTTTCTTTTACAATGCAGGACATCCTGCCCAGGAGTAGCACCATCCACAGTGAGTTCTGCCCTCCTACATTAATAATTAATCAAGGAAATTCTCCCACATACTTTTATACAGGCCAATCTGTCAGAGATAGTTCCTCAATTGGTATCCTAGATGTGTCAAGCTGACAAAAATGTAAACAACACAGAGCTGATCTCTCAGATTTCTCCTTTAATAGTCTGTCATCTTTTCTCCATCAAAAGTCTCAATGCCCCTTTAAAAACAGTAATCATTCATAAGCCCTAGTAGGGAATGTATTAATGCTGTTTTGTTATGCGGACATGTTATCAAACTGCCATTTAAATACTTAGGCTTATATCCATAAATTAGTACTGTGCTCAGTGTTGGTCAGCAAGCTTCTTCTACAGTGGGCATCAGTCAAGGCAGAGACTCATATAACTGGTGGAAGTGCTGAGATGGAAAATAGCTGTTGAGTGCTCAGTCATCAGTAAGACATTTATATCATAACCCAGCCCTTGAACCAGGGAATAGAGACCAGTATAGAAGATATAGATAGAGAGATAGAGAGATGAGAGACAGACAGACAGACAGTGCTAAGTCATCAGTAAGACATTTATATCATAACCCAGCCCTTAAACCAGGGAATAGAGAGCAGTGTAGAAGAGATAGATAGACAGACAGAGAGATGAGAGACAGACAGACAGACAGACAGACATAAAATTTTTTAAAAATGGAAAAGCTAGAGGGCAGAGAGGAGTCTGTGAAATGCTGTCATCTGTATATGACATGGCTGTTGCACTCGTGAATATATTGCAGCTATGGTGACCTTCACAAGCTCAAGCCAATAAGATAGTCAATACTTTAGCAGATAGAATTAAATGAACAATGTTTCCTGAGTCTTAGAGAAGGAGTTTTGTTGGGCCATGAAAACCAGTTTGTGTTTTGGTTGAGTGAATCTTAATTTCCAGTAGAAAATTCTACAAAGAACGGAACAGTGGAGACACTTTCCCAAACATAAATGGCTGGCACCATGAGCCCTCACTCTATTATTCTGTGGCTAGACAATGCCCCAGCTCCCAGCATTCTGGCTGGATTCCACACCCACAGTCAACTGACCATACCCAGGTATGCCCGGCCCCATAGACAAGTAGCCATATGGGGAAGGGAGGGTTGTCCCCTTCCCCTCTCTTCTTCTCTCCCTTCCCTCTTAGCCTCTTTATCTTCTTTACTTTCTCTTCCTCCCTTCCCCTCTCTCCATATGGCCATGGCCTGCTTCTACTTTCCTATCTTCTCTCTCTCCATTCTATAATAAAACATCTTACGACCATGCATTGCTTCCTTTCAACTAGACGTGTCCTGTTGGCCCAGCATTCACAGCTGCAAGACCGGAGCAAGAACCCCCTCCCGGCATCCAAGCCACCGGGCATCTGCTTCCGCTGCCCTTCTTCCGCTCCCTCTTTCCTCTGGCCCCAGAGCAGACTGAGATGCTCTGGGTCCCCCAATTCGTTCTCAGCCCCTCTGCAGTGTCCAGCGTCACCTGCGAGGCTCAAGGGTTAGAACCTGCGTCCTTGCCTCTGTGAGGCCCAGGGACTCCCTCAGCTGTTACCTCCACCACCACTCCCCAAGGACTGGGATCCAGATGCCCACCTGGCAGAGTGGACCCACCCAGCAGAGTGGGGCACGCTGACAGACACCCGTGTCCACCGCCCAGAGTACTGGACCTCTGGCAGGACACAGATCATTCTCTCCCATCCCTTTCGTTCCCCGCCACCCAACAGAGTTTCTCCCTAATTGATGCTTTGAGGAAACCCCTCATGAATACACTCCGAGGGATGTCTCCTAGTAGATTCCACATACCTTCAAGATGACAGTCAAGATTAACCAACACACAACAAAATATTGGCCCAGTAGCTTCCAAGAGAGACCATAAACCCCACAAGCCCCACAAACCCCAAGTGAAATGCCTTAGTTGTTCAGTAAGAAATAAGAGATAGGGAGAAATGAACATCCATTACTCTGCCTTGCATCCGCTGATAGTTTTGAAACTCACACGTCTAGAAAGTCTCTCTGCAGCTGTGCTCAGGGTCTGGACGCTGCAGCTTGGGTCGTGAGTGTTGAGTCTCGGCTGTGCTCAGGGTCTGGACGCTGCAGCCTGGGTCGTGAGTGTTCAGTCTTATGTGTTTAAGCTGTTTTGATGTTTTGAGGCTCTGCTGGGTTGTTTGGAGAAGTAAATGCTACCACAAAGCTTGGCAGTCTTGGATACAGTTGGGAGGCTGTGAAAGCTTCAGGAGGCAGAGTTCAACTGAAGGAAATCAGCTTACAGGGGTGTGCCCTTGAAAGAAATATTGAGACCAAAGGCCCCATCTTTCTCCGTTTTCTTCATGGCCGCCAAATGTGAGCAGCTTTCTCCATGATTGTTCACAATACACATTTTGTCACAGGCCCAGAAGTCAAGGAAGCAACCACTTAGAGGTTAAAAACTCCATAGCCATAGGCTAAAACACCTTTTTTCCTCTTTTACACTTTTTATTTTAGTTATCTGTCACAACAGAAAGTTGACTATGAGCTACTTTATCTGAGGCTATAACCAATTCAAAAATTCATCACCTTTTATTTACTCTCCTAGTTTCTTTGCTATTTTACTTTTTCCCTCACTTGGTTTTCCTGCAATTGTAACCTACAAAAATACTGGGATATACTTCATGTTTCAGCTCCATGTTCTAGAGACTCAAAAGTACACAGTCACACCCCCACACACAAATTCTGTCTTTCTCACACACACACACTCTCTCTCACACACACTCACACACTCTCTCTCTCACACACACACTCACACTCATAGAGACACTCACACATATATATTCACACACACACACACGCATATATTCACATACACACACACATGCATACTCACACACACTCACCTTTTCCCTCCCTCTTCTAGACAAGACCTACTTAGACTTCCAGCATATTTTAGGGGTCATGCCCCTCTTCTCTCTAAGTAAGATCCTAAAATAGAGTGTGTATGCCTTGAGCCCCGAGTCCACCACACACACGCTCATAGATACCCACATCCCTTCCTACAGCAAAACTCCTACTAATCTTGGTAGTGATGCTCTTGCTGGAGAGCACATAGTATGCCAAGCTCTGTGGTAGCATTTAGTCCTCACAACAACCCTGAAGAACATCAAAACAGTATGAAAACGTGTTCCTATTGAAGCATGAGCAGCGTAGTCCTAGCCTTTGGAGTTGTCTAGATGAAGCTGACCCCATCAATAGGAATGAGTCACTCCATCATGCTTTCATGCATCAAGGACCATGGGCTCCATGGGGCAGGCAGGGCTCTGTCCTTCTTCATGCTCCTCAGTCCACAACCCCACACAAACCACTGACTTGTAGCTTTGGAAGTAGCTTGCCAGTGCTCCAAGAGTATGTGTAATTTAAAGCCCTCTGAGGTCAGACAAGTCTCTTATTTCTTGGGTATTCTATGCTTGCTTCTGAACTTGATTCCAGCCTCTGTTAAACACACTCAGATGAGTGTATTCACTTTCTCTGTATACAATTGTATCTAAAGTAACAAGGCACGCAAACACAGAGAGGACCCAGACCCCTTCAACGTCCTTGCACACTTGATGAATTGCAGTTTAAGATATCCAGGTAAAAGTGAAGCTACACATTATATAACTGACTGTTAGCTACACTAACCCTGGCAAAAAGAATGCCTGTCCTAAAATGTCTACAAAGAAACCATAAATAGAAGAGAATAGAAAAACCACAAACTCACTAAGGAAATGGCAGAGGCAGCATTCTCCCCCCAATGTAAAGCGTTTATCTGTTGCACTGTAAACAGACTGAGTTGAGAGGCATTTTTACCTCTTTAGTGTTGCAGACACAGGCCAGATTAGACCAGATTAAAAGCAGATAAAGGCAGGTTTATTGGGAGGCAGCTCTCTGATGAAGATCAGTAAAGTCATGAACCCAGAGTAAAGCAAGGGGGTTTTATAGAGCTTCAGTGGGGAGTGATAACATGCCAGCAAGGAGTTGCGAATGTGTCCATGCATGGTCAAAAACTGAGCACTCTTGGGCAGGTGCAGAAGTTTTCTTTCTGTGGGTGGGGTTGGGGGAAGGAGGGCAGATGGGGTTTCCCAACTTGGGTTGGGATTAGTATTTGTATTATTTTCTTGTTTTGAGACATGGTATCATGTTGGCCTCAAACTTCCCATGTATCTGAGACTGATGTGGACCTCCTGAGTCTCCTGCCTCTACCTCCCAAGCTCTGGGACCACAATCAGATGCTACCATGTCTGGCTAAATTCTTCATGTGTTGTATTATTGCAACAAAAACTAGTGAGAGCCATCTATGAAAACAAACCATAGTGACCTAATGACCTCATTTCAGCCTAATAGTAGTAACCCCCCAAAAAGAGAAAGAGAAAGAGAGAGAGAGAGAGAGAGAGAAGGTTCAAAAAGGATTTTACATTATTCTAAAGATCATTTAAATATATGGACTTGCATACATTTTCATTATTATTAATAATGACTTCACTGCCTATATAGATGTGTCTTGACATATATAATGTTATATATATGATATATAAAGTATACAAATAACACTTTGAAATATTGGTAATGTTAACATGATATTATAATTAATAAAATATTTAACAAATAAATATCTAAAATACAAAGCTGTGCTATTTTTCTCATAATTAAGCAATATTTGATCTATTATTTTAAAATTAAAAATTATACACAACACATAACGAGACATTTGAGTTGTTTTGTTGAGACAGGGTTTTGCTATGTAGCTCAGGCTGACCTTGAAATTGTGACTTTCCTGCCCCTGTGTTCCAAGGGTTGGGGTTACTAGTGTGAGTCACCATATTGAATATAAAGTTCATTCTGAGCAACAAAACACAAAAGGAGAAGTATGGCTACAGAAATCCTGACTTCTTCTGCTTTGCTGACACATTTAAAAATCATCAGATTGGCATTCATTTAATGCCTTTTTTTTTTTTTT
>NW_022196909.1:66191576-66194769 GCF_008632895.1 Mastomys coucha | reverse complement strand
CCATCAAACTGAGTACAGGGTTCCCAGTGAAGGAGTTGGAGAAAGGACCAATGGAGCTGAGGGGTTTGTAGCCCCTTAAGACGAACAACAACATGAACTAAGTAGTACCCTCAGAGCTCCCAGGGTCTCAACCACCAACCAAGGACTGCACATGGAGGGGTCTGATTGTTTTGGCAGCATGTGTATAGTAGAGGATTGCAAATTCGATCAGCAATAGGAGGAGAGGACATCAGCCCTGTGAAGGTTTGTGCCCCAAATGAATACCTTAGTCAGGATTTTTATCTATCTAAACTGGTGACTGTCTAAGGTGGGGCCAGCCAGGAGGCACAGGCCAGGAAGCAGCAGAGCAGGGTCCTTCCTGCTTCCATCTGCACCCAGGAGGTGGAGCTGTTCCACAACCCTCTGTGATATCGAAGAAGAAATCAGAAAATGGAAAGATCTCCCATGCTCATGGATTGTCAGGATTAATATAGTGTAAATGGCTGTCTTTCCAAAAGCAATCTACAAATTCAATGCAATCCCCATCAAAATTCCAACTCAATTCTTCACAGAACTAGAAAGATCAATTTGCAAATTCATCTGGAATAACAAAAAACCTAGGATAGCAAAAACTATTCTCAGCAATAAAAGAACTTCTGGTGGAATCTCCATCCCTGACCTTAAGCTGTACTACAGAGCAATTGTGATAAAAACTGCATGGTATTGGTACACTGACAGGCAGGTAGAGCAATGGAATGGATTTGAAGACCCAGAAATGAACCCACATACCTATGGTCATTTGATCTTTGACAAAGGAGCTAAAACCATCCAGTGGAAAAAAGACAGCATTTTCAACAAATGGTGCTGGCTCAAGTGGCAGTCAGCATGTAGAAGAATGCAAATCGTTCCATTCCTATCTCCTTGTACAAAGCTAAAGTACAAGTGGATCAAGGACCTCCACATCAAACCAGATACACTGAAACTAGTAGAAAAGAAAGTGGAGAAGAGCCTCGAGCACGTGGGCATAGGTGAAAATTTCCTAAACAACACCAATAGCTTATGCTCTAAGATCAAGAATTGACAAATGAGACCTCATAAAATTGCAAAACTTCTGTAAGGCAAAAGACACTGTCAATACAACAGAAAGGCAACCAACAGATTGGGAAAAGATCTTTACCAATTCTACATACGATAGAGGGCTAATATCCAATATATACAAAGAACTCAAGAAGTTAGACTCCAGAAAACCAAATAACCCTATTAAAAATGGAGTGCAGAGCTAAACAAAGAATTCTCAACAGAGGAATACAGAATGGTTGGGAAGCACCTAAAGAAATATTCAACCACCTTAGTCATCAGAGAAATGCAAATCAAAAAAACCCTGAGATTCCACCTCACACCAGTCAGATTGGCTAAGATTACAAACTCAGGTGACAGCGGATGTTGGCAAGGTTGTGGAAAAAGAGGAACACTCCTTCATTGCTGGGGGGATTGCAAGCTGGTACAACCACTCTGGAAATCAGTTTGGCAGTTCCTCAGGAAATTGGATATAATACTACCAGAGGACCCAGCAATACCACTCCTGGGCATATACCTAGAAGATGCTCAACATGTAATAAGGACACATACTCCACTATTTTCTGGGCAGGCTCTCTGCTGGCAAAATCATGTGAGAGGGAGACAACCCGGGCTGAGCAGGATGGTGAGTGTCCTGGCTCTGATCTCCTGCCTCAGGAGAATAACCACTGGAGCTGGGAGTCTGTCAAAGCAGGAACTCATTTTAATGTATATCAATCTTCTCTTTATAAAGGGCTGAGAGAGGAGGTGGAGTTTTCTGCTGAGGTGAGATGACTTGGGAGGGGAAAGTTGACAAAGGACATAGGGTGACTAAGGGAGCCAACAAAATTACTTATGTCAGCAGGAGCTAGGCAAAGGCGGGCTTTGCTTAAGCAAGTTGGTGCTGAGTCACTCCAGTACAGAAGCAACTGAGACAGTTTACAAAACTCAAGCCAGGCTCAGGTTTGTTCTCAAGGCCCAAACCAGGGCCAAATAGGGCCCAACAACTATGTTCGTAGCAGCCTTACTTATAATAGTCAGAAGCTGAAAACAACCCAGATGTCCCTCAACAGAGGAATGGATACAAATAATGTGGTACATTTACACAATGGAGTACTACTCAGCTATTAAAAACAATGAATTTATGAAATTCTTAGGGAAATGGATGGATCTAGAGGATATCATCTTGAATGAGGTACCCCAGTCACTAAAGAACCCACATGGTATGCACTCTCTGATAAGTGGATATTAGCCCAGAATCAGATATACCCAAGATACAATCCACAAACCACAGGAAACTCAAGAAGAAGGAAGACCAAAGTACAGATACTTCCATCCTTCTCAAGGGGGATCAAGATACCCATGGAAGGAGTTGCAGAGACAAAGTGTGGAGCAGAGAATAAAGGAAGGACAATCCAGAGACTGCCCCACCTAGGCATCCTTCCCATATACAATCACCAAACCCAGACACTATTGTGGATGCCAGCAAGTGCTGGCTGACAGAAGGCTGATATAGCTGTCTCCTGAGAGGCTCTGCCAGTGCCTTACTAATACAGAAGTGGAGGCTCACAGTCAACCATTGGACTGAGCACAGAGTTCCCAATCTTCATTCTCAGCTAGAGGAAGGACCCAAGGAGCTGAAGGGGTTTGCAGCTCCTTAGGACGAACAACAATATGATTTAACTGGTACCCCTAGAGCTTTCAGGGACTAAACCACCAACCAAAGAGTACACATGGTGGGACTCATGTCTCCAGCTGCATATGTAGCAGAGGATGGCCTAGTTGGTCATCAGTGGGAGGAGAGGCCATTTGTCCTGTGAAGGCTGTATGCCCCAGTATAGGGGAATGTCAGGGCCAGGAAGTGGGAGAGGGTGGCTTGGTGAGCAGTGGGACAGGGGAGGGAATAGGGGATTTTTTGGAGGGGAAACCGGGAAAGGGTATTATCATTTGAAATGTAAATAAAGAAAATATCTAATAAAAAAAAGAAAATGGCCCCCATATGTTCATATATCTGAATACTTTATTACCAATGAGTGGAACAGTTTGGAAGGATTTAGGGGTGTGGCCTTGTTGGAGGAGGTGTGTCACTAAAAGCTGATTTTGATACCAGACTGATCTCTCAGTCCCTTTGTCTCTCTCTTTCTCTCTCTCTCTCTCT
>NW_022196909.1:66190909-66191566 GCF_008632895.1 Mastomys coucha | reverse complement strand
CTCTCTCTCTCTCTCTCTCTCTCTCTCCCTCTCTATCTCTGTCTCTCTCTCTCCCTCTCTCTCCCTCCCCCTCTCCCTCTCCATCTCTGGCTCACTCCCCTTCTCCCTCTCCCTCTCTCTCCCCCCCTCCCCCTCTCCTTCCCCCCCCCTCTCTTTCTCTACTTGTCTGCCTTTGGATCAGTATGCAAACTATGAGCCCATGCTTGCCTCAGTGCCCTCATGCTTCCTACAATGATAATGGACTAATCCTCTGAAACTATAAACAAGCTTGCAGTTAAAATATTTCTTTTATAACATTTGCCTTGGTCATGATATCTTCTCACAGCAACAAAACAGTGAGTAGGAGAATAAGTAAATAACTATGTTAAAGGTGTGCAAGCAAAGAATCTTTAATTATAAGAACACAAAAACATCTTGAAAAACCACAATTCTTGTGTCAGTGTTAATTACACTTAATTGTGTTAATTGTGAAGCCATACAGCCAGTATAACATGCAACATCACTGGAAATGCAAACTGGAAGGCTCTACCCAGTACTCACTGAATCAGAGTGTCTCAGACCAGGGACAGATAAATGGAGCCTAACAGGGACAGGTATATGGAGCCTAACAGGAACAGGTATATGGAGCCTAACAGGAACAGGTATATGGAGCCTAAC
>NW_022196909.1:66175759-66190785 GCF_008632895.1 Mastomys coucha | reverse complement strand
GAGCCTAACAGGAACAGGTATATGGAGCCTAACAGGGACAGGTATATGGAGCCTAACAGGAACAGGTAAATGGAGCCTAACAGGGACAGGTAAATGGAGCCTAACAGGAACAGGTATATGGAGCCTAACAGGAACAGGTATATGGAGCCTAACAGGAACAGGTATATGGAGCCTAACAGGATCCTGAAGTGGTTCTATGATGTAGTTTCAAACACATCATCCTAAAACCTGTCTGATCCAAACACTTATCTTTAAACATTGCCTGGTATTGAATAGAGACCAAAGTCCCCTCCATTCAGTCAGAGCTTCCTTTCTTGTCCTGTCTTATGATTCCTTATAGAATTGGATACACATGATATTTATTCTCTGTTTTCTCCTTTGCTTCTGCTCTTTCCTCACTTGGCATTTCTCTCCTCAGCCTTATAAGACCATGTAACCAAAATCTCTACAACTTTTCAATGTTTCCCACACACATTGCCTGTTCTAATACTTCCATAATTTCAGAAGAAGAAAAATAAAATTAACTGGAAATTCTCCTCCCCTCCTCATATCTCTCACATGTATTTTATTGCCCAGAACCTCTCATCTGTAGGGGTGGTTCTGATGCTGTCCTGATCCCCTATTGGTTCTTGATCTGTCAATAATGAAGCCATGGGCCAATTGCTGGGCAGAAGGAATAAGTGGGATTTCCAAGTCCCTGGAGGAAAAGAGACATATGCAAGGGAGGAGGGGAGAGCTTGCCATGCTTTGGAGAAAGAAAAGCCAAGCAGTCATTTGAGGACTTGGGAGAAGCAGTGGCCTGTGGCCGCTCCTATAGGCATGTGGTCATGGGTGGTTACCAAACACTAGATGTATCTGAGCAACTAAAGTTTAGAACAGGTGGGAGGAGTGGAGATAAGAATATTGATAAGGGCACACTTTTCCAGGCAGAAGATAGTAGCACCCAACAATGGTGCCCAAACGCAAGTTGAGATTGAACAACTCTGTGACTGTGTCTTTTTTCCATGGATTCAAGGGAAGCTGGGTGGGGACTGGCAGCGTGTCCAGTTTCCAGAGCCTGGGCTGGGTAGTGAAAGCTACAAGCAACACTTATCTGTTCATTACCTACTGGCATCTGACCCCTGCTCTATTGATCCATGCATTATAGTCATTCTGGTATTGTCCAAATTCCGTCAACAACCTGCAGCTCCTTGGGAAAGAGCCTCTCTTAACTAAAACTTCCTTTCCTCCCTAGATAATGATGGGCCTGAATGGCTCTAACGACTTCAACATTTGTGTCAGTCATGCATTTTGTCACCATAACAAAGGGGAAAAGCTAGACTTGGGTTCATGTTTCTCGAGGCTTCTGACTGTGGTTGACCAGCTCCTTCTTTCCTTAGCCATTGGTAGAATAGAGAACTGTGGTGTGGAAGCTGAGAATTAAAGTTGGGTCATGTTATGAAGACCAGGAAACAGAAGGACAAAAAGATAGCAGGAACAGGACATAGCCCTCAAGTACCGGCACTATTTCTTCTAGCTGGGTTCTACTTCCTAAAATTTCCAGAACCTTTCAAAATAGCACTCATTGCTAGGGACCAAAGTGTTCACAAATGAGCCTTTTGTGATGACACTCCCATCCAAACAGCAGCCTGAAATAAAGTCCCACTGTTGAGTTCTGTCCGTCCTCTTCCTCAGCACTCTATATAGACATTGCCTCACCATGGATAAACTCAACTGTCCATGGGCTTCCTATGTGCTTGATGGCCTGTGCCCTTCTCTTCCCCACACATGACATTTTTATGGTTGTATAAGCATTGCTGCTTTACTAGGCAAGGTTGGGGCTCAACACTAGAAAGCAATGATTTTTAAATAGTGTGTTTGAGGATTCCAGACACTATAAAGAGTGCTTCAAATGATTTTTTCAACCAGTCTCAGAAGAAACTCCACTTTCCGACTTTTTACCAGATGAGGAAGCTGAAGAGCAACAAGAGCTAAGAGAGGAGTCCAGTCACAGCTAGAGATCAGGCTAGCTGGCTACTGCGCCTCCTCAATCAACCTTTACAAGCAAAAGATACCAGCACTTAAAGGCCATCCTTCTATTAGATTCAAGTTGCTAGTTCTCATGTGCACATGAAAAATCACATACATTCTAGCTGATCATGATACCCAATTTAAAAGCTGGACTTTTATTACATATGTTCAATTTAAATCTAAATCAAAGAAATCTAAATTGTGCTTCATTTGGGCTATAATCTTATATGCCAAAGCTTAAACGCTTATAAGAAAGCTTTATCTAATTTAAGATTACCAGCTCAAATATAAGCACAGAGTTAATACTACTTTTTCTCCAAAGTAATCAGTACAAAGAGTTCTATTCTCCCAGAGTAAAATGTCATGGAAGTTGTAGTAGTGAGTAATCACTATCTCTTCTTTACAAGAAAAAAGCCTTTGAAATATGTACCATAACCTCTGAAAAATACAATTATCCTCAACAAGAAATGAGGCATTTTTTCTGACAAAAACGATGGGCAATTGATCTATAGTTCTTTTCTTTCTCAAAAAAATTATTGTATATTGTGTAATGATCATTATAATTAAAAATTAAGATGGCTTGCAATAATTCCACCATTATTTGATTCAAAATCTTTATAAAATATTGGCATTTTCCAACATTTATTTTTCCTGTCTATGTTCCATTTAAGGCCAAATTTTCAAACCCAGCTGCCAAATTACACATATAATTACTGCATTTGCGCACAAAAATGTGATAATTGCTTACACAATTTCAGAGGCCAGCTTGAGGCTCCTTTCCAAATTTGTTTTACATGTACAGTGCGGTGTATGTAGTTTTATATAAAAATGGGGGAAGTAAAATTCATGGTTCATCTGGGTAATCTGTGAAAATGGGTATAAAATAAAGCCTTTCGATAAATGCCTGGGTCTGCCTTCCCATTTTTCCCCAAAGACCTATCTCTGATTCTTATAGAAGAGTTCAAACTTCATCTGGTACTACACTAATGGCAGTGGAAGGAAATGTGGCCTACCATGATTCCTAAAGGAGTTCAGGTACCCATTCTTGTGGTTAGATGGCTTTTTATAGGATAATCTTTTGTCAATATCCATAAGATAGATGTTCCATAAGACCAATGATTAGACAGTTCATGACATAAGCGTTGAGAGGGAGGGGTATATGGGTACTGCTGTCTAGGAATTTACCTTCCTGGGTATGCCTAGACAGTTAATAATACTGTCTTACAAATGTTTAATATGTGGTTAGTCCTTGATGGATATTCATAGTGAAAGACTGGGTTCAAAAAAAAAAAAAAAGAAAGAAAAGGCAGAGAAACTGGATCAATTTAACTATACATATTAATGAGATGATCTAAGATACTTTTGTTTCTACTCATGTAGGGTAAAAAAAGTTGTACCCATTCCTTTATAAACCAATGTGTAGGCTCAAAAAACAATCTACTATCACATATCAAGGACTATGGACCTCAGTCTGTACCTATGGCTAGATATCTCACAGGAAGCAGATGCTGAAGGTAGTAAAGAAACCCTTACAAATGTCATCCTTTCCCACATTTGTCTCAGAAAAATCATGACTAGCACATACTGATCATTGGTATATATCAAACAATAGGAACACATCACAAGCCATGTTCTTGGTGATATTACTGAACCAGTTAATCAATAGTCATTAGCTGGACCTCTGGACCTCCAGCTACGTGGACCAGTGGGCTTGCTTTTGTGCTTAATCCAGTCTGGGCTTTACCTTCTGTTAATTAACATACTCTCTAAGGTTATTTGTGCACTGAGAAAGACTGATTTCCATGAAGCCTCCTGAGAAGGGATACCCATTCTGTCTCTGCCATAGTGCTTTGTGTACTATGAAATCCTGCAATAACTGGCCTGTCACATGAGGCAGGGAGTTTAGCTAAGCTTGATTGCCAACACTAGGATTTGTTAGTTGTATAAGATGGCCCTATAATGTATTGTCCAAATTTACTGATGAATAAAAGGGGATGTTTGTAATAGTAGGCCTAGGACAAGAGTCACATCCCAGAACAATGTCAGGAAAATAGTCACATGTTGGTCTATAACTAGAATGCTTTGGACATGACTCTACCATTTCACATTGCTGCTCCTGGAGAAACTGTTCTGCTACTGCTTGAAAAGAAACTGGTCCTACCTGGGTGACAGAGACAGGTGACCGACTATTAACAGTTCATACAAATAGAGCCACTAAGATGTCAAGTCAGCTCTTGATATCTAAGCTGTTAGGAAATGCCTACCCAAATATACCTTCCAAAGTGAATAATGTTATCCCAGCCATCTATGCTCTCTCTCTCTCTCTCTCTCTCTCTCTCTCTCTCTCTCTCTCTCTCTCTCTCTCTCTCTCTCTCTCTGTGTGTGTGTGTGTGTGTGTGTGTGTGTGTGTCACTGCCATCTGGATCTGGAGTTACGGACAGTTGTAAGCTTCATGCTATAGGTACTGGGAACTGAAAGTGTTTGTAAGTGCTGATCCACTTCTCCAGCCCCCATTTCAGTCATTCTAAGTTAGGTACTACTAGCATTCTCATTTTTACAACAGAGGAAAAAGAAGCCTGGAAAATTATACAGAGATTATATATGTGCCTATGGTCAGAGTCGGTGAAAGTCACAATTGAAATTTGAACTCAGCAAAGTAACTCCAAAGCCTATTGGTTGGTGCTGGAAGCTACACTTCCAATTCTACTCTGAGTGTACTTCCAATTGTACCCTCAGTTCCAAACATTAGAATCAAGAGGTACAAAAAAAACCCAGTAAATTATACAAATTAATCAAGGAAGACATCATTGAGACTTGGGTCCTTCAATGAGAGGAATTGGTCACACAGGAAAGAGGGAGGGACAGTCAAATGAAAGGAAAAGGGTTTTGTCTCCTGACCAGCTGATCTGTGATTAATATTGCATTCTCTTTGACTCTTTTAGTGAACCATGTTTCCACCTTCGTATTGGTTGCCAGGGAAACAAACTCAAAGTTTACAATATGTAGAAACTAATCAGAACCTAACAGTCTATGCATGTGTGTGCCAAACAAACCTTTATCAGAATTTTGTTCCCTTTTCTTCTTTACAAAAAATTTTATTTTCTTTGTGCTTTGTTTGTGCTCTTATTTTTTAGATGTTTTCATAGAGTCTTCTTGAATGCATGTATAAATATTAGTCTATTAAGAAGAAAAGATAAACCTTTTCTAACATCTTTCTCAGATTCATTCTTATGACAAGAAAACAAAACTGAGGATAAATAAGAAAAGATGGTATTTTCCTCATACTAGGCTAGGGATTCCTCACACATGAAGAATCCAGTTTGTTAATACCTTCTGTTGGTAAGACTCAGGGAAACATAAACTATCAAATAAGATTAGTAAGATTTAATAAACTTTCATGGAGGGTAGTTAATAACATGTATCAAAATTTCAAAGTCACAGAGCCTTTAACCCAATGTATTTTTATCACACATCTGACAGATATTTTGTCCCTACAAAAAATAACAGGTATGCAAAATTACTCACTTCAATCCTGTATTAGTTACTTTTTTATTACTATGATAAAGCACCAAGACAAAGGCAAGTTATAGAAAGGAGTGTTTATTTTGGACTTACAGTTCCAGAGGGGTTAGAGTCCATCATGGTGGGGCAATGAGGCCACAAACAGCCTGCAAGCTAGCTAAAGCAGCACATGAATTTTGAAACCTCAAAATCCACCCTCAGTGACAGTTCCTCCAGTGGTTGGTATACTCCCTCTCCAAAGCCCCTCTAAAGAGCCACAAAGTATTCAAATGCCGATAACTACTGGGGGGGTGGAGAATGACTCATTAAAAACAATGAAAGCCCCACTTCTCATAACATGATACTGGAAAACAACTTAGTATCTACCAGTAACAGAATGGCTAAATCACTTGCTTATTTCACTTCTCAAACCCTGCTCAGATCTTTGAATGTTTGTAGTCTACCATGACTTGTGATTAAATTTGTCACAGCAGAGTCAGTGAGCATCAGACTTTATCTCACCCCTCATGCCTAATCACACTGCCAATGTACATGTCCTGCTGTCTAGAAGGGTCATTGGCAGGAAATAGATGGCTAACAAACGATGTCTTCACTGCTTCCATTCTACTCATTCAATTCATATATTCATTGTTTATCAAATCTTCACAGAATCTATGTCAAGTTTTCGGTAAGGCATTTTTGAGGGCAGAGACCCATTATGCATATATTTACAGAGGACAAGAATTTCTTCTGGCAAGTGATGATTCAGAACACTTGTTCTATGTACAACTATTAGGCCTAAGATTCAAATGTATGACAAGCAAAGGCAGAGAGTTCATCCATCCAAATGCCTTTCCTTTCATGAGTTCAATGATGTAATGGGAATGGAATTCCATCTGAACAGTCTGAAATTATGCAATTAATCACATTTGTTCTCAGTTTCAATTACTAAGTGACCCAACACTATTATTAAAGCATTTAGAAGATATGACAGTAGTGGTTGTCAAAAGCTAATTCTACTGGCTCATAAGCCCTGATATAAATCCAACTGATATTGAGCAGGAGGTGATTAAATGGAACTTCCCAGTCTACTACTCTCTGGGGGATGTTTGATGGTGTTAAAAGAGAAGTGTCACTGTACTTTGAAAATAGAAATGATTTGTACTCACTTTACTCCAATCAGGAAAGGTCCATCCTATACTAAAGAATGTTATTATTGCAGCAAGCACAACTGCCAGAGAGTACAGTTTGTACAGGCAATTTAACATTCTGTTGTCAATATACACCACAATTTCTTTATCCCTGTGGCCCCTGCATTAATTTTTTAACTTAGCTATTGTGAATAGTAGAGTTTTGACAAGATTTCAGTGGCTATACCACCTTGTTGACAAGAATTCATTCAGTGAACATTTATTAATTTTCTATATGTCCCTGGTACTGTGTTTGGTACTGGAGTATTCAGGAGTGAACAGAGAAAATATTGTCTAGTAGTCTGAATCTATTAGGGGCCTCTATCTTCTATGATATGCCTATATCAAGGAAACACATGCACAAACACACGTACCACCACCACCAAGAACAACAACAACAATCCAATTTGCTATTGGCATACTGGCACTTATTGATGTCTTTTATGTCAGAGAAAAATCTTGTAAATGCTCCTTGGAATGTGCATATTGGGCCAGGGCCAGGTGGTAACATTCTACATTGCTTCAAATCCTATGTGCTTATATAACACAATAAAAAATAAAAATGAAGGGAGGGATGAGTAGCTAAGGATCAGAAGCAAGGACAGGGTAGATGCCAATCTGGCATTATCCAGTTCTCCCACTGCCCTGCTGTTGTTACATGCACATACACACGTAATATAATGCATACTCCTAAATATATATACAACCTTTTCAGAGCCTATAATGTTACTTGTTTTTACATATTTTCAGAGAGGACCATTTGCTATTGGATGAGCAGTTGGTGTGTTCTTCCCTAGGGAAGACTATGTCTCCTACACTCAGCATTCCTTAGTTATCTACAGATCTTTGTGTAGGGTCGAGGCCTCCTGAGCTTCCCCCTTCCATACTAGCATGTCTATTGGTATTTGCTGTCCTTGTTCTGCTTTTTAAGGCAGCCATGTTGGTGAGACTTCATTGGTGTAGCTTCTGACACTTCTAGGAGACAGTCTCACAACAAAAATGCTATTTTTCTGGCTTTTACAATCTTCCCGTGGCCTTGACAGCAATGTTTCCTGAGCTTTTAGGTGAAGGAGGGTGTTATAGATGTACCCATTGGGATTAGACTCCATAACTCTGCATTATGATTGGTTGTGGTTTTCTGTAATGGTCTCTGTCTGTTGCAGAGAGAAGTTTTCTTGATGAGTGGTTATCTGTGAGTATAAGGACAATGTTTAGAGTGTAGTTAGGGATTATGCTGGTTTAGTAAAGCGACAGTTGTAGGCTTTCTTCAAAGATCTATGAGTCACTAGTCCTGGGCCATTGGTAAGATTTCCAGCATAAGGCATGATTACTGTCTTGCTAAGTGAAAAATAGACTCTTGGGGGGCTGAGGAGATGACTCAGCGGGTAAGAGCACTAACTGCTCTTCCAAAGGTCCTGAGTTCAAATCCCAGCAACCACATGGTGGCTCACAACCACCCATAATGAGAGCAGATACCCTCTTCTGGTGCGTCTGAAGACAGCTATAGTGTATTTACGTATAATAATAAATAAAACTTTAAATAAACAAAATCTTTAAAAAAGAAAAAGAAAAATACACTCTTGGATAATGACTAACTAGGTTGCTGAAAAAATTATAGAAGAAATTTAGAAATTCTCAGAGTCAAATAAAAGTGAAAATATGATTTTTTTGGAATATTTGGGTTATACAAAGGCAGCTTTGAGAAATCAAGAGCATAACTTAAACAATAGCAAGTGATGATAAAGAATTGCCAAAGGAGAAAACCAAAGGAGGTGGGTCTTTGAGAAAATCAATGAGATTGACAACCTTTTATCCAAATAAGCTAAAAGGCAGAGAGTGAGAAGATTTAAATTAATAAAAGTGGAGATGAAAAGGGAAACATAACAACAGGCACTAAGAAAATCCAGAGAATCATAAAGACACACTTTAAAAACCTGTAGTCCAAAAGATTTTTTACCAACTCCAATCTAATAGAGGGCTAATATCCAAAATATATAAAGAATTCAAGAAACTTGACATAAAAAAAATCCCCAAATAACCCAATTTTAAAGTGGGGAATATATCTAAACAAAGAATTCTCAATAGAGGATATTTCAAATGTTCAAAATTCTCAGCCATCAGAGAAATATAAATCAAAATTACTTTGGGATTCCATCTTGCACCTATTAGAACGGACTATGATCAATAATACAAGAGACAATGCAAATGTGTACAGCCAACTATGGATATCAGTATGGTGGTTTCTTTAAAAATAGAAATCAATCTACCTCAAGATCCAGCTATACCACTCTTGGGCGTATACCCAAAGGATACTTCATCCTACCACAGGAACACTTGCTCACATATATTCTTGCTGCTCTATTCATAATAGTCAGAAATTAGAAATCTAGATGTCCCTCAACAGAAAAAAATGGATGAAGAAAATATGGTGCATTTACACAATGCAGTATTATTCAGCTCTTTTTAAAAGTGACATCATGACATTTTCAGGCAAATGAATGGAACTAGAAAAAAACATCCTGAGTGAGGTAACTCAGATTCAGTAACCAAGCTACACTCCATAGGCCTAAAAAGGATAGGCATAGAGGAAGGGACTGTGGGGAGGAGGGGGTTAGGGAATGTGGACCTCCTTGGGAGGGAGTGATAGAATAGATTTTATGGATGGACTGGAGCTGGAGGCAGAGGAGGAATGGGAAGATCAGGTGGGAAGGGCAAGTAATATGAGACTGAGGGAAGGCGTGATGGAGAGAGACAGCTAAAGAAGAAGGAGGAAGAGGAGGAGGAAGAGGAGGAGGAAGAGGAGGAGAAGGAACACAGCAACAGCAACAAGGAGAAGAGCTATAGTTCACCAAATCGGAAAATCTATAAGAAATGGATATTTTTCTTGATAGATATACTACCTGCAAAGTCAAGATAAGTAATTTAAAAGACCTATAACCCCTAGTGAAATAGAAGCAGTAATTAAAGTCTATCAACTAAAAAAACCCAGGGCCAGATAGCTTTATCACAGAATTCTATTAGATTCTCAAAAAAGAATTAATGCTAACTAACACTCCTCAAATTACCCCACAAAATAGAAATAGAAGGAACATTGCACAATTATTTTAAAAGGGTCACAGCTACCCTGATTCCCAAACCACATAAAGGCCCCACAGAAAAAGAGAATTACAGACTGATTTTTCCTAATGAATATATACACAAATTTTTTCAATAAAATATTGTAAACTAAACATACAACAACAACAACAAAATTCACCATGATCAACTAGGCTTCATTTTACATATTTAGGGATGGTTCAACATACAGAGGTTGATAAATAGAACCCACTATATAAACAGACCGAAAAAGAAAAAAAAATACACAATCATCTCATTAGATGCAGAATAAGTCTTTGACAAAATCTAATTCTCTTTCATGATCGGGTACTAAAGATAGATATTCAAAGGACATACCTAGAAATAATAAGGGCAATTTACAGCAAGCCCACAAGCAGCAGCAATCTAAACAAAGCAGAAACCCAAAGTCTTTCTACCAAAATCAGGGAGGACAAGACGGTCCACTATCTCTATGCCTATTCAATATAGGACTTGAATTCAACTCATAACTAGAGCAAAAAGACAACTGAAGGAGATCAAGAGGTTGCAAATAGGAAGAGAAGAAATGAAAGAAGTTTATTTGTTGATGATATAATGTGACACTAAAATTTTGACCCAGAAAGTACTACAGTTAATGAACCCTTTCAGCAAAGTAGCAAGATACAAAATTAATATGCAAAAATCAGTAGTCTCCCTCTGTAAAAAAGACAAATGGACTGAGAAAACAACCAGGGAAACAGCATGTTTCACAATAGCCTCAGAAGAATTGTCTTGTGGTAGCTCTAACACAGCAAGCTTAAGACTCACATGATAAAAACTTTAAGACATTAAAGAAAGAAATCAAAGAAGATACCAGAAGATGGAAAAGGCTTCCTATGCTCATGGATATGTAGGGTTAATATAGTAAGAATGCCCATTCTACCAAAAGCAATCTACAAATTCAATGCAATCCCCATCAAAATTCCAACACAATTTCTCACAGAATTTGAAAGGACATTTTTCAGTTTCATGTGGAAACATACACAAACACACACACCTAAAACAATCCTAAATAATAAAAGAAGTCCTGGATATATCACCATCCCTAATCTCAAATAGCAATCTATAACAATAAACAGCATAATGTTTGTACAAAAACAGACATGTTGATGAATGAAATCAGTTGAAGACCCAGATATAAGTCTACATACCTATGAACATATGGTTTTTGACAAAGAAGACAAAGACACACTGGAGAAATGACAGCATCTTTAACAAATGATGCTTGGCAAACTAGAGAGCTGCACGTAGAAAAACACAAATAGATCAATGCTTATCACCCTGCATAAAACTCAACTTCAAAGAGATTAAACACCTCAACATAAGGTTAGGTACACTGGATCTTACAGAAGAGAAAGCAGGGAATAGCCTTGAACTCACTGGCACAGGAAGAGGCTCCTTGAACAGAGCATAATAACACAGGCTCTAAGAAAAACAATTAACATACAGGACCTCATAAAACTAAGAAGCTTCTGTGTGGCAAAGATTGCCATCATTCAGACAAAGTGGAAGCCTACAGAATGGGGAAAGTTGTTCACCAACTAGACATCTAGTAGAGGGAGAATGTCCAAAATATATAAAGAACTAAAAAAAAAAAAAAATTAAAGATAGGGTCTCAACAGAGAAAATTCAAATGGCTGAGAAACACAAAAAAAAATGTTCAACATCTATAATCATCAGGAAAATGCTAATCAAAACTATTTTGAGATTCCATCTTATACCAATCAGAATGTCCAAGATCAATAACAAAAATGACAGCTCATGCTGACAAAGATGTGGAGTAAGGGGAACACTCCTCCACTGCTGATGGAGGTGCAGCCTTGTTCAACTACTAAGGAAATCAGTGTGTGGTTCCTCATGAAGCTGGGAATCGATGCTCCTCAGTATCCAGCTAGACCTCTTGGCATGTACCCAAAGGACACTTTATCTTACTACAAAGACACTTGCCCAACAATGTTCATGGCAAGTGAAGACAGCCTAGGTGGCCTTGAATGGATGAATGGAGAAAGGAAATATGGTACATTTATTCAGTGGAATATCACTCAGACATTTTAAAAAGAAAAAAGAAAAAAAACTGCAGGTGGATGGAATTAGAAAAAGAAAGTCATCCTGAAAGAGGCTAGACCCAGAAAGATGGATATGGTATGTAGTCAGGAATGTGTAGATGCTAGCTGGTAAAGTCTAAGCTAAGCAAGCTACAGTCAATATCACCACAGAGGCTCAGTATAGAGTAAGGGAACAGGGGAAGAGATGGATCTCCCTAGGAAGGGGAAGGGGCCAGAAAAGAAAGAATCAAATGGGGAAGGAAGGGAGGAGTGAGTGAAGAAGGAAATACGGTGAGGAACAGATAAAACCAAGAGCCATTTAAGGGGCTTTATGGAAGCCTAATATAGTAGAAACTTCCTAAAATGTATAATTACATGAAGGTGATCTAAATGAAATAATCAAATAACAGGAGAGACAGAGCCCCACATGGTCTTTTCTCACTGCCAAATAAAGCTCCTAGGACTTGGAAGGGGTTATACCTAATCTAGTTGTTGGCCAAAGAGGCCCAATAACCAAACTATACAGGCTCTTGCCAGAGCTATTGGTTGCTCTCTGAAAACTGATGGTAAACCCCTGTTGCTCAGGACAACACTTACACAATTCATTGAACAACACCTGTTTGGACTAGTGTTCTCCATACTGGAGGATATTCTGAGCACAAATAAAGGAGAAAGACAAATGCCTGTCCAGCTACAAATCCTTCAGTCTACAATTGTCCGCTTGTAAGATGTACTGGTACAATAGTGACACAAAGCTTGTTGGAATAACCAACAACTCCATGCACTGGAGTCTATCACCAGTACTGATATGTGGCCAAGAACCTGAGACCAGAAAGGCCAGGGACTTAGGAGAAAACCAAGTACTACTTGCTTTGCTATAGATGTGGAGCAATAAAATAGCTCCTAAGGACATTCTTCTTTACTCATAGAGCAGTGTCTTCTTCAGCCATTATCAGAGAAGCTTCCTCTGGCAATAGATTAGAACAAATACAAAGATCCATAGCTGAAGAGTGCTGAGAGTGGAGACCTCAGAACAACACAGTCTGAAGGGAGATATCTCCATCAAATTCCTCCCCTCTGGGCTCAGGAAACCCTGCAGAGGAGGTTGAAACTTTAAGGTCCAGAGGGGATGATGGACATCAACCAAGCACCTTCTTAATACAGTAGGACATACCCACATGAACTCACAGAGACTCGGGCAGCCACACAAGCCTGCATGGGTCTGCACCAGATGGGGGTTCCAGTGTTGAGAGGAGACATAGATATATGTCCCATCCCTAACCCATGAGCAATCTCCAATGAATAGCCACTAGCAAATGAACAGGTAATTTCTCTGCAGGGAACTCCCACCGGGGCTGCATATCACTCTTAAGGTAGCCACATGTTTAACAGTACATGGCCAACACAAAATAAATTTAATGGCATCTTTGGAAGTCTTTGTCCTACAACGATTGCCAGAGAATTTTTTTTATTTTAGTTTTTTTTTCCCCTTACAGGTCTTTTGCACATACATTTTAGCTTCTGGTTTTGTGTTTTTATGGGATTCCTATGTGTACAAATCTGTATGTCTGCACCTATATAAGTTTTTATGCTTTCCTTTTGGCTCGTTTTCTTCTGTTTGTCTTGTCTTATTCCCGTTTACTTGTTTTATTATTTTGTTTTTTGTTTTTTGTCCTATTCCTGTTTATTTTGTTTTATTATTATTCTCTAGATGCTTGTTTATTTTCTAAAGGGAGACAGAAAGGGTGTGGATTCAAATGGGAGGAAAGATGGGGAGGATCCCAAAGGAGCCGGGAGAGGAAAACCATAATAAGAATATATTTTATGAAAACTCTACTTTCAATAAAAGAAAACTAGAAGAGTTTTCATTCTTTGGGAATTTCACATAGTACACCCAAGTCCCATTCATCTTCTCACCTTTTAGTATCTATACTCTGCCCTTGCAACTGCTCAAAGAAAATAAAAAATTAAAAAACAACAAAACAAAGGAAACATTCCTGTTTTTGTTTTGTTTTTTTTGATTGTTTTTTTGAGACAGGGTTTCTCTGTGTAGCCCTGGCTGTCCTGGAACTTACTCTGTAGACCAGGCTGGCCTCAAACTCAGAAATCCACCTGCCTCTGCCTCCCAAGTGCTGGGATTAAAGGCGTGTGCCACCACCCGGCAAAGGAAACATTTCTTTGTGGGGTCTGTAATGTGTCCCAGTGTGTCCCACACTATACCCTTTTGTCCACACATCTTCACTTGCAAATGTTCGTTACAATGACTCATTGTTTCAGTTTGAGGCCTCTGGCCATGCCGTCAACACTCAGATCCTCACGAGGACTACTCTGGGTTATCCTGCTGCTGCCCAGTGTCATGGAGATCCTGCACACTCCAAAAGCTCATAGATGAGGCATATTTTTGAGTGGGCCAAGTCAAAGTCCTAGATGGTAGCTGAACTGGGCAGCCCGCCAGCTCTCCTGGATCCCCACCACTTGGGTGAGCTCTCCAGGACTTCTCACCCAGTGCCACAGCTCACCTGCACTCCTGCCAACAGAGCCAGTTCCACTATGTTGCCCAGTTGAAGCATAAGGCCTACTCTCCCAAGCGCTGCAGCCAGTGAGGGACTAGCCGGCTCTTTAGCTCTTGCAACCTTGGGGCTAGCTAACCCAAGCCACTGGGGCCAGCTCTACTGTATTGCCCAGGTGAGGCGCAGGGCTGTAATCCTGAGTGCTGCCAGTGGTGAGGGGCAGGGTCAGCTCCGCACAAACCTTAGACATCTACATGGTTCCAGACGAGTGCCCAGACCTGGGACATCCACATGGTCTCTAGTGGTAGTATGAGCCATGGATATTATACATACTCCTGCGGTTGCATGGCTGTAGGCCCAGACGTGGTCTTCAGTAGCAGCACAGGCCAGGACTTTACCATGGTCCCATGACAGGCTACTCTTCTCCGTTCTTGCATTTCCATCTTTCTTCAGAATGCACAGACTGGCCCCTCCCTCTCTCTCTCCCTCCTTCCCTCCCTCCCTCTCTCTCTCCCTCCCTCCCTCCCTCCCTCTCCCTCTCTCCCTCTCTCCCTCCCTCCCTTCTTTTCTTTCCTTCCCTCCTTCCTTTCCTCCCTCTCTCTCCCTCCCTCTCTCCCTCCCTCCTTTCCTCCCTC
>NW_022196909.1:66128082-66175749 GCF_008632895.1 Mastomys coucha | reverse complement strand
TCTCTCTCTCTCTCTCTCTCTCTCTCTCTCTCTCTCTCTCTCTCTCTCTCTCTCTCATCTGTCTACCACCTTTTTGCACATAGCAGTAGCTTCTGCTGAGGGTGGGACACATGCCTAGTGGGCCTCTAGTTGTCTACAACATGCCATGTGGTGTGACAGCTGGCAGACCTCTGTGTGTCCTCTGCCCTCCAACCTCTGTGTATCGATAGCCTGATTGCAAAGTGTGGCAGCTGGCAGATCTCTGGGCATCTTTTCCCATCTACTTCATACAGCATAGAGAAGAGCTAGTCTCTGGATGTCCTTCTCCTGTGCTATGTTGCTGCATGGTGGCAGGTGGGTCTCTAGGACTCCTCTGCCCAACTGTGCCACTTGGCATGGAAGCAGGCCAGTCTTTGTGTGTCTACGGCCCGCCCCAAGATTTTCTTTTTTTTTTAAGATTTATCTATTTATTTTATGTATATGAATATACTGTCACTGTCTTTAGACACACCAGAAGAGGGCATCTGATTCAGTTATAGATGGTTGTGAGCCGCCACCATGGGGTTGAGGGGAATTGAACTAAGGACCTCTAGAAGAACAGTGAGTGCTCTTAACCACTGAACCATCTCTCTAGCCCAAGAATCTATTTTCAATAAAGGAAAATATGAAGAGGGGATGGATCTGGGAGTGAGCTCTAGAGTGAGCCAGTAAGCAGCCCTCCTCTCTCTGGTCTCTGTTCCTATTTCCCACCTTCTTCCCTAAAGGACGGGAGTATAAACTAAAATAAACGCTTTGTCCTCAAATTCTTTCGGTCATGTTATTTTATCCCAGCAGCAAATAAGGAAACTAGAAAGTCTCTATAAAATGTCTTGTCCTTGGGGCTGTGACAAAACTTCTTGTCCTCAGCACCAAATGGAAAATGGCAGGGAATGACCCAGAGAGGTCAGTTGAATGTTCTGGCCTTGGTTCTTACTATAGTTTCACAGAGACAGAGTACACCATCTCCCCCCCTCAGCTGCCGTTTCACTGTTCAATGAAACAGAAGCAAAGTGAAGCTTATAATTTCTATGTTGAAGCCTTAAGAAAGCGCAAAGGTCTCTGTTAGCATCATGACATCCAAAGCCTGTAGTGATGCATGGGCGGGTCCACAGACCTGTTGCCAGGGCAACAGCCACCATATTCCCAGAATCCGTTGGGCTTACCTCCCACCTTTACCTGTGACTGCTACAGTCACAACCCATATATATACAGGGAACATTCCTCCATCTTTCTCTCTCTCCCCCTCCTCTCTTTCCGAGCCACTACCCCCTCTCTCTCTCCCTCTCAATCAAATCTCTTATACGTGTAACTGTTTGAGCCTAGTGTGGTATGTTCTGATGCAACCCGCCGTTCCAACACATCAGTCTCTATTTGCCCTTTGGGCTCTCTGCTTTTGCTTTAAAAGATACATTTCCAGATAGCTAGTCACTACTTCTCTGAGCTTGGAGTAGATGTTGGGCAGAGTTATGTCAGCCAGCTGTACAGCAGACAGAAAGTAGGGCCACCCACCTACCCCTGAGATCCGTGAGTAAGAGCAACTTATTATTTTAAGCTACCAGGTTCTTGTACAATTTGTTTAACTATAAAAACCAGATCCCAGTACTCTATGACTGGCCTGGATGGGGGTGGTCAAGAAGGAAAACTATTTCTGCACAGGCATTATATTCAACGAAATGGGGGAAATGGTTGTCAGAAGGCTGTGGCAGTGGTGGGAGTGATGTGGGGTGCACAAATGCGTAGGGATGTGCTGTGGTCTCTAATTCTTTACCTTCCATTTTAATTGTCATCTTTTTATCTGCAGTAGACTCCATATTTCCCCACCTAACACTCCTCTGTTATAGTTTAATAAAATGGTTTTGGGGGTTACTGGGCTCTTAGAGATTCTGGAAGGAAGATACCATGGTTAAAAACAAAGGCCTCATGATCATGAGTGTAAAAATGGAAAATGGAATAAGATGTGAACAGGAAGCAAAGGCATGGTGGTGGAATGGTGAACAGATACAAGCCTGACCATGTGTATTACACGATGGTAGCCTGGGCTCTCTGGGGCCTCCTGTTGCACAGAGTATAAGGCTTATATGGAGATACACCTTGGAGAATCCATCAAAAATTTTGCCAAGGCAAGTACAAGGACAAGGGAGCACAAATGGCTGCTTTAACTGGCAGTTTTCCTTAATATAATAACTTTCAATTCATATTTATTCATTCCTTTGTTGGTTTATTAGTATATCTATGTATGTGCGTGCGTGTGTGTGTGTGTGTGTGTGTGTGTGTATGTGTTACATATGCATGCATGTGTTATATATGCATGTGGTAAGCATACATGTGATATATGGTATGTATGCATGTGATAAGTATGCATGTGATATGTTATGATATGTACGCATGGATATAATATGGTATGCATGCATGTGATATGTATGTCTGCACCATCCCAACATGAATGGGAAGTCAAAAGACAACTTGTAGAAGGTAGTTCTCTCATTCCACCAGGTGAGTTTCAGGAACCAAACTGAAGTTGTTATGGCAGCAAGTCCCTTTACCCACGGAGCCATCTCACAAAGCCCACAGTTCCTTTTGTCATGAGCCATTTTCTTTCCCTCCCACTCCTCACATCACCGTGAGAAGAATGGAGTGAGATGTTTGGAATAGTACATTCTCATTCTATTGCTCAGTTACTACAGTAGCTTGCTTGTTGAACCAGAACTTTTCCTCTAACATCTTACCAGTCATCTGCGGGTTGGAGTCCTCTATTTGAAGTGCACCACATGTCCTGTCAAAATAACTGCTTGTAGCTGCGCAACAATTGTGGGTGGCCTGTGATCACCTTGTCAGAGTGTCTTTTACACCCAGAGCTGACTGCCAGATCCTCCATCCCTTGCTCCCCCGCCCTCCCTCCCCACAGCTTATGCTCCATGTATCATCTCCTCTTTTGCACGCATGTTTATTGCTGGCAGTTGCTGGGCCAAACAGCAATTTGCAGTTATTTATGCAGCTTAAACCCTATTGTCAACATCCTTATCCTCAATACACAACCATTTCAGTGAGGGGAGTTAAGCTTCTAGGAAGGGAGGTGGGCTGAGGTTAACAGAAGCAAGGCTTCCTGGGGTCCTCAGCCAAAGCACACATTGTGGCCCAGCAGAGCCCTTCCTTCTGGCCTCTCTTTGGGATGGGCTTTCATTTGGAATTAAAAGCAGATCACAGCTTGCTGTTTGTTTGCTATTGTCAGGTCAGACCCCGTACTTAGGGAGAGGGTGGTATCACTGTGCATAGAATTTCCTTGGCATTTTAATAGGGAGGCTGGAGTTTGTATTATGCCTTCCTCCTGGGCTCTCAAACACCTCCCAAAACAGAAGTTAATCCTCCAGGCAGCTGGAGAGGAAGCCAGGTGTGCTGTGGGACAATGTGACACTCACTCCTTCAAGCTGCTTTACAGAGGTACAGCTCAGATAGCACAGGTGAACCCTGTAGAGTGAAGGAGCTGCAGACTGACCCTCCTTCGGGTCTTTTGTGTTACAGAATGAGAATCCCCCCATGGGTATATGTATATTTCAAAAACTACTTACTTCTCTGGGCTGGCATAGCCCCCTCACCAAAGGACACAGCTTTGTGATTAAATATGGCTTGAATTTAAGCAGCCACTTGTCCTTTTAGCCAGGTACTTTTATGTAATACGTCACACAATTGTGCATTGTGTCTCTGAATTTCTATACCCAACAAAGTAAACTGTTTTGTGTTCAAGGTTAAAACTCTTTGTCAAAGGCTCTGACTGTTTTTACTGTCAGACTGCTGGTCACCTGAGGGGACTAGCAAGACCATAACAAGTGGCTTCTTGCTGCTTCCAAGAACTCAGACCAATTGTCAGAGACTTGCAGTTTCTACTGGATAAAACTGCCATTGCTAATTCTTGCCAGTGGATCAAGCTACTGCTACTGATTTGTGTGAACTGAACTGCTGATATCCTGACAATGAGGTCTGGAATCACTCCAAAGAACTATTTCTAAATACTTCCACATCCCCCTTTGCCTTATTATCCTCTCCTATCTACTACTTCTGGTGGATGGTGGGCTAGAAGGGAGGTTAAAGCATTTAAGAACCTTTATTAAAGTAGGTTTTGAAAGATCAAAGCCTACAACAGACATCAACTTATTTATTCAGTAAGTACTTATTAAGTACTTGTGTACAAAACACTGGACCACTCTAGGAATTGAGGTCCTTTGGAAAGGAACAAACAATACAATAACATAACTTCATTTCAAATTTTGTGTGACTTATTGCTACAGTGTCTCAGGGTAACTCTTTACTGGACTCTCTTCAACAATTCATTGAAAGAAAGTCAAATGGTGGGAATGTGCCTACTAGAGTCTTAGAGATAAAGTGTGGGAAATGGACCTGGGAACCATTAATATCACTGTGGATGGAGGATGGCAGCAGATGGCTGTCAGCAAGGTGAACACACCAGGCAGAGTCATGTGACTCTGGTCAACCCATGGACATTGACAGGAAGGCCCTACTCCAGGGTCAGTAACCCAGATGAAAATTTAACCCTGATGAGATTGCTAGCCAGGAACCACAAATAGGATGTGTCCATCCATTTTCTTAACTGTGGTCAGAAATTTTTATAAGCTTGATTTTGACCACCCCTACAGCTAAACTGGTATTTTAATCAATAAATCCATTATTAAAACACCAGTCCCAAATGTTGGTACACACCCACATTACTTGGAACGCTTGAAAAGCAGCTCACTACCTGAGTTCCTGGTGGTACAGTCTTTGGAAGATCTGAAACTTTGAATTTCTAGCAATTTTCAGGTGACAGTGACCCTGTTTCTGCTGATCCAAGGTTCATATCTGGTGAATTACAAGTTCAGGACATATTTGAGCTGCTCATATCTTATCTCTCAGCTTCTCCTTTAATAACTCACTCCCATTGGCATTCCTGTACATATTCAGCTCTAGGGACCCGTGTTTCCTACATCTCATTTTGTCCATTTCTATTATCCCTTTGTTGATACACTCTCCTTCCATCTATTCAGGTGGCTCATGCTTATTTATCTTTAGTTCCCAAAGGCGAATCTGTTCTTCCTGTGAATCTCCATCATGTCCCAAACTTCATTCCCTAGACTGCATTGTTAGTAACCATCATGTGCTTGCGTCCTGACTGGTCTGCCTGCCTTTCACCAGACGCTCACAACTAAGAATGCCATTGTAAGTGTATAGGTGCTAATCTCGTCCAGACACTTGGTACTGCCCAGTAACCATGTTACACTTGTCTCAAGCCCTTTCTCTTGGGTTTCTAATTACTATTTCAAACTATCTTCAGTTTCCTCAAATCTCTGTCATGCCTCTTCTGCAACAGTTACCAGATGGCTCTGCCTACTCCTTTATAGAGAAAGTAGAAGCCACCAGACAGAGCTCTCAGCTTCCCATCACCACACCTACAAACTTACCAGCATCTGCAACCCAGCCCCTTCATCTGACTTCTTGGTCTAACAGAGGCACTCTTCTGCTTTCTAAAGCTCTTTAAAGACAAGCTCTCCATCCATGTTAATGAAAATCTCCCATTGGTCAGCATGTCTTCTTTGTGTATCTGGTCCTATTTTTCTCTCATCTCCTCCATCATTTTAAAAACATGTTCAACCCTCATCTGTATACAGCCATCTTCCTTAGACACCATGTCACCCTGAAGCCATACTCTTATTTTTGTTTGGCACTGCCCAACCAAATAATCTTTTAACTGCATAATTTCTATCTTTTTGTCTGTTATTTACTTCCACAAAACTGTTTCCATATTGGACACTAAGCACCTTTCTCTGGTTAAATTAATCAATAGACACATTCCAGCTCCTCTTATCCTTACCCATTTAAACCTTCCTCTATCTTGAACATCTCTCTTCCAATATTTTCTCCAACCACCCAGCTGACTTCTCCCCATCTAGCTGTGCTTCTTTTGAGAAGGGCATGGTCGTCTTCTATTTGAAATGTATTTTGTGAAGCTCAGTGATAGATCCTCTTATTTAAATTCTGCCTAAGCAACCTTATCTGTCCATTCCTGTGAGTTCAGTTACTATCAGTTACATCAGCCTCCCACCTTCACTGAAGAGCTCTACACCCCTCACTTCTATATTATGACTGTCTCCAAACTTGTTCTCCCTTGAGTTACCCCTTTCCAAAGGAAACAGACCCAGAGAACACACACTTGATTCAACTCCCTATTTCTATTGCATACCTTAGTAAGTCAACGAACTGTTGTTTATCCTATAGACCAAGCTATCATTTAATATCTTTCAGACTACAGCATCTACAGCCTACAGTTTCCTGTAGAGAGGCATTACTTTTCCTCTCCAAAGTCCATTTTTAAAGAGTTCTTTTAAAAAATAAAATTAAAACTTTCCTTGGCTATCCCCCAGTGGCTAGCCACTAGCCATCGTTACTGGGTGAAGTTTTGGTGTTGTCTTGTCTCCTTATCTACACTGGCCTTCTTTCAGCTCCTCTTAGACTTTAAGCCCCAAGTTCAATGTCTTATACTTACCAGGAAATTTGCCTTTATCACTTCTGTACCTGCTATGCACAGCAAACATCATGGGACCACACTTTGAGAAGTAATGCAGTTAGTGAAGATTTTTTTTCTTCTACATCTTCACATTTTCAGTGTGTGTGTGTGTGTGTATGTGTGTGTGTGTGTGTGTGTACTACATACATGCAAGTGCCCACATTGGCCAAAAAAGAGCATCAGATCCCCCGAAACTGGAGTTTCAAGTTTTAAATGATGTGGTTGTCAGAAGCAAACAGGGTCCTCTGCAAGGACATCTAGTGTTCTTAACTCCAGAGACATCTCTCCAGCCCCACCTTTTCTCCATCTTTAAAATCACATCAGACCCCTTTCCTGTAATCTGCCTTTTTGTGATAACTAAAAGATAAATTGCCTAAAAGACAACTTTTTAAATGAAACAAAGTGGAACAGGGTTAAAGTGGTGATTCTGATTTCTGGTCCCCTGCATTTTTCTCCTCTGTCTTTAACATTGCCTTGCACAAGTTGTCATGTGTACTTCCCTTCAAAGGATAAAAGGATTTGCTCGGATAAGTGTTACCTAGTGTTGTGGGTTGAATGAGAATGTGCCACATAGGCTCATGTATTTGAACAGTTACTTGGTCTCCAGTGGTGGCACTAATTAGGGAGGTTATGGAACCATTGTGTGGGAGAGCCTTGCTGGATGAAATACATCACTGGGAGAGAGGAAGTGGACTTTGAGGGGTTGTAGTCTTACCCTACTTCCTGTTCTCTCTCTGTACTTCCTACATGCAGATGAAATGTGATCTCTTACTGCTCCTGCTGCTACGTCTTCTCCACCATTGTGAACTCCCTCCCTCTGGACCCATAAGATAAGATAAACCCTTTCTTCTCTTAGTTGCTTTTGGTCACATTATTTTATCTCAGCAATAGTTAAGTAACTTATATAAGTAGCTTAGGTTAGGAAAACTTCAGATCCCTTATCCTTTCCAACAGTTGATACCACCCTTCATATGTCCATTTACCTTTTAAATTCTCCTAAAATGTACACAGAAGAGCAATCAGTCCCATGCTTGTGTAGAAACTCTCAGCGGCAACATTAGATCTAAACCCATCTCTTATAAAAGAAATGTTTTTAATGTCTCTTCTTTTGTTTATTTCTTCTTTATTGTTTACTATTCATTTAGGATATATAATGGAAAAAAAAAGCCTTCAGGACCTTAAATCAAAGAATGGTTAGGACCTCTTTAATAGGAAGATTCCACACCCACCCCAAAATAATCACAGCAAGGTTTATCTTTCTAGGACCACCTGATAGTACTGAATCTTATCACCTTCCTGGTGTGAGAAAAGAAGCCTTTTAAAATTCCACTGCAGTGTTTTGAGGCCATATATCCCCCAGGATTAATCACAAATATTTTATAAAGATGAAGTTTCGTTATATCTTTGTTCTTTGTGTCTTGGCTTTTGTTAGCGCATTTTAATTAGGATCTGGTATCTGCAATAAACAGTAAACATAAAGAGCTTTGCAAAAATGTATTAGACTGTTTGTTTTCACACTCTAATGCATATTTGCACAATTTTACCATGAAAAAAGGAAAACATGCTAAGCTCTTGGGCTCTATCCCAAATGTCCTGGAATAGAATCTGAAAATTACTAAAAATGCAACTGAACCTCATCATATTCCAGCAATTAACCTAAGAAACTGGGTCCATTCTCTGTATGGAAAAATACAAAAACAAAAATACAAAACAAAACAAAACAAAAACCCAAAACCCCTCCAGGGGAGAAATATGTAGAAGGGAATGATTCTCAATAATACATGTCTGGTACTCTTCGAACCTGTCTTCAAACTTGGACTCTTTCCCTCTTGTGCTAAAAGAGCTTAATAAACAAATTAAGTTTGGTAACAGTCTTTCAGAGTGTTAAGAATGCTTCTTCTATAAGATAAAGTCTAGTGGACTGCTAAACACTGCACAGAAAAAGGTGTGTGTGTGTGTGTGTGTGTGTGTGTGTGTGTGTGTGTGTGTGTGAGTGTAATAAAAAGCTGGAGATTAATAATCTTCCTGCTAAAAAGTTTTACCAAAATGAAATGCTACTACAACAGAGGAGTTATGAAAAGTATGAATGACAACGACAGTTTGAGGGTTTTCTTACTGCAGTATACCCCAATATAGAAGTAACACAAACATTAAAATCTGTCATTGTGGCTCTTGAGTGATATTGTCATAGAGATGATACCTTACTAGTATTTAAATATGACACAGATCATAGAAGTGTGAGCATTTCAGGAGTTTAAAGGGATTTTCCTTCTGGGGTCTATCCCTTAATATGTTTCTAAATAAAACTCTGGATTAAGTAATTTATTTTGCTTCTTGATTTGCTGATGGAGTGAAATACAGCAAACTGTATAGATAAAAGGCTCTGTCCTGAGTATCAACTTAATTATATTAGTAGGTATCACATAAAAATGCCAACATGAACTGTAATAAAAGAAAAGTGCCAGTTTAGAAGTCCCGAATCTAAGTTACACTTGGTGTTTCTATGCCCTCTTTGTGCGAATAATAGTCATGAATTTAATTAGAAACTGTTTTGTTAAGATTAAAGTTGTGGAGAAGTTGAAAGGTTGGATCACACAAAGATAAAAATGACTCTGAAGCTCTCAGGGAATCTGAACTGGTAAATTTAGATTGTATTTCCTGCCAACTGTTTGCAGGAGGATTAAAAGATGTACAGGAATTATTAGTTTTAGATAAAAGCCAGCATTTTATGAAGCAATTAATTTTTCATTAGTTTCACATAATTTTGGCAAAAATAGTTTTGTTCCAATAAAACTATTACATTCTAGGAGGTTATTCTAAAATACAGTCATTAACTTCACATTAATTTAACCAGATTAATAATAAGCTAAACTACATGTAGAAAAGCAGTAATGGTACTTTACAGAATATATTAGAATTAAAAGGAAAAACTTAAAATGAAAAATAATCTTAAAAAACAGGTCATAAAACTTTCAAGTTTCTCGGTATGGTTATGCATTTATTTAGAAGACATTTTGCTATGTTTCTTGGCCATATAAAATTAATAGTATAAAGTCCATAGTTAGTTTTTGCACAGGATTATCTTAGAAGAAACAGACATCATTATTTTTATTAAAATATGTTTTAAATTAAAATAAATGAAATACACCTAAAACTGGAAAGAGAACTTATGGTTACTAAAAACTTCATTCCCGCCGGGTGGTGGTGGCGCACGCCTTTAGTCCCAGCACTTGGGAGGCAGAGGCAGGTGGATTTCTGAGTTCGAGGCCAGCCTGGTCTACAGAGTGAGTTCCAGGACAGCCAGGGCTATACAGAGAAACCCTGTCTCAAAAAAACAAAAAAAAAAACTTCATTCCCAGGACCACAACTTCTCCTTCTCAATGCCAGAGAGTCCCAAGGATTCCAAGCAGATTGTCCACTCACCAGAATAACAGAATCCTTAATATTCTTTCACTATCAGGATTCTAGATGAAGGGCCCCAACGTCCTGGCTGTAGAACATTTCTAAACAGCCCTATAGATAATCCTCACCTCCTTACTACCAACTGGCTTCCAGTCTAGAACCACCTCTCTATTGCTCGCCTATTTGTACCAACCATACTATTAATTCTCTCACTCCATTTGTAACCTCATCCCAGCTCAGGTTCCACCCTGTGTACTGGAAGGCCTTGTTGAAAATGTCAAATCACCTGGAATAAAGCCTAGTTCCTCAGCTTCATGTTCAAATCATAGCTTCCACTTCTCTCCTGAGTGACATTTTCCTTTGCATTCTGTTTTGCTCAGCCCTTTGACTTTCCTGTATCCATGTCCTCCCATGATCGTGTGCCACGCAGCAATGATGGCGGCCATCTACGTCACCATTGCTTTGACATGGCATTTGCTTCAGTGCATTCTTTTTTTTTTTTTTTTTTTTTTTTTTTTTTTTAGATTTATTTATTTATTATATGTAAGTACACTGCAGCTGTCTTCAGACGCACCAGAAGAGGGCATCAGATCTCATTACGGATGGTTATGAGCCACCATGTGGTTGCTGGGATTTGAACTCATGACCTTCTGAAGAGCAGTCGGTGCTCTTACCCGCTGAGCCATCTCACCAGCCCCAGCCATCTCACCAGCCCCCAGTGCATTCTTGATAAAAACTTCTATGCGGTTTTCAGGTTTGTTCTGACTATGCACCTCTCTCTGCTATTTGTACAAATCATACAGTTCTCTTCTTTATAAAGTTTCTCAGTTCCTTCTGGAATATTACACTGTTTTATGTTCTACCTGGCTCAGATAAACCAGAATCGTCTAAAGACCCCTGCTCAATTGAGAGGTGCGTTTGTCTGATTTGTGCCAGTCCCATGTGGGCTCAGAAAGAAGAAAAAACATAGTAAGTATCAATATGTTCTCTAATGTCCACATGGATTCACACTGTCACCGCCATACTGGTAGTTAGTAATGGTCTTATTTAAATCATATTGCTGGCACGCCAAGGATTTAGCAAATGCAGTATCCAACATGAACTCCAACAAGGACGTGGTACGACTTATAATGAAGAGGCTCAGGACATTAAACTAGGACATAAGGTACCAAATGAGGGGAAAGAGAGATCATGTTTACTTGCTTATTCATCATCTCTACTTTAAGTTTCTACATAGGAAGTTGTAGGGGTGGTTCTGAATGAAAGGGAATGAACGCTGAATGTCCTGTTCCCCAATTGGTTCTTGATGGATCAATAAAGATGCTAGCGGCCAATGGTTGGGTGGAAGAGGCAGAACTTCCAGGTTCCTGCGGGCAGGCTGGCAGATGCAGGAAGAAGAAAAAGAGTTCAACATGCTTCAAAGGGAGTGAGAGCCATCTGCTACGTGAGATCTCAGGTGGAGTGTCCATTGGCTGCTTCCCTGACTGGGCGTGGGCTAGCAGGTGGGAAATAAGAATTACAACTAAGTTGAGGGCAGATTCAGAGACATTGAGCTGGGCGTGAAGGTAAGGGCACATTAACCAAAGAAGCTGCGGGAGGCTTAGAAGTGCCTGGCCATTGAGCTAAAAAGCGTATTAAAAAGTAAGTGTGGATCTAAGGGAACTAGGGTGGGGGCTGGTAGCATGGTCTACCTGGAGCTTAAAGCAGAGTAGTAAAAACTTACATGCTATAGGAAGTGTGCTAGACAATGGAAAGAAGTAAATGAATACAATAATTACCACCTTTTTATTCATTTCCAAATTCTTAGTTCCATATTACAATCAGTTTGTTCATAATATATGTATTAGGGATACACAGGAACATATTTTTTTTTTAACTTTGTGTTCAGTGTCTTTAAGTTTGCTTTAAAAAGAATAGTTGATCATTGTCTATATAGAAAACCCAAGAGACACAATGAAAAACAATGAAAACTAATAATAGAATTCAATTAAGTGGGAGATTACTGGAAAGAGGGACAAAATTCAATTAATTTTCTACATACAAACAATAATCAAGTAGAAATTATCCCCATTCATAATACCAACAGAAAGGACAAAATAGCTAAAAATAAATCTAATAAGAAATATATATAAAGAAAACTCAAATTTTTTGAGGGACATAAAAGAAATCTTGAGTAATTTGAATGGGACACAATGCACTAATATCACGAAACTCACTATAGGGTGTCACTGGTCACTAGATGATTTACAAATATGTGATACCAATTTAAACCCTCTAAATGTTTTTAAGAATGAAAACATATCATGTGAAAGGATAGAAGCAAATGCTCAAAAAAGAATTGAAAAAGATAATTGTGTTACTTATCTACAGCCATGTATCAAATTACCCCCAAATATAGCAGCTGAAAACAACAAATGGTTACTGTTCCAGTGTCTGAATCAGTATTGTATACTTGGGTTGACTTGACAGTTCTAGGTCAAATTCTTTCAAAAGGATGTGATCAGCTTGGGGCTCTGGCTTCATCTAAAGGGTCAGCTGGGTGTGATCTACTTTTAAGTTCATCTGTTCTTGGGTCCGTTCCTCCAAGCTTGAGACTAAGGCCTCATTGGCTACTGTCAGGTTTAACAGTTTCTGCTGTGTGGACCTTCCCATGGAGCGGCTCACAAGTCAGCTCAAAGTGCGTGAGGGAGCAAGAATTCACACCCAAGAGAGGCCATAGTGTGCTTTACAATCTACTCACAGAAGTGACAGTGTTAGCCTTACCATACCCAGGCCACATATTACGTGAAGAAATTGCACATGGGCATGAATTCCAAGAGGAAGTGATCCTAAGGGGCTGTCTCAGAGATTATCTACCTCAAAAATGAAGGGAGGGAGCTGGAGAGATGGCTTGATGGTTAAGTGTACTTACTGTCCTTGCAGAAGACCGTGGTTTAGTTCCCAGCACCCACATGGTGTCTCAACACACCAACCCTAACTCTAGATCGAGGGGACATTTTCTGACTTCCATGGGCACCAGGCCCACACATGGTGCACATACATACACATAGGCAAAACACTCATACTCATAAAATACATAAGTCTAAAAATAAAATACAGTGAGAGAATTGTATTATCAATATTAGAACATACTATAAGGTTATGAACATGTGTCTAGTAACAGCATGTAGAGTCCAAGACAAATAAGATTACATGTAAGTAACTAACACATAAAAGAATGATCTTCAAGCCAAATTGAAAAGAAACTAAATAATGCCAAGAAAATTGGCTGTCTACTTGGAAGAAAAAAATTATTGGATTTAAATACAGACATTTTTATTTCAATCATGTATATGCATGTATACCTGCATAAAGGTGTGTTTACATGAGAGGGCAGAGGGTTGGATCCCTGGGAATTAAAGTTATAGTCCACCATAAGCCACCTGGCATGGGTGCTAGGAACCAAACTCAGGTCCTCTGGAAGAGTACCATGTACTCTTAGCTGCTCAGCCATCTCTCCAAACCTTTATTGGATTCTTAATTCACCCCATGACAAGAATAAGGTTTAGATTTTAAAATCATTAATCATTTCCATTTATGAAGATACAGGAATTTCAAGTCTATCAGTCATGTCTTCTTTCCTTAGAGTGGTGGAATACATGAGTGTGTGTTATATGGTCTATAGTTATGTGATTTTACTTGAGTTTTCAGAACTATTTTATAAGGCCAGTTTCCTGCCCTAAAGTAAGTAAACTACAGCACAGGGTCACACACCTTAAACATTTATGCCTATTTTATTGACCATGTATTACTGTATATCAAATTACCCTAAACAGCAATTTATACACCAAATATTTATTATTTGATAAAGTTTCCAAAGCAGCTTAAACAAATGATTCTCCTCAAAGCCTGCATGCCAGTCAAGGGCTGGTGTCATCTGAAGGTTTGATAGGTTAAAGATACAAACTTGCCCATGAAGAAGTTGGTCTGTATAAATTCCCAGCATCCATGTAAAAAGCTAGACATAGCTGCATGTTCCTTTAACTGATGTGGGCAAGGTGTGGGCTGGGGCAGAGACCGACAGATCCTAAGAACTCACTGATCAGCCAGCCAAACTCCAAAGTGCATTTCCTGCAGTGAGAGACTGTCTCAAAATGATGAAGCAGAAAACAACAGAGGAAGACACCAATGTCCTGCTCAGGTCTCCACATGTACCACATATACACATGCATCTGCACATTCGCATGCATGCAACACACACAATAATAATAAAATATCTGAATAACAACATTGAATCTAAAATCACTAAGGAAAGGACAGATCCATTAATTTAGTTAATCTTAAACAAGCAAAGAAACAACTAGAGCCATACTTAGAGCTAAAGAAAATTGGAAAAAGAGTAGTATTTTATGGTTTGAAAGGCAAATGAATTTCATGTCTCGTGGGTATACAAACTTAGATTCTCTATGGAAGTTTTCAATATCAATATCAAAAACCAAGAGACAGAGTATATACAAAGATGGCAATTTTTATGATGCTTAAAAATAAATTTGAAACAACCTAAGTGTCCAAGAGTGGAGGGGGTTTATTCCATAAATGTTACCACAGTGACTGATGGGATGCAATGCTGTTAATGTGCTTGAAGTATATTTACTAACACAGAGGAAATTCATGAGCTTAAATGAAGAAAATCACATTTAAAATTGTACATAAAATATCACAGTTCTTTTTGCATAGTCTTTTATTCCTGAGATTTTAATTTATTTCCCCCCTTCCCTTTCTTTCCTCCAAACCTTCCTATGTATTCCTTCTTGATCTCTTTCAAATTCCTGGCCTCTATTTTTATTAATTGTTGTTACATCCTTATACATATATGTATACACCTATATATACATAAACATAACCTGCTCAGTCTGTACACTGAGATTTGTATGTGTGTTTTCAGGGCTGACCATTTGGTATTGGATATTCACTGGGTGTATTCTTCCCTAGACAAGACTATTTCTTCCACTTTCGGTATCCTTAGTTGCCTGTAGTTCTTTGTGTAGAGTTGAATGCCCATGAATTTTTCCATGTCCACGTTGGCATGACTATTGTTGTCTTTGTTCATGTTGGTGAGACTTTATGTTCATAGTTTCTGATAATCCTAAGATACACACTCTCACAGCAAACTCTCTGATCCTTACATCCCTTCCACCTCCTATTCCACAATGTTTCTTGAGCATTAGGTACTGAAGTTGTTTTGTAGACAATATCCATTGGAACTGGGCTCCTCAAATCTGCATATTGATTGGTTGTGGTTTCTGTAATGGTCTCTCTCTATTGCAAAGTGAAGTTCTCTTGATGAGGGGTGAGGCCTACACTTAACTTTGGGTATAAAGACAAATATTTAGACTTATTTATTTTTATTTTTATGTGCATTGCTATTTTGCCTGTATGCATGTATGTGTAAGGGTGTCAGATCCCCTGGAACTGGAGTTACACATGGTTGTAAGCTGCCATGTGAGTGCTGGAAATTGAGCCTGGATCCTCTGAAAAAGCATTCAGTGCTCTTTATAGCTGAGCTATCTCTCCAGCCTGTCCACTTTCTATAACTATTTAGAATGTAGTTAAGAATTATGCTTTATTATGTTTTGATAAAGTGGTTGTAGTTTTTTCTCCAAGATCCATGACTTCACTAGACTTGGGTAATTGGCTACGTTTCCAGTACTAGGCATGGTTTCCCCCTTGTTGAACAGACCTTAAGTCCAACTCCAGAGATTTTAATTATCATCAAGGTATTCATATTGCTACTGCATCCTCAGGCTTATCTTCTCATGCTGGTAGTTGTAGTTCATGGGTGCCATAGCTGGGTAGGGATGTTGGTTGTTTTGGAAGCTTGCATGGTTCCTTCTGGTATCAAGAAAGCTAGCCCTCTGAGAGTTCCAACTTAGAGGCCTCCATGTCCTATGTCTGAATTATACAGTGTTGTCAGTAATAGGGAATTACCTTGTACCTCTCAAAGGTAACCAAGGGAAATCGTAATACTTTAAACTATTTTAACTCAAAACTCAAAGGAATGTACATATTTTGTTTTATAGGTAGGTATTAAATAGTATGATTCCTTATTTCAACATCCACATTGTTTTTTAGACATGCCCACTACTACTTTACCCTCCCATATCTAGGTCCCTCATCCATCCCTAATTAGAGCCACTCTCCTTGTTTTTGAATTTCCCCTAACAGATCAATTATATCCTGCTGTTCCCCTCCCTCATCCCCCCAACCCAGCAATGCCCTCCCATTTTTTACTTTTCTTGTTTCTGCAGTTAATCTAGGATATGTAGTCTTATCTGAAGATTTGGAGCTAGGATTCTCTAATGAGAGAGAACATTTGATGTTTGTCTTTCTGGGTCTGGATTACATCACTTAATATAATCTTTTCTATTTTTATCCCTATACCTGCAAATTTCATGGTTTCATTTTTTCTTTACAGCTGAATAGTATTCTATAATATGTATGTATATATCCATACATATACATATGAAGTATATATGCATATATTTCACTATCCATTTCTCTGTTGGGCATTCAGGTTGTCTCCATTTCCTAGATATTGTAAATAGAGCAGCGATGTACTGGCAAAACATCTGTGGATTGGATGCTGAGTCCTCTGGACAGATGCCAAGGAGTGCTAAAGCTGGGTCATAAGGTAGATTTATTTTTAGCTTTTTGAGAATTCTCCATACTGAAAACCATGGTGGCTGTACCAGTTTGCAATCCTACCATCAGTGAATGAGGTCCTATTAGCCAGACATTCTTTGTAGTGTGTTTTGTTGATCTTTGCATTGCCCAGACAGTTTTTAAAAAGAAAACCATCTGTGTACATAAAGCAACACTGATACTTTTATCTGTAAATGGTTCAACTCAGGGGAATTTTTCCTTATTTTCATATTGTCCATTTCTACCTTAAAAGTAATGTCAAATCATGTATCTTATTTCTTAGTGACCTTGTAGTCGTCGTCCTTTGTCCCTCCAATGAATGGATCAATGGCAGCTAAGTGGAAACTGTTATCACCAGGCAGTGGTCATTAGTCCTCTCATCCTGGTATACCGTCTGGAATTTGCATGCTACAGACATGAGTCTATCGATCTATGGCTGCTTTATTAGTGTTTTTATTTTAAGCTAAAAAATAAATAAATAAATGCCCAGTAGTACCTCTAACATGAAGATGCCTTCACATCTAGGCAAGTGATCAAAACATGCATGGATATGAACTTGTCCTACCTTAACAGCTCATGGAAACTTGTACTGATCTGGTCTATCATTACTCAAAACTGCATCTATGCCATTTGCTTCTGTTACTTTACAGTTGGATAAGCTCTCTGCTCCCATCTCTAGTGGATTGCATGGATCTTCTACAGCTGTCTGCATCATCCATGTTGTATGACAAAACTTCTCCTAGGGAGACACAACACACACATCTACTCAGCCCAGATAGACCAAGTACAGATACATCCAGAGTCCTACTTGGTGAATGAATGAGTCTTATTGGGGCTACTTACAGGAATGTGGGTGAAGGGTTAGACACACGATCAAAAATGACTCAAAGACAGCTGTGTTGCAGGAAATATTTAAAAAACAATTCCATGCTAGGCCTACTGGCCCAATGGGCTGCTGGCCAGACACTGGCAGGCATGGTCGGTCTGTTCTCCTCTTGTAGAGACTCAGAGCTCTGAAATCTCTCCACCCACCTTGCCACTGCAGGTCAATGCCATGCAAGCCCCACACTTCCAATTTCCCATGGCTGCCTGGGGTTCATACCTTTTCTCTCTAGAACCCAGTCGAGCTGCCGCATAAAGGAAAACACCACACAAACTTAGTTCAGAATCAGTGGTAACTCAATCAGTGGGTGCAACAACTGACATCCTAATTATAAGCTATTCTAAGTTTAATCCTCCAGTAGCAGATCCAAATGGATCTACCACCTAAAACAGGGTCTCCACTATCTACATCTTCACCTCCATCTCCCATCCTCCAGCCCCTTCTCCTCTTCTCCCTCTTTGTCCCCTTGTCCTACCCGGAAGTCCTGTCTACTTGCCTAGTGATCAGTTTCTTTATTCATTAGAAGGGTCCTAATGATTCACTTCTCTTCCCAGGTAGCCTGTCTTGGGAAAGCTGAATTAGCATCAAAATATAAACATCATCAGGGCTATCTACAACATTTCCCCCTTTCTGTCCAATTAAAAGACTCTTATATCTTAGATAGAAATTGAGCACAACTTTTACCATTTTTATAATTTAAAAAGTACAAGATAGACCTAACACCCAGTCCATCATTTTTGTCAGTTAAATAGAACACTCTGTCATCTATCCTAACTTAAAAGACTTATAAATCCATATGTTATGACCTGGTTCAGCTTGTATACTATCTGAAGACTGTCTTCTCAGTGTACTCTCAATGCTAAGTAGCCTGGGTTGATTATGAGACTATAAGTAGTCTTTCAAGCCCATCAGAAATCGGAGAATGACCAACATTATCGGAAGATATAGGAAGCCTAACACAGCTTCCAGAACTGAGACAGTTGTAGAGACAGCTGCCTACCTATCCAGCCCCAGGAAGTCAGGAAGGTGGAGCATCGGTCTTCAGCCTTCTGGCCCAGGATCATCTGACAGACCTTGAAAACAGGAATTGTTAAGGACTAGCTTATTCTGTCTCAGCAAAACTAAGCTGTCCAAACCTGTAACTTGTCTTCTCAAGGATAGTAGAGGTCTGCAGGAGAAATAGGCAATTTCTGCCCAGTGGCCACCTAGCCTCACCTGGAGGTATGGATGCTCAGCTGCTTCTGTGAATCCATGAATGGGGAGCTGTAGGAGCAGATATGTCTCAACAACAAGTGAATAAATAACATTAAATATCACATTCTGTGGATTTCTGACGTTTTTGAAAACCATCTATCTTTGTAAAGTAATCTGAACTGTTGTCCATTAACTACTCCCAGCTGTTTCTAATTAAATTACCTGAAAACAACCTCACAATAAACTCAGAGGCAAGAATTTGTTATCTGGCCCGTAACTCATAGGCTTAAAAATCTCAGATCAGTTTGTAGTAGCAATTATAAAAGGACTGAGTCTAAGCCTTGCACTTTTAAATTTGTTTGTATCAATAGCAAAAACTTATACCAATCAAAACCTTGATTCTGCATCAAAATAAATTCTGTACCACAATAAGAAATTATAACTTCAGCTTAGTAACTATTGTTACTAAGTAAATATTTCTACCAAATGATATTATGGCTATACAATCTATACTATTTCCTCCCTGCCCCAATTATGACCATTTCAAAATTCCCCAGAAAGACAACTTAGAATAACTACCTCTAGACCTCCAAGTCCATAGAACTGGGGCAACGACTCTTCATAGCTTCTTCAAGCTGAATATGGGTGTTGAGATATCTTTGAAGTGGGGGAAGGGTAGGGAAAATGGGGGAGTTGGTTGGTCTTAAGAATGCCACAACAAGGATTGTTTTAGTCTCTGATGTCTGTGTCCTGACTAGATCTGGCTGAAAGTTAAAGAGATCAGGAGTTCAAAACAGGCCAGTTCAGCATGTCTGATGATGAGTCTCACCAAGACTCTATATTCTGTAATATACAACTTTCAAAACAAAATTTTAATATCATCAAGATAATTTTTTGTTTGATTCTCTGGAATCTAGTTCTTTAGGGGTCCTCCTTTCATCATATCTGATCCATATTACTCTGGAAGGTGTGTAGACACTAATCACCTTTTCTAAAAATGCAAAGACAAACCTTTCTCCTAAATCAGCATGTCCTTGAGCCAGTGACCAGAGAAACCTTTATTTTGACCTCTCTCTTAGAGGAATAGTATAGCCACAAAACTCAAAATCACACCCATTTTGAAAATTAAAATAATCCAAAACAAATGAAGTAAACTAAAATGAGTATGAGCCTATTCTTAGGCTTTTTCTATTTTGTCATGCTAGGAAATTAACCCAAAATTCCCATGGAGCCCACGTTCAAAGACTATGAGTTGTCCTGCAGGACACCAAAGCTTCCCTAACACAACTGTTTTCATACAATCTTCTTACTATCCTAAAAACGCCTTTTGCTTATTGCAAAAACCTATTCTCAGACCTTTTTCCTAATCTGTCATATCAGGATAATCAACCCAAAATTCCGATGGAGCCCACATTCAAAGACTCTGACTTAGTTATCCTGCAGTCTTTAATGTACCAACTATCTGTTATGCACTCTACCTGGAGCTACAGACTTCTATCTATTAATTCTTTTTATAATATCTGTGATGCTCTCTCCACTTGGAGCCACAGACTTTCTTCAATACCTGTTCATTTAGCACTGCTACCTGGGGGCAGAGACTAATTTTTCTATCTTAGTTCCGAACTGCGGCAAATTCCCCACGTGATTCAGACAAAATCTGTATATAAATCTACCCTAAAAGCAAGTAATCCCAATTTTATAAATTCACAGTTCTATCAATATCTGCCCCAAGACGTAGGCAGCCTCCATTCTCCAGCTCTCTGACTCAGAGCAGCCATCTAGTCTTTTTCACAGCAGGGGACCTCAGAGCCCTCTTTCTTTGTTTCAAGGTCCCCGTGCTTGAGTCATGTGACTTGACTCCACTCTACTTGCCAAACCTCCAAGTTTCTAACTAAGTTTCTAACTCATAGGCTAAGAATCTTAAATTTCTAATGGATTCTAGCCTGCCACATTGGACACCATCTGTTGCGTGAAATATTAAAAAGCAATTCCACACTAGGCCAACTGGCCCAGGCCGGCTGCACAGCCAGACACTAGAGGGCGTAGCTGGCCTGTTCTCATCTTGTGGAGACTCTGACTCAGAGCTCTGAAATCTCCCCACCCAGCTTGCTAAGTTCCCACTGAGGGTCATTGCCATACAAGCCCCACACTTTCAATTTCCCATGGCTGCCTGGGGTGCCCCGCCATTGTACCTTTTCTCTCTGGAACCCAGTCGAGCTGCTACGTGAAGGAAAACACCACACAAACTTAGTTCCACACAAACTCAGTTCAGAATCAATGGTAGCTCATTCACTGGGCACAACAACTAACATCTTAACTATCACACCAGAACGCTTAACCATTATACAACACTCTGTCCTCACACTCTTTCCACCCCCTCTTCCACAATGACCCTTGAGCATTAGAGAGGATTACTATGGTGATTTGAATACAAATGGCTCCTATTGGCTTCTCCACAGAAATGTGGCTTTGACGTTCATTCCTTCATTTGAGAAGCTCAATCCAGGCCCAGTGGTTCCTTTTCTCTTCCTAATGCCTGACAATCTAGACAGAAACCTCTCAGCTACTCTAACAGGACCATGTCTACCTGTGTGCCGCCTTGCTTCTTACCATGATAATAATGGACTAAATCTCTGAACTGTAAACCAGCCCCAATTAAAGGTTTTCCTTTATAAGAGTTGGCATGGCCATGGTGTTTTGTCACTGCAACAGTAACTCTAACTAAGACAGTGACTACAGATGTCCACTTATGTCTAGGAATTAGGCCACTGTGCCATAGCCTTAGTCAATTGTTCCCAGGAGCATCAGCATCAGTATCTGCATCAACAGTGGTTATGAGTTGAGGTTGACAGTAGAGATCTATGGGTGTAAGCGCACATGTTCAGAAGGCAGTCTGACTGGCATATCACATACATTCGATAAAACCATAAACATTGTTTCCCCATTGGGACTTATGGCCTCCCTGCCATAGGCTTTTGTCTTAATTTACAGTACTACATGTAAACTCCCTCTTCTGAAGCAGATCTTAAAGCCAATTGATGAGCTGCTGGTCTTACCCACAATAGCCACGCCTCTATTGAACAAGCAGGCACGTTATGCGTAGGGTGCCCGTGTTTCAGCAGTGTCCATCTCTGTCCTGGCTAGTCTTATATCAACTTAACACAAACTAGAGTTATCTGAAAAGAGGGAACCTCAATTGCGAAAATACCTCCGTAAGAGCCAGCTCTAGGGGCTGTCAAGATGGCTCAGCAGGTAAGAGCACTGACTGCTCTTCCGAAGGTCCTGAGTTCGGATCCCAGCAACCACATGGTGGCTCACAACCACCCGTCGTAATGAGATCTGACGCCCTCATCTGGTGTGTCTGAAGACAGCTACAGTGAATTATGCCAGAGCGGAGCCAGAGCAAGCAGGTCGGCAGAGGTCCTGAGTTCAATTCCTAGCAGCCAACACACATGATGGCTCACGGCCATCTGTACAGCTACAGTGTACAGTTATTCATACACATAAAATAAATAAAATAAATCTTAAAAAAAAAAAGAGCCAGCCCTAAGGTATTCTTTTAATTAGTGATCGATAGGGGAGGGCCCAGACCATTAGTGGGTGGTGCTATCCCTGAGCTGGTGGTCCTGGGTTCTGTAAGAAAGCAAGCCAAGAAAGCTATGGGGACCAAACCATAGCCTCTCTCCATGACCTTAATATCAGCTCCTATCTTAAGGTTCTAACCCTGATTGAGTTCCTGCCCTGACTTTCTTCACTGGTGCACTACAGTGTAGAGGTACAAGCCAAATAAACCCTCTCCTTCTCAATTTGCTTTTAGTTATGGTGTTTCGTTAAAGAAATAATTACCCAACTAATACAATATGCAATCAGGAATGTTGGTTACAGTTCTGCAGCAGCCCACATGGACTCTTTTGGCACTATGAACGCCAGCCAGCAGGGAGGGAGTTTCCAGTTCAGTCCCAGCTTTTGTATGTCCTGCAGTCAAAGCAAGCACAGGTGACGTCTTCAGCAACAGGCCCTTACCATCTAGCTCTGGCATACAACCAACAGCAGTAGGAATAGCTTCTATGGTTTGTGGGGCCCCTGGGGCTTCCATAGCCAACAATTCACAGAGAGGTAACTGACCCCTGGCACTGGGGTTTTTATTCAGTGACTTTATGGCCTTTGGGGGTATCCTTCTTACCCATTGTAGGGTACATTTTGGACTTAAACTTTTTCACTGTTGTTTTAATAACCTATTTTTCTTTTTAATTAACTCAGCCCCCATAGCACTATGAGGTAGGTGGAAGTACCACTCTACCCAGCTATCTCTCTAATGACTTCCCAAATCTACACAGCATTCAGTGATGAGTATGATGTCATCTGTATAACGAAACCTTTAACAGAGGATCAGCAGTTCAAGGCAGCAATCCAAACAACTATCCCACAACAAAGCTAACCCTGGTAAAGCATTCTCAATGTCTGTTGTCATCTGTTCTCTGCAAGTGTCAGGTAATTCCAGAAGTTCACAACCAAAGTCAAACATAAGCAAGGTGTAAAACAGCATGGAAAGACGTCATCCATTTGTATCAGTTCCTTCCTCTACAGATCAACGCTGTACCCAGCATGGGAACAAAGCATGGGAAGAAGGTGCTAACTTAAGTAGCTCCTTGCAATCCTTAGCCGTTCTCCCTGAGCCATTATATTCCCAAATTCTGCAACTGCTCTACGGAGTCTCCCCACATTTCTCCACACCTGATAAACTCAGTGGGCCTCATTTGATCTGCTAAGGCCGATTCAGGGCCAACTGTGAATGTGTCCCTACCTTTCCAGCTGCACCTTCTGGCTTCCTATATTAGAGCGGCTCTGGATCAAAATGATGTCTATGGCCTCCGCATTCACCATACCTGGCTGTTAGGGGAGGTTCTGACACACTAACCCACCTCCAAACCATAACCTTTTGCTGGAGGGAAATGTACCCTCTTTAGTCTGGTGTGGAGGGGATCATTTCTTGTCCCCTGGGACAGGCTTGATCATTTTCACCTGCATTATTTTATCATGGATGTCTTCTGCGAACTGCTCCTTGGGCTTTAAAGCAATCCAGAAGCCTCTTGGCACACAATTTGGCTTTCATCAATTTATTCCTTAGGAATTCCAGCTCAACATAGCCTTGCCACATTCATCTATGAGTAATCCAGATAGACCTCTTCCTCTGCTTTGCCATTTTCTTGCCTGCTCTAGGCTCTAGGCTCTCTCCCTTTATGAACTCTCTTTACCAGTGTGTCTAAGTCACTGAGATCTGCCCAAGCCTTTCCTACTTTATAAAGATCTTGCCCCACCAGTGGAATCAGCAAGGCCACTGAAGCTCCACACCAGTCTCAAGGTCCTCATTGGATCAGCCCCATCTTTACCTCCTCTGTGCACACACTTTTGTCAGACCCAGTGAACTGGGGTTCGATAATAGCTCCTCTTATTCCCAGTTCCCTCAATAACATCTGCTTCTTCTCTGTGGTCCTCTAACTCCTGCAATTTGTGGGGATGTCAGAAGACAGCAAGTGTTCCTAATGGCTTTGATAAGCCAGTCCATCAGGGGCCGACTTCCCTCACACTGTCTTAGGTTATGAAAACTTTGCCTTAAGTTACATTACTCAGCTTTCCTGCTTCCACAGCAACCAGACTGATCCCATCCACTCCCGTGTGCCACAGCTGCACAAGCCAGGCTGGAACAGGCTCTGTCACTGCTTGTTTCAAAGTCTTCCCTTCCCAAAGTCAGTTCAAGTGCTGAATATTTCCTGATCATACTAGTTGCTTGCACAGGACCATGGTGGATGCCCCCATCTGCACACTGGATTAGAGATTTTCTCTTTTTCTACTACAGGTTGGACTTTAGGGGTATCTTCTATTGCCTTTTACTAGTTCTCTTTTCTCTATTTTAGTTGCAAAAACAAATGCTGATGTGGACGCTGCTGCTGCATCTTCCTCTCTTGTTGCAATTGCTCCTTTACACACACACACAGAAAGTTCCTGCTTGTCTGCCACATTGGCCTCAAATGCATTTCTAACTATGCGCAACAGAGACCAGGCAAGTTCTACCACTTCTTGCTGACAATATTGACTCTTGTGTGCTAAGCTTACTTATTGCAACCCCCCCACAACTTTTAACTGCTTCCAGGGTATCTATTTATTAACGTGGTGAACCCCACTCATCAAACAGGCATGCCACCCGATAAAGACTGCCATCCCAGGATGCTTCTCACAGACACTCCTAGTCTTTATGATTCAGCCTTATGACTCAGTTAGGCACTGCCTCCAGTTTTTTAAATATTATAATATAATATTCTCAAAAATATCAACCCAGAATTGCTCCTGTTGTAAAAGAAATACAGGGACAAAGAGTGGAGCAGAGACTGAAGGAAAGGCCATCCACAGACTGCCCCACCTAGGTATCTGACCCATCTGTAGACACCAAACCCAGACACTATTGCTGATGCCAAGAAACACTTGTTGACAGGAGCCCCTGAGAGGCTCTGCCAGAGCCTGACCAATATAGATGCAGATGCTTGAAGCCAACCATCAGACTGAGCACAGGGACTCCAATGAATAAGTTAGGGGAGGGACTGAAGAAAAAAACTTTCTGAACAAAACAGAAATAGCACAGGCACTAAGAATGGCAATTAATAAATAGTACCTCTTGAGACCAAAAAGCCCTGTATGACTAAGGATACCATCATTCAGACAAAGCAGCAATCTACAGTATAGGGAAATATATTTATCAACTATACATCCAAAAGAGGCCTTTTACTTCAAAATATATAAAGAACTAAAAAACAAACAAACAAACAAACAAAAAAAACAACTGAACATCATGAAAACTAACCCAATTAAGAAATGATGTATAAAAAGAGAGTGTTCATATAGTTGAGAAACACCTTATTGTATAAACACGAGTCATAAGAAAGATGTAAGCCAAAACTACTTAGAGATTTCATTTTAAACCAGTTCAGAATGGCCAAGATCAATAACACAAATGACAGATAATGCTGGCAAGGATGTGTGGTAAGCGGGATACTTCTCCATTTCTGGTGGGAGTGCAAACTTGCACAGCCACTATGGAAATCAATATGGTGGTTCCTCAAGAAGATGGAAATTGATCTACCTCAATATCCAGCTCTACCACTCTTGGACATAAACCCAAAGGACACTTCATCTTACTACAGAGACATTTGCTTTTTTCATTGCTGCTGATTTCATAATAGCAAGAAATTGGAAACAAGCTAAATGTTCATCAATGTTCACAATGAAAGATGATGTTTGTACACTTACACAATGGATTATTACTAAATCATTTAAAAAAATTAAATTATGAAATTTGCAGATGAATGGATGGAACTAGGAAAGAATCATCCTGAAGGAATTGGCCCAGACCTAGAAAGAAAACTACGGTATGTATTCACTTCTATGTGGGTATTAGCTGTTAAGTCATGGATAGGCAAACGACATCTGTATAACCGCAGAAGAAGGTGTAGAGTAAGGGACTGGAGGAGAGAGAGCTCTCCCTGCGAAGAACTGTAGTGAAAAGGAGCAAGCTGATCAATGAGAAATATGAAATTTCTCCTTGAACTCAGTTCAAGGAGAAAAGGGCACCAGAAAGTAGAATGGAGCTAAGTCTTGTGTTCAAGGTGATAAAGAAATTAAACAAAAGCCTGATTACTAAATGGAATAAAGGGAGTGGTGACCTCAGGGCAAGACTCTATTCAGCTAAGCTTCCAGCTTGCAAAAGGGAATTAGAGAACAATTCAGGTCCAGGTGTGATGATGCACCCTTTAATCCCAGCACTCAGGAAACTAGCCATGGGGCTCTGAGTTCAAGGCCAGCCTAGTCTACAGAGTGAGCTCCAGGAGAGCTAAGCTTAGATAATGAAGCATGAAAAGCAGAAAGCTGGTAAAGATATAGATGGACAAGGGACCATGTTCCAGACCCACCACGCATCAGAACTTGGCAGCTTCAGCCATGTAGTTCTTGCTTTACAGCCAAGGATACAAGAAAGGGGTTATGGAATCTACCTCAGAGACTAAGGAAAATTGCTGAGACAAGGCATATGCCAGGGGTGTCCCTGCATGGAGGCTTAGAGAGGCCATTGGGTGAATTTGTGAAGGCAAAGTATGGATTGTGTTGGAGACCCCAAAATGTTGGACATGCCAGAGCATGAGATACCTGACAAAGAGAGCTGCTAATAGAGAAGGAACCAACCCAAGAAAAATATGTATGTTGTACTTAACAAAGATAAGAGGAGTTGGAGATATGAAGGTCGTTTTGACATCAGCTATGTGGATACGGAGTTGGGAGTTGGCCCAGCTGGTTTTGGTCGTACTTTGGTCCAGCATTTCCTCACTAGGCTCCCTTCCCTCCCCTTTGGAACAGTAATGTGTATCCTGTGCCACTGTATGTTGGAAGTATGTGATCTGCTTTTTTATTTTGATTTTACAGGGGGTCATAGTTAAGATAGTATATGAATCTCAGAAGAGACTTTGAACTTTAGACATTTAAACACTGTTGAGATTATTATATACTATGGGGACTTTTTAAGTTGGATTAAATGCATTTTGCATTATGATATAGATACAAGCCTATGGGGGCCAAGGAGTGAAATGTGGTAGTTTGAATCAAAGTGGACCCATAGGCTCATAGGGAGTGGCACTTTTGGGAGGTGTGGCATTGTTGAAGTAGGTGTGGCATAGTTGGAGGAAGTATGTCACTAGATGCAGGATTTGAGTTCTCAGATACTCAAGTCTGGCAAGTGTGTCACATTCTCTTCCTACTGCCTGTGAATCCAAATGTAGAATTCTGTGTTGGGCAGTGGACAATGCCACCAGACAGAAAACTTGATAAGGTTAAGCAGATTCAGGAACCCCAGCAATTCTCATAATTGAGAATGGTACGTGTTTAAATTTACTCCCAACGAGGTTCTTGTCCTGGAACATGTGACCATGACACCCCATTAAGAGGACAATGACAGTCATTCATGTAGGGACAGCACCTGATGAGTCCTTACACGTGTAGATGAGGCATCCCTATCGTCTCAAACCAAGCCAATAGAAAGCATCTGCCTCTAGATTCCACCAAACCCCAAAAGTTCAGTAGGTCCTATCCACAAAGAATAAGTTGCATGAGTTATTTCACCAAAGACCAGCTGAGAGTGCCTGTCTTATTGAGCTGTAACACTCCAAGGAAGAAGTTTTCTCTCCCGAAGCTTTCATTGCTGGGTTCATGAGCTTGATGGAAACCACTTTCTGTTTGGTGACCCCAACCTTGGCTTCTCGCTGTGTCTCCCTGACTGCCAACAACTCTAGAGCAGCAGCAGCAGCTGGAGAGACCCAGCAGCCTGCTTTATTCTAGCTTCCCCTCAGAGAGCTGTAGCTCTGAGCCTGGTGTAACGCAGACACAGACCCGCAGTTCTGGGTTCCATCTCTGGCACCATGTCTGCCTGCATGCCACCATGGTCCCCACCATGACAATAACAGACTAAACCTCTGAAAATGTAGCCCAGCTCCCATTAAGTGTTTTCCTTATGAGAGCTGCTGTGGTCATGGTGTCTCCTCACAGCAGTAAAAGCCTAACTAAGATATCTGCTAAAGGAATGTAGTAATGAAATAACTCCTAAAGACATTCTGCTATACTTGTAGATCAATATCTTGCTCAGCCATCATCAAGGAACCTTCCTCATACAGCAGATGGGAAAAAATGCAGAGAACCACAGCCAGACAATGTGCAGTGTAGGCTTAGATTTTTTTAAAACATACTTTAATAAGGGTTCTCAAATACTTCTATTCCTCTTCTAGCCCACTTTCCAAAAGTAGGGGAGAAAAGATGGCATATAGGACAGAAGTAGTTGTTTGGGGTGATTCCAGTCTCCGCTTGTCATGATGCCAGCAGTCCAGTGCTATGATCCAGCAGAAACTGCCAGGCCTCTGCTGAATTGGCACAAGTCAGTAGGAGCAGCCAGGACCATGTGGGATGCCAGGAGTTCTCTGCCATGCCTCTCTCAATGAAGTAAAGATCAGGGAAGACACAATATCAACAAAGAGTTGCATGGCTAGCTATGCAAGTACCTGTCACTGTCTGTTCAGTCCTACTTATATTCTCTCCAGGCATCACATGTGAGTCTGCTTCAGCAAAATATCATATGAGCCTGCAGCACATGACACAACCAGAAATTTCCACTTCAGTGCAGAGAGTGAGAGACCTTGGAACACTCAGCCCTAAATGAGATGACACCATCAAATCCCTCCCCTCAGGGCTCAGAGACTCTACAGAAGAGAAAGCAGAAGAGTATAAAAGCCAGAGGAAATGAAGGACTCGAATGACATCAAGGCCTTCTAAGCACAACAGGATGGACAAATTTAAGAACCCACAGAGACTGAGGTAACATGAATAAGATGTACACAGGTATGCACAGATGGAGTCTTGTTGTGGATGGGCCTGGTGCTGTTTGTAGTTTGATGCTAATTCTGCTCTCCTTGGAGGGGCTGCAGACAAGGAGTGAGTCACATACTCAGGTGACTTGTGAACCAATCCCCTAATGAATAAAGGAGCCAATCACTGGGAGAGAAGGAGGGACTTCCGGGTTAGATAGAGGAAGAGAGGAAGCAGAAAAGAGTTAGGTCATTTTGGACAGGCATAGCGTGAGGACAATATGTAGCTACAAGTATCTTCTGGTTTCAATGGCAAATCCTCCAGGATTCGCCCCTGGAGGATTTAGATTTAATAAGGCTTACAAGAATAGGATTTTAGTTGCTTCGCCCAGCGATTGAGTTACTGTTGTTTCTGAACTAAGGTTGTGTTGTGTTTTCCTTCAAGTGGTGGCTTGTCTGGGTTCAAGAGAGAAAGATACAGAGGCAGAGTGGGTTTGCCTGAAGTGCACCGCAAAGATTGTGAAGGATTTGAAGCGGGGTTATCACGGTAGCAACTTGCAAGTGGTAACTTAGCAAGTTGGGTGGAGAGATTTTTGAGCACTGAGTCAGAGTCTCCACAGGATAAAAACAGGTTTACCATTACCCACCAGTGCATGACCTGCCAGGCCACCAGGGCACAAGAGTGAGAACGTGCCAGTTCTTTTCTTAATATTTCCCACAGCAGAGTTTGTCTAAGGGCCTCTATTGCTGTGAAGACCATAAACAAGTTGTGAAGGAAAGGGTTTATTCAGCATATACTTCCACATAGCTGTTCATCACCAAAGAAGTCAGGAGAGGAACTCAAACAGGGTAGGACTTTGGAGGCAGGAGCTGATGCAGAGACCATGAGAGGTGCCGATTACTGGCTTGCTTCCCCTGGCTTGCTCAGCCTGCTTTGTTATAGAACCCAGAACCACCAGACTAGGGATGGTACTACCCACAATAAGCTGGGCTACCCCCATTGATCACTAATTGAGAAAATGTCTTACATGATGGGTCTCATGGAGGTATTTTTCTTTTTAGTTTCAACTGAGGCTCCTTCCTCTCTGATGACTCTAGCTTGTGTCAAGTTGACACAAAACTAGCCAGGTATGGTTGTCTTCGTTAGGGTTTTATTGTGAAGAGACACCATGAGCAAGGTAACTCTTACAAAAGAAAACATTTAATTGGGACTGGCTTACAGTTTCAGAGGTTAAGTCCATTATCATCATGGGGAGAAGCATGGCAGTGTGTGGGCAGATATGGTGCTGTAGAAAGAGCTGATAATTCTACATCTTGCTCTGTAGGCAACCAAGAGACTATCTTCCCCAGGAAGTCAAGAGGAGTCTCTAATTCCATACTGGGTAGAGCTTGAGCATTAAGAGACCCCCTACAGTGACACATTTCCTTCCAAAAAGACCACACTTAATCCACCAAGGCCACATCTCCTAATAGTGCCAACCTCCATGGGCCAAGTATTCAAACACTTGAGTTATGGGTGTCAAACCATTCAAACTACCACAAGGATTCCAAGGGCTGAGAGGAGTGGACACACTTTCCCCAAACCTAATCCAGAAGCTAGACACAATAACCACTAGCAAATGAAAATTAGTTCTTTCCAAGGGAGTCTCATTGAGGAAACAAACCCCTCTTAAGAGCAGGCCCCATGTCCAGCAGGACATGCCAACAAAAAAAGGAATTCTGGGCATCTTTGGAGATTCATTCTTTTCATAATGATGTGTCTGGGAATTTTGCTTTCAATTTTTGCCTTACAGGTCCTTTGTATATATATTATAGCTTCCAGTTTTGTGTGAGGATTCCTGTTGCAGGGGCATGTGTCTCTGTCACTGTGTCTCTGTGTGGTTTTTCAAGCTTTCTCTTTGTTTCTTTTTCTTCTGTTTGTTTTATCCCTGTTCTGACTTGTTTGTTTTAGTCTTATTTTATTTTATTATCATTCCTTAAATGCCTGTTCCCCTGCCTCCTAAGGAGAGATAGAAAGGGTATGGATCCAAATGGGAGGGAGATGGGTAGGGACTGGGAGGGGATGGAGGAGGGGAACCATAATTAGAATGTATGGTTTGAAAAATATCTTTTTTCAATAAAAGAAAAAAAGAGGTAGTAGAAATTTTAATTTTTTAGAGTGTGTGTACATGGTGTGTGTGTGTGTGTGTGTGTGTGTGTATGTGTGTGTGTATATGTGTGTGTGTGTGACAGAACACATGTGGAGGTCAGGATACAATTTGCAATAGTGGGTCTATCATGTGCATCTCAGGGATTGAACCCAGGTGGTCAGATTTGAAAGCAAGTACCTGAAAATTTAATTTTGAGCATAAAAAAAATCTTTAGACTGTGTACACAAGCCTATAATTAGCAGTTAATTATTCAGATTGAAACTTAGCCAGAGACAAATAGACAATCCATTTATTTTTCTATGTTCTAATGGATTAATGTTTTTAATTAAATTAGCCAAATTCTGGCAAATTTTCCATCAAGAAAAACAGAATCCAAGAAAACAGGTAGCCAGTTTTTATACTGAAATACAACTCATATTAATGCCAATATGTTTAATGTCAAAATCAACTATATAAATGTATAAAAACAATGAAATATATTTTGGAAGACAACAGCCAACCTAAAATATTATTCACTTTTTAAAAATAGAGCATTCCTACATTTAAAATCAAGAAATAATTTATAGTACAGTGGATAACTCAAAGAGAAATTGTTATGGTGTAGATTCTGACAGTCCGCAAAGACTCCCATGTTAAAGGCTTTGTGGCTTAACACTAGCGGGAGGTGGTAGAGCCTTAAGAGCTAGGCCCACAGCTGCTGGGTAGCTAGCCTGGAAGATAAGATGCAAGCATGAACCTGGGTTTGAATCCTCAGCATCCACGCACAAAGCTGAGTGTGGGGAGCTGAGTCAGCTAGTCTAGCTGAAAGCGAGCTTCAACTTCAGTGAGAGACCTAAGTGTCAAGGAAATAAGGCAGAGGATGCTAAAGCAGGATACAATGTCCACCTCTGGCCTCTACCTGTGTGCATATGTACATGTAACACACCCCTCACACACACATACACCCCCCGACACACACACCTTCACACACATCACACATACACACATACACACACACACACACACCCACACACACACCCCACACACATACACCACACACACACACACAAGAGGTGAGGCTTAATGGAAGATTTGAGCATTGAGGGTCTGCCTTCAAGAGATATTGGAATGCTGTCTCTCATTTCTTCCTCTGCTTCTTGGCTTCCCAGCATGTAGTTTCACCATGTCACAACCCCAAAAGCAGCAAGGCCAACAAGCCAGGAACCAAAAACCCCAAACCAGGAGCCAAATAAGTCTTTGTGTGTTTTTCAAGTTGACTATCATTAGACTATCATTAGTTGTTATATATAATATAGAGAGATATTACCAAAATATCATTAATGTATTTTGCTACAGTAATAAAAAATCTAACACAAAATTCTGCTTTAACTTGGTAAACCATTTTCATTGTCTTTACTATCTTAAGTAATATAATCAAATAAACTCCTTTACTTCTGTATGGTGACACATATCAAATCAAAGCAATAAGCATTTGCATACTTTAGAAATTATCTGTTTACCTCATTACAAAGACCTTTATGGGTGACTTGCTAATATTTCCTACATTCTTATTGGCTATCTTTGGAATGATAGTGTTAGTTAAATGGTATTTGTCCTTGTAGAATATGAACTATTCCATCCTTTAGCACTATCAATTCCCAGTGAGAACTAACTCCTTTGATGGTACTAAATAAATAATAAGAATAAAGTTATAACATTCGATATCTGATTCAGCACTAGCTTAATGAGTTTTAAGGTAATGTTAAGTGCTTTGAAATCTTCAGAGAGTAGAAAAAGCAATACACTCTACCACCTACTTTAAGAATAATATTATTCTACTAGATATTAATATAATTATAATTCTCATTTCAGTATTTGTACTTTAATTCTCTTGCTTTTCTTATCTGTATTTGATGAGTGATCAAGGATTTCAGGAAATATAAAATTAAGAATTTTAGGGGATACAGAAAGAGTTTGGGAGTGATTTTTTTTCTGTCACTAGTATTCAATTCTGGCTGGCTGAATTACGCTGAATTATTTTTAATAGTAGATGAATAAGGCCTAAGTATTGAAAATAAGCTCACCATCATGTGACTAGGTTTCTTGCTCAAACTCTCTTTTCACAGCCTTTGGATCGTGGACCTGCCTGAGCCTCAGCCTTCTTATTTCTCAGATGAGACCATCTCCAACTGTAGTTTTCCCTAGACAATGAAAGCACAGTAGGCTGAATGGAGAAATATTTGTGCTTAAAGATGTACAATCAGGATTTCTTATGTTTCAATTAGGAGTGTTACCTTAAAAACCCACCTATGAATCCCAAATCTACCATAATGTATCTCATACATCTACAAGTCCAAATTCCCTAGCAAAGAAAATCATCACCTTTAAATATCAGCTAACCTTGGCTAATGAGACTTAGTCACAGTGCCTTTGAAAGTATCGCTTGATCTAAGTTCACACATAATGAAAAAAAAATTGATTTTTTTTTTTTTAATAAATGACTGTAAGAAACTGTAAGTTGTACCTAGGTTCTGAAAAGCCAAGATGTACAGAAAGACAGTCTTGAGACAGGCTTCAGCAGTGACTTAGTCCAGCAGCTGATCTCCTTCCCCCTGCCGTTAAGAATGCATTTTACAGAATTCAACTTGGAGATTGTGTTCAAATCCATTCCGCTGTGTTTCCTAGTGGGTCCTGCTCCCCTGAGATGAAAAACGTTGAGGACTATTTCTTGCATACTTTGAAACTACACAAAGCTTAGCCTCCCCTGGGGCAGGAGCACACTTCCTCTTTGTTGAGCCTGATATGTAATTTATCATACTTTCTCCTACCAGCCTGCCAAAAAAGCTTAGACCCAAGGTTGAAACTCCATCACAGCAGCCATGAGGATAATTACAGTTAGCATATTTTCCTCATTCCTCTTTCTACATCCTGCTTTTCTATTTTATTAACCTTGTTGCTAAGTCATTTTTTATACCTCATTGCAAATTCTTCTAGAAAGAGGTGAAATACAAAGAAATACAACTGTGAAATGAACAGAGCCTATAAAAAATTACAGCCTATTTCTGAAGAACAGCATCTTTCACATCGACACAGGATATTAACATCAGACATGAACTTATTTGGAAGTGAACAGCATGATATCAGCAAAATTTAGACAAGTAGTAATTTGTTTATTAGATGCTTCATCAAGTGTCTCAATGCATTTTGCTCTATTAATCTCAGGAAAATTTGAGGCCTCTCTGAACACTTGGCATACTCAATTATATTAAATATTTTGTAAAAATACATGCTAATAATTTTTAGGTGAGTACCCATCTTCCACGTGGAACTGAAATTATTTAGAAGCAGACCCTCTCTGTTACTTAGGAGAATATTGACTGCTACAACAAACCAAAAAAATGTATGGAGACTCAACACAAGTAAGGTTGAGTTGTAGTTGCCCTGAGTTTGGAGGAATTGATCCTAATTAGCAGGCACATCTCCAGGAATGTGCCAGGTACCCGGGCCCTTCCATAACCTACTTTCCCCACCCCAGGTCCTATAGCTCCCAGAAAGGAAAACGAAATTAAAGCACTGGCTAAAAGCTCTAGCTTATCCCACTTGCACCCCATTACCGGAGCCTAGGAAGTGGCCTCCTCCCAATGCAAAGCCAGAGCTGGGTGAGAAGGTCAGGGAGTCAGCAGTTGAGGAAGTAGCTCATGACTAGATGACTAGAGGGGCACTTTCTCCAGCAAAGCCTCCACATAAGTCATGAAAGGCACGCCTTTTCTAATACCTTGCTTTCCTAACTACAAGCAAGTTCATGCCTCCCATCAACTCCAATCTGTCACCTTCTCAAGACAAACACTGAGTGATCATTTGACAGCTTAAATTACTCCACGTCAGAGAAGGGTGCTGGTAGTAATTAAAACAACAAAAGCCAGCAAAGAATTGAATCAAGATCACAAACTGACATTCTCCTGCCAGATAACCCAGACAGCTCATCTCCAACTCACTCTCATTTGTTCATAAGAGAAGACATTTTGCTTCATATGTTTCAAAACCTAGTGCAAAACATGTATACTAAAATATGTTTATGCCACTAAAGGTCTTTATTCTTAAAGTTTGTTTTGCTTATTTTTATGCCTTGTTTTGCTCGTGAGCAGGCAGTGTAATCATGTGTGTGCCTGATGCCCATGGAGCCCAGAGGAGGGTGTTTGATACCCTGGAACCAGAGTTACAAACAGTTGTGAGCTGCTACACCAGTGTTGGAAACTAAATCCAGCTTGTCTGGAAGAGCGATCAGTATGCAGCAGTCAAAGTGCGTAATCTCTGTGCTAGAGACAGCTCAGAGGTACCATAAAAGACCTTCCTCAGTAATAAATTCAGAAAACAGAAAGTTGCCCATTTCAAGTCACAAATCCTCATATTTATTCATAAAATGAAGCTAGATGCTGGGTTCCAGGTCTACTTCAACCAATAGACTGCTTTAGCTTTAGACAATTCAGATGACCCCTGTGACACTGAGATTCTTCATAAGGAAAAAAATGAAGGGCTGGGGACTATAGCTCAGTTGGTAGAGTACCTGCTTAGCATGTATACATGCAAGCCTAGTACTCAGGAGGTGGATGGAAGAGGTTCAGAAGTTTAAGGTCACAACAAGTATAAGACCAGCCTGAAGTATAGGATTGGCTCAGTATTTGAAAGCATTTGTTACTCTTGCAGAAGACCTGGGTTCAATTCTCAGCATTCACATGGTAGCTCACAACTATCTATAACTTCAGTTCCAAAAGATCTCTTCTGACCTCCGCAGGCACCAGCACTTACATGGTACATACAGGAGGCAAAAACATTAATACAAAATATTAAAATAAATAAATTTTTTAAAAGAAGTCAGAATGATTGGACCACATGGTTACTGATATTAGAGTAAGGTACAATGGGGAAACTCAGTAATTGAACTAGCAATATAAAGTGAATTAAAATTGAACATACTTTGAATTTAATGAATTATATTCTGGCATCAACAATATACCAAGTTACTGCAATAAACACAACCATTGATAGAATTTTGAGCAAGTAATGGGTTGTTAAATGCAAATGAGGGAGATCCTTTTCATGTATCAGACATCATGCAACCAAATGCCTCATTTACTGCTGTAGAATAAGTAATGGGTTTGTATGGGCCTTTATTTTCTTTAGAACCATGACATTGCATTTAATCAAGCCAACGATACTTCACATTGGACTTCGTAACCTGATTGTCTGACAGGAGAGCATACAGGCATAAGTCAAATGCCAGTGACAAAGTAAACATTAGTTCTCACCCCCTGATCATCCTCTGGCCAGTCTAAATGCCATTTATTAACCAGCTGATGGTTTAGCTAACTGAATCACATACCCCAGTGGAGCTTTTCTTAGAGGGACACCAGGAAGCTGCTACAGAAAGAACCCCCTAGCAGCACTGCCCCTCACAATTTGGCATTTCCAGTCACTTCTCCAGCATCTCCCAGAGGTTCACCAGAGTGCAGTATTCACTGTGTCTTTACTGTGAGCAGTTCCCCAAAGCACCTACCCAACATCATACTTGCAATTTGTCAGCTGAAGGGCAAACTCTCTGGGTTTGGCTGGAGTTCATTCCCACACCTTACTGGATAAGTTCAGGTCATTCCCAAAGTGAGCAGGCAACAAGGAGAAGGGAGAGGTCAGTGTGGCCCAGATAGATTTGGGGGGTCCTCATGTGGCCCAGATAGATTGGGGGGTCCTCATGTGGCCCAGATAGATTTGGGGGTCCGCAGAATGTTTTGTAAGGCAAATCACAAATGATCAGGCTCTTCAGAGACCTAAGAGACAAGGAAAGAAACAGGCAGGAAGCCATGCACAGACCGAAGAAACAACCCAGGACCAGACCATAGAACATTCAGAACAGAAACCCAGGACCAGACCATAGAACATTCAGAACAGAAACCCAAGAGATTGGACTTTATCACACATGGGTGGTTGAGAGTCTCTGGAGGATTTTTAAGCATTAGAGAAACACAATAATAGCTATTTCATTTTGCTAAGATTTTATTCAGCAATATTGTAGAAGGTAGATAAATTATAGGCCTTATGGGAAGTGGTGGTCAGTCAGTAGAGAAGTAGAGAATTGTGGGTATTACTATAATCCCAGAACACCACACATTAAAAGTCTCCAACCCCCTAAATAAATACTCTATCCCACATGCCAACCTTTGATAAGGTCCACAATGTCAAGAATTTTTATAGAGATTAGCTTCCTCTAGGGACTAACACCTTCCAATAATACATGTCCTCTAGAACTTTTAGATACCATGTAGCTGTGTTGTTGTTTTGATCACATGTATGTGAATCTACAATAAAGGCGATGCTATTGTGAATGTTGCAGGAATGAGTAGTATTCAAAAGGAAGCCCTGTAAATGTTTCCATGGAGATTTTGGAGGAGCCTAAGGTGGCACTCAGCATGCTGATGTCTTTGTTGTACACAAATAAGTTAAGGGCAAAACCTTTGCCAAGAGAACAAATGTGTATACTAACCATGCTAAGCACTCTAAGAGCCAAGAGAACTTTCTGGAATACATGGAAGAGATGATCAGAAAAAGTCAAGTCAAAGAGAAAGGTAACAGGGCTCAGCTGATGCTCCAGCCTGCTCTGCCAGCCAAGCACAGGCTGAAGGATCTAATCTGTTGGAGCCTGTTCCCGAGGGATTCCTGGCTTAATAGGCATAGTAACAACAACAACAAGAAAAGATAAAAAGGTACAACAGCAGCATAAGAAGAAAAAGAGAACTTTATGAAGCATATATACCTGTACACCGGGGCTCAGCTAGCAGGTTTAACTTAAATTGTTTTAAATCACATGCTCAGTGCTTGGTGAGATTGCCCAGCCTTTTGACTGAACACTTTCAACTACACATTACCTGAAAGAGTCTACTGCCAGACAAGCCTGATGCTACAGACCAGTGTTTCTCCAGGGCAGATATAAGATACTGTGCTTTCTTTTTCTAATCTGCCACAGACTAACATGCTTGTCAAGTACAATGACAATAACTTAATGGGAAGGCATGAAAAAGCTAAAAATATTAAATATAGGAACTCTTTCTAATTCATTCAACAAACAACCCCATCAAATTACTATTCGTGTTTATACACATTTCTTTCCAGCTACTATTGTAGACCAGAAGTAATTTGGAACTGGCACAAATCTGCAGCCCATACTGTAAACAGCACTGGTCCACATGGGCAAAGCCAGGAGCACAGGGATGCAGGAAAGACCTTTAGGGCATCCTCAGTTCCAGCTCTTGTTTAAAAAGAGACTCCTCAAGGAGAGCCCCAAAAGCAGCATCTGCAGGGAGTCAGTCCAGAAGCCTCGCATCTGCAGGGAGTCAGTCGAGAAGCCTAGCATCTGAAGGGAGTCAGTCCAGAAGCCTAGCTTTGCATCAGGAAACAATTTTTTTTAAACAAGTCACTGTTTTTATTAGCTTTGGGTCATTGGAGTATTTCCTCCTACATCACATTGCTTTCAGCAACCACTAAGACCAATGTTTAACCATGTTAGCACTGATGAGCAGTGCCAGAAAAATATAATCAAACAAAGCGACTAAATTAATAATTTATAGACTAACAACTATGTGAAAATATAAGGCATGGGGAATTAAATTAGAAAAAAGCCTTAATCCAAATTAGAGTGTGTCTCAATTAAATTACATTCCCCAACAGTGTTGTAAGTTTAGTTAAAGCCGGTAGCACCATGGTGACCTTACCGTCACTAATGGTGACTTGACTTGGAGCATATGTGGTATATTTGAAGCACTGTACAAACACTTACATACGTTTCCCTTAAGCTTTCTTAAATGGTAAAAAGACTCCAGGTTTCTCTTTTCAATGTAAGATAATGGGTATTTATTTAACATTTGTTAGGCTCCAGAAACTTAATCTTTAAAAAAAAAATAAAGATTGATTTTGCTTTCAGGGAGAGAGAGAGAGAGAGAGAGAGAGAGAGAGAGAGAGAGAGAGAGAGAATGTGTGTGTACAGGTGACTATGAAGAGGGCATCGCATCCCCAGGAGCAGAAGTTACAGGCAGTTATGAGCCTCCCAACATGGCTGTTAGAACTGAATTCCAGTCTTCTGCAGAAGCAGCAAACACTCTTAAGTGCTGAGCTGTCTGTCCAAGCACAACTTTCTATGTTTTACGAAATCCTCTAACAATCCCATAAATGATCGTTATATTCTCCCAGTTGGGAACATTGAGGTTCAGAGGGGTAAGTACAAACTGTCCTGGACCATCAGCTTCAGTTCAGCTTCTGAAAAGTCTCCATTTCCTCCTTCCCCTCTGTCTGTCTCCTTCCTCTCCTCCCTTCCTCTCTCTCCCTCCCCACCTTTTCTCCTTCCCTCTATATTCCTCCCCCTTTCCATTTTCCTCTTCCCCTCCACCCCAACCTCTCTCCTCTGTAGAAACAAGATTGATGTTTTTGAGATGATACCTTGTGTAAAGCCCTGGGTAAAGTAAAATTCCATATGTAAGTCAGGCTGGCTTGAGTGACTCTTCCTTTACCCCTGCCTCCCGAATGCTGGGATTGCGGTATCAATCACCACACCCAGGTAGTCCTCTTTAATAGTGACATCCGTAGAACTGCATCAGAAGCAGGAAACGAACTTTGCTTTAGTGATGCTGGAGACCTTACATGGGCTTTTTGTAAGCTTTTCTGTTCCGAGATCCATGCCTCAGGTACCTCCACTCTGTGCAGGTCCTCCGCGTGGATTGTCTCCACTCCGTGCAGGTCCTCCGCGTGGATTGCCTCCGCTCCGTGCAGGTCCTCCGCGTGGATTGCCTCCGCTCTGTGCAGGTCCTCCGCGTGGATTGCCTCCGCTCCGTGCAGGTCCTCCGTGTGGATTGTTGTAGACTTCCTCATTGTTACTCAAGGCTGCAGCGTGGAGAAATACCTCATAGAAGCTGTGCCATCCCTGTGCACCATATGTAGATGTTTCTGATTATGGTAATGTTCCCCTTGATTATGTGATTAAATATTGTCTGCCAGGTTTCTCCACTTGAAAGTCACTATTTTTCCTTCATAATGGCATTTCTTCATAATAAATATTTGAGGAAAGATGTATCAAGGGTGTTCTACTAGCCTTTTGACTTTGACCTAGCAGCTTATTAATTTCTGAATTTGTGGTGCCGACTTCAGGTTCACTGTCTGTGACAAGAGAGTGGAATAAACTATCAAAGATGCTAGACACTGGAAAGAAGGAAGGACAGTTCTTGGGTGACTCAGGAAAGAAAGATCAAAAGACAGAATAACTCCATGGGGGGGAAATACACAGCCCCATCAAAGCTCAAAAAGAGGTTCTGGACTATGCCTCAGCCTAGCATGCAATAGATCCTTTTTTGCTTTCAGTGTTAGTCCCACTTATCTTCAAGCTTAGGTGAGGCGAGCATCCTTCCAGCTAAGTGTGATCCTGCTACTCAGTTCTCAGCCATGGCAGGTAAGCAGTATATGCTGTGTGAATTTTCTTTAAGAAGTTTCTGAATGCCCCTCCACCCTCATTCTTGCCTTTGATCATGATCTTAGAACAAAGCTTTTCAATCACATTTTTAACCTGGTTGTCTTAGTCAGGGTTTCTATTCCTGCACAAACATTATGACCAAGAAGCAGTTGGGGAGGAAAGGGTTTATTCAGCTTACTTCTACATTGCTGTGATCACCAGAGGAAGTCAGGATTGGAACTCAAGCAGGTCAGGAAGCAGGAGCTGATGCAGAGGCCATGGAGGGATGTTCTTTACTGGCTTGCTTTCCCTGGCTTGCTCAGCCTGCTCTCTTATAGAACCCAAGACCTCCAGCCCAGGGATGGCACTACCCACAAGGGGCCCTACCCCTTTGATCACTAATTAAGAAAATGCCCCACAGCTGGATCTCACGGAGGGGAGGCATTTCCCCAACTGAAGCTCCCTTCTCTGTGATAACTCCAGCCTGTGTCAAGTTGACACACAAAACCAGCCAATACACTGTACATTCCATTCCTTTTCTGCCCCCAATGCTGACATTGGCCAAATGATATTTTAATCACATAAAGCTCTGCTGTGTCATAAGGAACGATGCCTATTAAAGCATTTAAAATGAATCTGTCTTGGCTTGTATTCTATTGCTGGGATCCAGGACCATGACCAACAGTAACTTGGGGAGGAAGCAGTTTATTTCAGCTTACAGTTTTTACTTTATTATGAAGGGAAGTCAGAACAAGAATTCAAGGCAGGACTTGGAGCAGAAATCATGGAAGAACACAACACTGCATACTGGCTTGCTCCTAAGGCTCATATTCAGTCACCTTTCTCAGACCTCCCAGGACTATCTGATCTGGGACTGGCACCATCTTCAGTGGGCTAGGCCCTTCTACATTAATCATTAATCAACAAAATGGCCCACAAACTTGCCTATAGGAGACATTTCTGATAGACATATTTTCTCAATTGAGGTTCTTCTTCCCACACAATACTATCTTATGTCAAGTTGAGAAAAAAAGGATCAAGGAGGCTAAAAAACACTAGTATATTATTGTATGCACCTTTGATTGATACATCACCTAAGGGAATCTAGCAAAGGGTTCTAACAACATGATCTCAAGGGAGTGATGGTAATAAAACAAAACAAAACAACAACAACAACAAACCAGGCTTCTGAGGCACCTACAGTTAGTGCAATGTGCTGTAAAAATGCTGTGGCTCACTATTGTTGACAAATCAATCCAATTATAACTTACTGTCTATAACTGAGAATTTGGAATCTTCAGATTCTCAAGGGTTTGCCCCACCTGAGGAAGTAGTACCCCCAGCCCCACCCCTTGAAATAATGCTCTCCCCACCTGAGGAAATTAATCCTCCAGAGTCTGATAAACCAGCCTTCAGTCATTCACTGAAGAAAATGCCAGATAAGACAATACTGATGTTTCTCAAGGCCCACCAATAGTTTCTTCTAGACCCATAACCAGACTCAAGGCAAAACAGGCTCCTAGAAAAAGGGTGGTCCATGAGGAAATTCACTACACTACAAAGGAGCTTAATGAGTTTACTAATTCATTCAAGCAGAAGCCTGGGTAATATGTATGGGAATGGATTTTAAGGGTATTGGATAATGGTGAAAGGAACATAAAACTAGAGCAGGGGTGAGTTTATTGACGTGGGCTCTTGAGTGGAGATTCTAGGTTTAACATAGAAGCTTGCACAGTTAAAAATAAATGTCAGAAGTTTGTTTGAATGGTTGGTTGAAGTGTTTATCAAAAGATGGCCAACTGAAAAGGAGTTAGAGATGCCTGATGTCCCTTGGCTTAGTGTTGACGAAGGGATTTTAAGACTTAGGGAAATTGCAATGCTAGAGTGATATGTTTTATAAAACCTAATCCTCCACAATGGGAAGGCCCAGAAGATATGCCCTTCACCAGTCCTATAAGACGCAAACTGGTGAGAGGGGCACCAGCACAATTGAAGAGTTTTGTTCTTGCCCTTTTCCTTGTGCCAGACCTTAGGGTTGGAGATGCTGCTGCTCAATTAGACGAATTAAATGCAATGAGTTTAATTGGGCCCTGAGGTAACAAGGGCCAGGTGGCAGCATTGAATCTCAAGAGACAAGGTGATCATAGTTATTAGAATGGACAGTGTAGACAAAATAATGTTTATAATGATATAACCTGGAATGGTCAGTACAAGAGAGGTGAAATTTATAATGGCATGACTCATTTAGACCTTTAGTACTGGCTAACCAATCATGGTGTTTCCAGGCATGAAATAGATAGGAAGCCTATTGCATATCTGTTTGATCCGTATAAGCAGAAAATTTTTCAAACAAATGAAAGAAAGGCTACACTGGATTGTGGCAAAAGGCAGTCTCGGCCAGTGAATCAATTTCCAGACTTGAGCCAGTTTGCAGATCCAGAACCCCCTGAATGAAGGGGTGGCCAGGTTCCGCTGAGGAAGGATCTTGATAAGACACCTAAAAGTTTCGTTGTTAGCCTTTCTCCAGTTCTTCCCCAGAGAGGCCTCCGGCCTTTTACAAGGGTAACTGTACACTGGGGGAAAGGAAATAATCAGACTTTCCGGGGTCTATTGGATAATGGTTCTGAATTGACACTGATCCCAGGAGATCCCAAGAAACATTGTGGCCCCCCAGTTAAAGTATGGGCTTATGGAGGACAGGTGATTAATGGAGTTTTGACTGATGTCTGACTCACAGTAGGCCCAGTATGTCCCTGAAAGCATCCTGTGGTCATGTCCCCAGCTCCAGAATGTATAATTGGGATAGATACACTCAGAAATTGGCAGAATGCTTACATTGGTTCCCTGACCTGTGGAGTGAAGGCTATTATGGTTGAAAAGGCTAAATGGAAGCCTTTAGAGTTGCCTCTGCCAAAGAAAACAAAACAGTATCATATTCCTGGAGGAATTGCAGAAATTACTGCCACTATCAAGGACTTGAAAGATGAAGGGGTGGTGGTTCCCACCACATCTCCTTTTAACTCTCCTATCTGGCCAGTGCAGAAGACAGATGGATCATGGAGAATGACAGTTGACTATTGAAAACTAAATCAGGTAGTAACTCCAATTGCAGCTGCTATACCAGATGTAGTTTCGTTACTTGAGCAAATTAACACATCTCCTGGTACCTGGTATGCAGCTATTGATCTGCAAATCCCTTCTTCTCAATACCTGTCCATAAGGAACACCAGAAGCAATTGCATTCAAGTAGCAAGGCCAGTCATATACCTTTAAAGTTTTGCCTCAAGGATATATTAACTCTCCCACTTAGTTAGAAGGTATCTTGATAGTTTGTCTCTTCCACAAAGTATCACATTGGTGCACTCTATTGGTGCACTATATTATGCTGATTGGACAAGTGAGCAGGAAGTAGTAACCACTTTGACTCCTTAGTAGCAAATAAATCCAATCAAAATTCAAGGACCATCTACCTCAGTGAAATTCTTAGGAGTACAGTGGTATGGGGCATGCAGAGATATTCCTTCTAATTTCTTTAACATCAATTGGTATTTAAGTTGAGACACTAAAAGAATGTTCTCAAGGGACATTGCCCCATTGTAAATGTACAAATGTGTTATGGTTGTACAAGGAATAGTTGCATCATGTTAGGCATATTCATGACAGGGTCCTCTCACACATCCCCATCCCAAGTTATAGGATCCCATTCTTTGCCAACTAATGCCCTTACTTTAACCGCTGACGCCCTCTGAGGCTGAGACTTGAATTTCCCTGTAATTCAGCCAACTTTATAATGAGGGCTTCAGTTTGATTTTCTGCAACTTGAGCTCTATGGCTGCTGGAGAGAAGATTCTCTTCAAGGACACACTTAGCAACTTTTAGATTGTTTACTTGTGTCAGGAGCCGTGCGATTTTATCACACAACTCCTTCTTTTCCTTCACCATTTTTTCCTGAGATACTAAGAGCAACAGGACAGCAAAATAATTTTCGGATTTTTTTCCCCATCTTGTAGAAAGTTTTGTACACAGAACCACCTAATTCATCAAAATAATCAAAGGCATTAGCTTCTTTAAGATTGAAATATAGTTTCAACCATGGGTCTTCAATATACTCTGAGCTCCCAGGAGGGAGAGAATCTGGAGAGGTTTCAGTAGCTGAAGGTGCTGGTGAATTATTAAACCAACTCCAGATTTTTAGAAGATTCATCCTTATACTTCTGCTCCTCTAGAGCCACTCCTGGTACCAGCTTCTGTAGTAGTCAGGGTTCTCTAGAGTCACAGAACTTTTGGGTAGTCTTTATATAGTAAGGGACTTTATTGATGACTTACAGTCTGTAGTCCAACTTCCAACAATGGTCAGCAGCAGCTGTGAATGGAAGCTCAAGGATCTAGCAGTTGCTCAGTCCCAAAAGGCAAGCAGGGGAAGGAGAGAGAGTAAATCTTCCTTCTTCCAATGTCCTTATGTAGGTCTCCAGAAGAAGGTGTAGCCCAGATCAAGTTGACAACCAGGAATAGCCACTGCAATTAGAGTTTTACTGCTGAGAACAGACACCATGACCAAGGCAATTCTTAAAAGGACAACATTTAATTAGGCTCTGAACCTGGCTACAGGTTCAGAGGTTCAGTCCATTATCATCAAGGCAGGAAGTATGGCAGCATCCAGGCAGGCATGGTGCAGGAGGAACTAAGAATTCTACATCTTCATCTGAAGGATGCTAGCAGAATACTGACTTCCAGGCAGTTAGGGTGAGGGTGTTAAATCCCACAACTACAGTGATACACCTATTCCAACAAGGCCATACCTTCTAAAAGTGCCACTCCCAGGGCTGAGCATACACAAACCGTCGCACTGGAGAAAGAGTATCTGAATAGCCCTTTTAGGCCATGCTAGACAGACTTCTTGATGATATACTTAAACTTGGTAATTAGTAGTTTCTTATAAGTCATAATGTAGAACCTGGAAACACATCAATAAACTTCACATACTGATGTTAAATAGCCATTGTTTTCTCTTGCACTGGGACTGGATCTTTTATTATGAATAATTTCGTAAGCTCATGAAAAGGTCATTTTGAAAACAATAGTTCACTGAGTTCTACAGAACTCCCCAATGTTAATACTTTGAGTAACTTCATCATCAATCTCATTTGTACAAGTTTCTCATGTAAGGAATCTGCCAGGCTCATGGTAGTAGATACAAAAATCTTCCAAACTTACGATGTTCACTTGAAAGCTCAACTGTTATCATTGGCAACAACTACTGTCAGTTGTTTTCCTTGAAGTGACAGAAAATATCTGCCAAATCCTGTAGCCTGTTTTCAGTCTTTCTTTAAAATAAGAATGGTTTTCCAAAAAAACTTAGCTAATTCAGCTTCAACCTCAGTTACACTGTGCTTTTTATAAGAGCAGTCGTCACACTTGACCAAGCAGCAGGAAGACATGATGTGAACTGGTTTGTCACCAAGCATTAACTGTAATCAAAGGTTGAGATGTAATTAATGATTTCTCCTGCTGAGCCCGAATGGCCAAGAGCACACACTGCTTGCTCTTCAGAGGACCTGACTGAGTTCATTTCCCAGCACCTATGTTAGGCTCCTCACAGCTGTCTGTAATTTCAGCTCCAGCAGATCCATTCCCCTGTTTGGCCTCCATGAGCACCTGTACTCACATGTGCAGACACATATAAACACATAATTGACAATAAAATAAGACTGGGCACTGGAGAGGCCCAAGCAGGTAGATGTCTGTGAGTTCAAGGCCAGTCTGGATTACAGAAGGAATTCCAGGCCAGCCATAAACAGCGAGGTTATGTCTCAAAAAAATAAAATAGGGGCTGAAGAGATGGGCTAGATATTAAGAACTGCTCTTGCTAGGATCCAGGTTCAATTCTCAGCACTTACATGACAGTTCATAACATTCCATAATTCCAGGTCTAGGTTTTCTTTTGTCCTCCTCAGGCACTGCACACACATGGTGCACACATACACATGCAGGCAAAACACTCATATACATATACATTAAATAAAGAAATAAACAAATGAATAAAACTAATCTTTTTTAAAACAATAATAATTTCTATTGTTTATAAAAGGCATTCATAAGTGAAACAAACTTTTATTTCTCTGTGCATGTCCGGACATGGAGAACATGATCACAGAGCTACCACTCTCAGCTTCACTGTCCTTTATTACATGTATACTAACTTTGCAAAGAAAGAGGTTTCATTGTGAAAGCTCCAAACCTTCCCATAGTGCACCTTGGTTGTACTCAGCTCTCCTAGCACACTTCCTCAGGGCCCCTCCTCTGTCTCTTGTCTCTCTCATTCCATATGCCACCCCCACCCTTCCACCAATTAGCTTACTTCACTTAACAAAACGCTTCCCTGTTTCCTTGATTTTTCTATAAATAGCATGATTTCATTCTTTGTTATGGTTGAATAAAACTCCATTTATACATAGAATCCATTTTATCTATTCATTCACTCACTGATGGGCACCTAGATTGATTTGATAGCTTGGCTATTGGGTGTATTTGATTGCTTGAGATATGTACCCTGAAGTGTACCACTGCCCTGATTTCTTCTGAGGAACCAGAAATTGTCCCTGTCATTGTTCTATTTTTTTTATTTTTTTATTAGATAAATAATAATTTCTCCTTTCCCAGCTTCCCCTCCAAAAAACAAACAAACAAACAAACAAAAACAAGAACAAACCCCTGTTGCCTCCCCCCTCCCCATGCCTGCCACCCCACCCTCTCCCACTTATTGGCCCTGGCATTCCCCTACACTGGGGCACAGAACCTTCACAGGGCCAAGGGCCTCTCCTCCTATTGATGACTGAATTTGCAATCCTCTACTATACACATGCAGCCAGAACAATCAGAACCACCATGTGCAGTCCTTGGTTGGTGGTTGAGACCCTGGGAGCTCTGAGGGT
>NW_022196909.1:66121758-66122172 GCF_008632895.1 Mastomys coucha | reverse complement strand
TTTTCTTCTATAATTTTGTTGAAGATATTTACTGGCCCTTAAGTTGGAGGTCTTCACTCTCTTCTATATCTATTATCCTTAGGTTTGTTCTTCTCATTGCATCCTGGATTTCCTGGATGTTCTGGGTTAGGAGCTTTTTGCTTTTTGCATTTTGTTTGACTGTTGTGTCAATGTTTTCTATGATGCTTCTGCCCCTGAGATTCTCTCTCTTCTATCTCTTGTATTCTGTTGGTGATGTTTGTATCTATGACTCCTGATTTGTTTCCTAGGTTTTCTATCTCTAGGGTTATGTCTATTTCTGATTTCTTTCTTGTTTCTATTTCCATTTTTAGATTCTTGATGGTTTTGCACATTTCTTTTACCTGTTTGATTGTGTTTTCCTGTAGTTCTTTAAGGGATTTTTTTTTTTTTTTT
>NW_022196909.1:66115365-66120717 GCF_008632895.1 Mastomys coucha | reverse complement strand
GTTCTGATGATGCCAAGGAACCTTGGTTTGTGTTGCTTATATTCTCACGCTTGCTCCACATCATCTGGTTATCTCTAGTGCTACTTGCCCTTGCTAAATCTGACTGGAGCCTGTACTTCCTGTGATCCTGGTTGTGTCAGAACTCCTCAGAGTCAAGCTGTCTCTGCGATCATATGATTCTGGAATCCTGTGACTCTGGGCTTGTTAGAGCACCTGGGAGTGGAGCTTCCTCTGGGTGTTGTAGGACTGGCTGCAGAGCTTGAGCCCAAGGTCTGCTCAGGGCACCGGCAGGCCCAGACACATCGGAAGCAACCTGAGCCACTGGGCTGGTGGAGTTCCTGTGTGCCTGGTCCCGCTGTTCCCAGTTACTCCCAGTTTTGGGACAGATGTTGTGTACTCCTCACCTCTGATCCTGGGCCCATTGTTTTTACACTATTATTGCAAATACCAATATACCAAAAAGACAAATAAAGTCTTAGAATTATAGAAATTCTTGTGGAACCCCTGGAAGAGTTTTTATAGGCCAGCCAGGCCAGGAAACTCCCATTAACAATTCTTCCACCTAATCCATCTCACAAGACCTAGGCAGGCTACCAACACTATATGGACTGATGGAAGTAGAGGGGACCCATGATATGGCAAGTTGAGGTGATTCTCGTTGCCCTAGGCCATAAACCATGGTCATGTCAGTATCTAAGAGAGAACAAGCTCATCTACTGGCTGCCATCAGCATACAAGCTCCTGAGCTTTGTTTGTTTTCTTTTTTTCCTGGCTTCTCAGAAGAAATCAGGACAGTGGTACACTTCAGGGTATAATATCTGAAGCAACACATACATCTATATTAGTGCTTCACTATCGCCAATAGCCAAGCTATCAATCAACCTAGGTGCCCATTCAGGTGCCAGTGCCTTACCCACAAGAAGCAGCATAGTATGAAATCTTGTCCTTATTGTTCTTACTGTTGTAACCAGCAGTATTTCCTACATACCCCATATCTTTCCCAAAGTTCCCCTGAATCTTCTTTCATTGCTGTGTTGTTCATATGTTTTTAAAGGAGAAGAGTAACAAAATAGAAACAAAACAATACACAGAATCAACAAAACCAAAAGTTGGTCCTTTGAGAGATTCAACAAGATAGATAAACCCCTACCCAACAGAATTAAAAGGCCAAGAGGCAGTATCCAAATTAATAAAATCAGAAATAAAAAGGGAGACATAACAGAAACAGAGAAAATTCAAAAAATCATCACATCCTACTATAAAAGTATATACTCAACAAAACTGGAAAATCCAGAGGAAGTGGATGGTTTTCTAGACAGATGTCACATACCAAAGTTAAATCAAGACCAGGTAAACTATCTAAACAGGCCCATATCTCTCAAGGAAATAGAAGAAGTCATTAAAAACCTCCCAACCAAAAAAGCCCGGGGCCAGATGGATTTAGTGCAGAATTCTACCAGACTTGCAAAGAAGATCAGATACCAATTTTCCTTAAGCTAGTCTATAAAATAGAAACAGAAGGAACACTACCTAACTCCTTCTATGAATCTACAATTACTCTGATACCTAAACCATACAAGGACACAACCAAGAAGAAAACTTCAGACCAATCTTGCTTATGAATACTGATGCAAAATTATTCAATAAAATTCTTGCAAACCGAATCCAAGAACACATTAAAACCATCATTCATCACAATCAAGTAGGCTTCATCCCAGGAATGTAAGGTTGGTTTAATATAGGAAAATTAGCATAATCCACTATATAAACAAACTCAAAGAAAAAAAATCACATGATCATCTCCTTAGATGCAGAAAAAGCATTTGACAAAATACAACACCCCTTCATGTCAAAAGTATTGGAGATATCAGTAATTCAAGGTCCATACCTAAACATAATAAAAGCAATTTACTGCAAACCAACAGCCAACATCAAATTAAATGGAGACATACTTGAAGCAATCCCACTGAAATCGGGGACAAGACAAGGATGCCCACTCTCCCCATATTTATTCAATACAATACTCGAAGTGTTAGCTAGAACAATAAGACAACAAAAAGAGATCAAGGGTATACAGATTGGTAGAGAAGAAACAAAGGTATCACTATTTGCAGATGATATGATAGTATACATAAGCAACCCCAAAAATTCTACCAGAGAATTTCTCCTGCTAATAAACAACTTCAGTAAAGTGGCCAGATATAAAATTAACTCAAATAAATCAGTAACCTCCCTTTATACAAAGGATAAACAGCCAAGAAAGAAATTAGGGAAACAACTCCCTTCATAACAGCTACAATTAAGGGGAAATCACCATTTCTGACCTCAAGCTTTACTACAGGGCAATAGTGATAAAAACTGCATGGTATTGGTACAGAGACAGACACATTGATCGGTGGAATAGAATTGAAGACCCAGAAATAAAACCACATACTTATGGTCAATTGATCTTTGACAAAGGTGCCAAAATGATACAATGGAAAAAAGAAAGCATCTTCAATAAATGGTGCTAGTCTAACTGGCTGTCTGTATGTAAAAAAATGAAAATAGACCCATATTTGTCACCTTGTACAAAGCTCAAGTCCAAGTTTATCAAGGACTTCAACATAAAACCAGATACACTGAATCTAATAGAAGAGAAAATGGGAAAGAGCCTTGAACTCATTGGCAAAGGGAGAACTCCAGTGGCTTATGCTCTAAGATCAAAAATTGAAAAGTGAGACCTCATGAAACTGGAAAGCTTCTGTAAGGCAAAGGACATAGTCAATAAGATAAATCGGCTACCTACACATTGGGAAAAATCTTCACTAAACCCACATCTGATAGAGGGCTAATATGCCAAATATATAAAGAACTCAAGCAGTTAATCACCAAAAAAAACAAGCAACCCAATTAAAAAATGGGGTATAGAACTAAACCGAGAATTCACAACTGAAGAATCTTGAATGACTGAGAAGCACCTAAAGAAATGTTCAAAGTCCTTAGTGATCAAAAAAATGCAAATCAAAATGACTGGAGATTCCACCTTATACCAATCAGAATGGTTAAGATCAAAACCTCAGGTGACAACATGTGTTGGATAGGATGTGGAGAAAGAGGAACACTCCTCCATTGCTGGTGGGATTGCAAACTGGGACAACCACTCTGGAAATCAATCTGGAGATTCCTCAGAAAATTGGAAATAGATCTGCCTGAAAACCCAGCTATACTACTCTTGGGAATATACCCAAAGGATGCCCATCCATGCCACAGGGGCACATGTACCACTATGTTCATAGTGGTCTTATTTGTGATAGCCAGAAGCTAGAAACAACCTAGATGTCCCACGACAGAAGAATGGATACAGAAAATGTGGTTCATTTACACAATGCAATACTACTCAGCTATTTAGAAGAAGGACATCCTTTGTTTTGCATGCAAATGGATGGAACTAGAAAATATCATCCTGAGTGAGGTAACTCAGACACAAAAGGATGTGCATGATATGTACTCAGTAATAAGTGGATATTAACCAAAAAAAAAAAGTACAAAATACCTAAGATACAGTTCACAGAACTCAAAAAGTTCAACAAGCTGAAGTGCCCAAGTGAGGATGCCTCAGTTCCACTTCAGAGAGAGAAGAAAGCAATCACAAGTAGGGAGGTAGGGAGGGACCTGGGAGGGAAAGTGGACATGGGGGGTAGTTGGGGAGGAGAGGGGAGCCTGATCTGGCATTGGGTGAGGGAAAAAAAGACTGAAGCCCCAAGGGCAAGCAGAAAGAATGGAAAGAGACAACCTCAGGGAATAAGATGTTGGGGTGGGGGGACCCTCCAGAATGCACCTGAGACCTGGGAGGTGAGAGACTCTTAGGAATCAAAGGGAGGGATCTTAGATGAAATGCCTGACAGCAGGGAGAGGGGACTTATAGAGCCCACCTCCAGCAGTAAGTGAGGGAGAGGGGGGCATCCCACAGTCACAACTCTGACCCATAATTGTTCCTGTCTGAAAGAATTACAGGGATGGAAATGAAGAGAAGCCTGAGGAAAAGAAGGTTCAGCAACAGACCTAAAATAGGATCCAGCTCAAGGGGAGGTCCCAAGGCCTGACACTATTACTGAGGTTATGGAGCGCTCACAAAAAGGGACCACACACTGAAGACCCAACAAGCAGCTGAAAGAGTCAGATGCAGATATTTGCACCCAACCAATGAACAGAAGCAGCTGACTCCTGTTGTTGAATTAGGGAAGACTGAAAGAAGCTGAGGAGAAGGATGATCATGTAGGAGGACCAGCAGTCTCAATTAATCTGGACCCCTGAGATCTTCAAACACTGGACCACCAAACAGACAGCATACACCAGCTGATATGAGGCCCCCAACACACATACAATAGAGGATTTCCAGGTCTGTGTTCAGAGATGATGCACCTAGTCGAAGGACACTGGAGGCCTCAAGGAGTTTAGAGGTCAGGTGGGGTCAGGGGTGAGGGCATCCACATGGAGACAGGAGAGGGGGGAGGAGGTGTGGGATGTGGAGCAGTCAAAGGGTGGATGGGAGGAGGCAGGGAATGGAATATGGAGTGTATAAATAAATTAATTTAATTAAAAAAATGAACAGAAAAAAAAGAATTGAAAACAGAGCCCTACACATGCTAGAAAAACCCCTTGGTTGTCTGAGACACGGTCTATGTAGCTCAGTTTTCATATGTAGAGATAAGATTTACAGACTTTGTCTTGGAACCTCTAGGATGCCTGAAATCCAGCCACAAGCCCATCTTTAAGTTTCATGAACTCTAAATTTTTATTACAAAATATAAGTTAAACTTGAATTCTCCTCCTGTCCAACCCAGAGCCAGCTCCACAACGCAGGACTGTCCCTATGGCTTCATTTCAAACCACTTGTCTAAGAAGAGAAATAGAGGGTTGTTCTGAAGCCTCTCAAAGATAAGAGCTGCACTGGAACTGCTGATCCATGGTGATGGCATGTGTGCACTGGAGCTGCTGGTCCGTGGTGATGGCATGTCTGCATGTCTGCACTGGAGCTGCTGGTCCGTGGTGATGGCATGTCTGCACTGGAGCTGCTGGTCCGTGGTGATGGCATGTCTGCACTGGAGCTGCTGGTCCGTGGTGATGGCATGTCTGCACTGGAGAAGCTGGTCCGTGGTGATGACATGTCTGCACTGGAGCTGCTGGTCCATGGTGATGGCATGTCTGCACTGGAGCTGCTGGTCCATGGTGATGGCATGTCTGCACTGGAGCTGCTGGTCCGTGGTGATGGCATGTGTGCACTGGAGCTGCTGGTCCATGTTGATTGCATGTCTGCACTGGAGCTGCTGGTCCGTGGTGATGGCATGTCTGCACTGGAGCTGCTGGTCC
>NW_022196909.1:66104222-66114851 GCF_008632895.1 Mastomys coucha | reverse complement strand
TGGAGCTGCTGGTCCGTGGTGATGGCATGTCTGCACTGGAGCTGCTGATCCATGGTGATGGCATGTCTAGGTCCCAAAACAACAGCGGTTTGGGCTGTATACTGAGTGAGTGAGCAGGCAAGCTTTGGGTGTGAGGATACTGGTTGGGTTTAGCTGTGCTATTTGCAGAGCAACACTAAGACAATTCTCTAAATCTCAGTTCCTCATCTATAAACGTGGTAAATGGCCACCACATAGCATTTGCTCAAGTTTGAATGTCTTCTGTCTCCTTCAGACTTCACAGGTTGAAACTTAATCCCTTACAATACATTATTAAGAGGTAGAGACTTTAGGACAGGATTCTATCTGAGGTACAGCCCCCATAAAGAAGGGGCCTGTAAAAGAGCCGTGAGAGGGGGTTCCTTTTCCCTCTCTATTTCCTCCAGCCCTGCAGACAATGCTTCTCTGCACCAGAGGTTTCAGCTGCAGGGCCCTCCTCAGAATTAGAAGCCACCAGCACTTTGATCTTGAACTCATTTTACAGAACTAAAAGAAGCTAATTTGTTTTTATAAATCACTGAATCTCAAATATTTGGTTATAGCAGCAGGGTCAGATTAAGATAATGTTCTGAGACTACTGGATGAATTTGAGGGGGCTTAGCAAGTAGCTGATGGACAGCAAACACTGGATGATGTTGGAGATGGCTCTTATTTATTTGTTTAATATTTTTCTTTAATGTTTTTTAAATTATGTGTTTGGGTATTTTGCTTGCATTAATGTCTGTGTACCTTGTGCATGATAGACTTCTATACATGTCTGTGTGTGTGTGTGTGTGTGTGTGTGAGAGAGAGAGAGAGAGAGAGAGAGAGAGACAGAGACAGAGACAGAGACAGAGACAGAGACAGAGAGACAGACAGACAGAGACAGAAACAGAGACAGACAGAGACAGACAGAGACAGGGAGGATTTAGATTCTCTCCAGAAAGGGAACCTATGGCAGACCAACTCAGTGAGCCCATGAGTTTTCATCAGGGTTACTAGCAGAAATGGGTGAGGGGTTCTTTCCAGGAGCTGGGATGACTCAAACAAGTAGCTACACCATGGAAAAGTGCACCCCAATACAATTGAAGACTCACAAAACTGCTACTCTGGACCACTTTCAGGCAGTGGAGAGTCTAAGAAAACTTTTGTCAGCACTGTAACTCAGCAATGAACAGGTAAGGCAGAATGGCAGGGTGTGATATAGTAATGGAGACTGGAGATGGCATTTCCTCTGCCTTTGCAAGTGACAAACAACATGGGCCATTGTACTTTCCTTTCACTCCTCTAACTCCCGGACAGAAAGGGCAGCACATAGACTTTGTTTAAAGAGGAAGGATGACTGCAAGTTCAAATCCAGCTTGGGCTATTTGAGACCATCATGAGCTACAAAGTGAGACTTTATCTGAAAACAAGAACAAAAGTCCTATCTGTCACCTGGAGCTGGGAAAACTGTGTAGCCCATAAACGTAGTATACTGAAGATGCACACACTCTAAGTCTGATCTGTGTAAAAGTCTGGCTGGATGGCATGGGCTTGCAAGCCCATCATCGTGGAGGAAGAAACTAAGAGCTCCTCTGGCCTCCATCCACATTTATGCAAATATACATGCATGAGCACACACACACACACACACACACACACACACACACACACACACATACACACACACACACCCCACTGGCACTTGATCACCGTTCACCTCCACATCAAAAGTTCTGTTACCATAAATATGTGCAGGAACCTAGACAATCAAATGTCCTAACTTCTTCAGCTCTTAGACCTGTCAAGCTCTCTGAGAGAAACCTCACCCACCACACTTGTGCTTTAATATCAAGACATTGTAAGCAACTCTTTCCAGCTTTCTAAGCCAACAGTTATTGATTAGTCTTTCCTCTTGAGGTCTTATGCACCAATAAGCCCAAAGCCTTCTGGTTAGCACCCTTCTGGAGCAACTTCCCCAGCACTGGCACTTTATATTATTATGCCTGTGTTCTCTACCACCATCATTAGAAATCTTGTGCTATACATGCAAAAACAAATGCAGAAATAGTAACAGATATTTCTGTTTTCTACTTAACATTGGTCACAAGGAATCTAAGAGTTAAATTTATCTTTCAACTTGATGCCTAACTAAAACCCCTGTCATTGGTGTTCATATAACTTTTTATTGTTTTCTGTTTATAACGAGTTTAAAGTCTCTTTTAAAAATATCCCCTTCCACTTCTGTATTAGTTTTCTATTGCAGCAGACCAAATCACTATATATTTAGTGGATATCCCTATTTTTACTGTTTTCATGGTCAGGATTCTGTACACATCTTACCTGGTTCTGTTCAACTTTCATATAACTACAATGTGAGGATGAACAAGCCAATATTCCTTTATAGAGCTCAAGGTCAAGTGATTTTTGGCAAAATTTCACTTTTCTAAGACTGAAGTCTTTGTTTTCTGGCTGTCAACCAGAGGTTACTGTCAATTCCATGGAGAGTTGGCCATTCTCCTGATACCTGGGGGTCCTACTCCAAGGCAGCTTAGTTCTGTAAAAGTAAATTGGCAAAGATTTACTTTCTAATTGGCGAAGATGAGTCTATGATGACATGAATGTCCTCTCACTCCAGACACGTTTAACACATACTATGCGCTGACAATCCAGGGACTGACTCTCCTGTGCCAGGTGTAGGGTTAATCCCAGCAAAAGCAGAGGTGGGCTCAGGCAGATCATGTTCCAGGCGAGCTAGAGCTATTCAGTGAGACCCGGTCTCAAGAGAGAGAGAGACTTTTCTATTTTGTCCCTTTTTCATACTCAAAGAGACAATGAAATTATATGTCATGCATGCTCATTCTCTTTGCTTTTGAACTATACCATTGTTATGGTAACAAACCCAGGTTTATTACCTGCTACATAAGTGTGTAAAGCAAAGATAAGCTCCCATCTTGGCCAAACCTGCACATTCAGACCTCAGGTGACCCATCAGCTGACCTCATATCCATGAATGAGCCTATCTAAGACCAGCAAAACCTGATCCAGACTAGTTGAACTTCTCTATGAATTCAGTAATTCCTCTCCCACTAAACATTTTCCTCTAGATTAGAAGTTGGACATGAGAAATAAAATTGAGTAGATTTTATTACACAGCAATAGCTAATTAATGCATGCAAACACACAATGGAAATATGACCAAGATCTGAGTGTATAGCAGAAGTAAAATATCTTGAGAAGACATTCAAAAGCACCTTGAAATTCCTGTGTTCCACATCTTATTCCACTGCTCATGATTGTAGAATGCTTTCCATTTTGTGTCAAAATAATCTTTAACCCAAAGGCTAATGTGTGACTGTAGTTCCTCTACAACAAATACAGCAATAGATATAGATATGTAAAATAGCAAAATAATAGGCTCTCATATGCTGTCATATGAGAATTTTAAAGGTTAAAATTAATTTTTTTCTGTAGATTACCATAGGCAAACATTAAGTTCTTGGTTTTTCTCTCTTTTTCTCTGTTCCTTTTCCTACCCACATACATTTCTACTGTGTCCCTCTCTTCTGTGCGGATTTCTTTCTTTTCTATTGCTGTAACAAAACATCATGACCAAGGCAGTTTAGAAAAGAAGGGCATTAATTGGGCATATGGTTCGAGGGAGTCAGAGTGCATGCTGGAACCAAGGCAAAGCTGCAGGAGCAGCTGAGAGCTCACAGACTGAGCGCAGGCAGGAGGCAGAGAAAATACCCTGGGAATGGTGTGAGTCTTCTGAAAGCTCAAAGCCCTCTCCCAGAGTCACAGTTCCTTCACCAAAGGTGACACATCTCTCCATCCTTCCCAGTTCTTCCAGCTGGGGACCAAGTACTCAAACACAGGAGCCTCTGGGGCCATCATCATTCAGCCATGGTATGCCAAGAGGACAGAAATTTAGTGAAGTGCATAATTATTTATTCTCCTTCATATATGTATCAAGTGAATTTCTGGTGTAGTCTAAAAGTTATCTGTGCATCTTCATTTAAAAAATATCAAACACTGGAATCCTTTTGGTAGAAATCCTTCTAACATATATTTTGAAGTTTTCTGCCACATGACACAATATTTTTTATTTTTAATACAATTTAAATATAGTAGGATTTAATAGATGTTAATTTTGATTATGGAAAGGTGAACCAAAACAGGCTTTTACAACTGAAGGAGGCAGCATCAATAAGTAAGCATGTACACAGCTGATTCTAAGATATAGGTCTTCATAGAAAATTTTATGGGTCAGCAAGATGGCTCAGCAGGTAAGGGCACTTGCCTCCAAGCATGACAACCTGAGTTTGACCCTCAAAATCCATATGGTAGAAGGAGAGAACTAACTAATTCCTTCAAATTGTCCTCTGACCTCCTCAAAGTAAGTAAACAAATATAATAAAAAATGAAATGTTTTTAAAGAAGAAAGAAAGTATTTAGTTCATTCAGTGACCTGAATGAAGGCTCTGTAGGGCTGAATCATGAGAACAGGAGGACTGGGTCCAAGGTGAAGAAATGAGACAGTTGTCCTGGTACGAAACTTCAAAAGAAGCCAAAAAACTCAGTAAAGTACTTGCAATACTTTAAACAATTATTTAAACTTAAAAATAATGCAAAGTTATTTATGATGAACAAAATATCTGAATTTTTAAATAAAGACTGGATCAGTGGGTGTACCATTCCACAGAGCCTGAGGCAAAAGAAAAAATTAGTAAAAGGTTATTCAGGTTGGTGGCCAGAGAAGTCTGCTAAAAAGTTACTCTGTTTCCTAAATTATGATGGCAAGGATGGTGGGCGAGGATGGTGGGTGAGGATGGTGAGGAGGAGGAGGAGGAGGAGGAGGAGGAAGAGGAGGAGGATGGTCTCCTGCAAGAACTTATAATTGTTGTTGTTTGTCTCTTTTATAAACCCACACACTGGGCAGAATATTGAAGAAGTAGATTATCTACTTATTGATGGTTGACTAGTTAATATAAAACAAATCTTGACCTGTAACACTTTTCCTAGCCATGTCTGTGAGAGACTGTTTAAGTTGCTGTTTGAGAGGAAGGACCCAACTCATTGTGGGCAGTACCATTCTTAGGTAAGTATAAGAAAGTGAGTGAACAAGCCAAAGAGTGAGCCTGTGAGGGACATTGCTTCATGGTTCCTGCCTACAGGTTCCTGCTCTGACTTCCCTCAGTGATGGACTGTCTCCTTCAATTATAAGGTAAATTAGTCTTGTCCTTTTGAAGTTGCTTTCTTAATAGTTTGACACTGTAGTAGAATGAAATTGTAACAGCTAGCCAGTGGGTGGTGGAACAGTTAAAGAAGGTATTGAAAAGTGGAGCCAGAAGTTCCCTGGATATTTGATACTATATGTCTCAGGTGAGTCTATCAGGCAGCTGCATGAGTAAGGCACATAGTGGTATGACCAGCCAGTTGTTCTGGTTTCTAGTGACCATTGTCTTCCACTTAGAAGCCAGAAAAGCAACTTCAGCTCTGTTGACCTTTGAGTCCCTAACTATGAATAAAAGAGGAAAATACTGAATTACATGCAGGGTTTATGTGAATAGTAATCCAACTGTAACTGGTATAAATAATGTAGATTTTCCATATCAGAAAAGGCATATGATTATCCTTACCAACAACTCATGACAAGCTCTGGCCCCACAGAGGCTATGGAAAATAAAATTACTGGTAGACACCCAAGAAGGCAGAGGAAGGAGTCGTGTTCTTGAGTGCCCATCAACTGCCTGTGACTGATGGAGTCACTTATTTTACTCTGAGAGGGAAAGAAGTCCTTCGCTAGACCTATGTAGTCCTATGCCAGCTGTCTCTGTGAGCAAAATTTGAATAAGGTCATCTCTATATGTCACAGTAAAGATCTGATCATCTAAGATGCTTCAAAGAAAGGGGCCCAAGAGCATCAAAATGAATGGAAAAACTAGTCCTAATAAACATGCTAATGAGTTTACCCCTTCAGTTGTACTCAGTCTTAACATTGTCACATTTTTGTAAGGTGGTATGATGGTTTGAATATGCTTGGCCCAGAGAGTGGCACTATTAGGAGATGTAGCCTTGTTGGAGCAGGTGTGGACTTGTTGGAGGAAGTGTGTCACTGTGTGGATGGGCTTTGAGACCACCTCCTATCTGCCTGAAAGGCAGTCTTTTCCTGGGTCTCTTTGGGACAAGATATAGAACTCTCAGCTCCTTCTCTAATACAATGCTTGCCTGGATGCTGTCATGCTTCTGCCTTGATGATAATGGACTGAACCTCTGAACTTGTAAGCCAGTCCCAATAAAATGTTGTCCTTATAAGAGTTGTCTTGGTCATGGTGTCTGTTCACAGCAATGGAAAGCCTAACTATGATAGATGGTAAAACCAACATCAAGAGAAGAGAACATTGACACCTCTGGTTCTTTACCTGCTCCCAAAGTCATTTCCCACCAGTTGCATTAGGAGGCTGGTCATAGACTATCTCTTTTCTCTTTAACATCCTAATGACTTTGTTGTTTTTGTACCTGCTAGTCCTAGTCATAATGTTTCAGTTGCTTGTTATATAAGAACTTCTATTTTTTCTTTTGAGTCAGACTCACCTGATAACTGAGTGGGCTGGATCTTGTTAAACATCTCTAAAAGGCATTTGAAGAGGTAAATAGGCGAGTAGATAACAGCAGGAGGTGCTGCTAGTGATGCTTTGGTAACATAGGACACTAGCCTTACCCTTAGGAAATGCACACAAGGCTCGGTGTCTATAAGTTACTTCCAAGAAAAAAAAATACAGAGAGAAGGAGAAACAAACATAGCAAAGCATTGGCAATTGTTGAGTTGAAATGGTAGGTTCACTAAGCTCAGTTTTTTGTTTAGTCCTTTTGAAAACTGTTCAAGCCTGCTGTTTAAAGTATTTTTATAATTTTTTTGAGAATTTTACAAATGTATTTTGATTATATTCACCCATCTGCCCATCTCCCCCCAGCTCTACTCCCACCTCCATGCCCCGCCCTAACTTCATATTCTCCTATGTGTGTCTATCAAATGCTCCTGGATGTGGGACCTGCCTTGGGAAGTGTTTGACCTAGCAAGAATTACATCCTCAAAAAAACTGATACACACACCACACCCGTTGTCCCCCAGGCCAATGGTTCTTCAGGTAGGAGTGGACCCCACACTTGCCCCCCTCACCCCCCAACCTCCTCACTCCCCACCCCCCATCCCCGCTTCCCATCCATGCGGGGAGTCTGTCTGGCTTGAGTTTTACGCGGCCTTTGTGCATGCTGTTGCAATCACTATGAGCGCATTCACCCTCCGGTGCCCAGATAACACTGTTTGCTTGTAGTCAACCTCATCTCTGATGAGTCTTATAATCCTCCTGCCTGTGCTTCCGAATGGCCCCTAAGCCTTGTGTGGACTGTGGTGCTGACATCTCATACAGCCCGAGCTCCAATCTTTTACTCTTTGCATGTTGACCAGCTGTGCATCTTTGCATCAACTGCAATCTACTGCAAGAAGCCTCTCTGCTGAGAGTTCAGAGATGCATTTATCTGTGGGTAGAAGCGGTGAGTTATTAGTAGTCATTGTTCAACTTGTGTTATGATTGAAAAGTTTCTTAATGAAGTCTTTGGGAGTGCAGGGGATCAAATTAAGCTTATTGTATTTTCAAAATATAGGAAACATGTTTTTTTTTTTTTTTTTTTTAGAATAAATGACCTCAGGTCTCATTTTCTTGACAATGTCTACCTTTACCTGTGCAAGTGGGCCCACTCTCACCTAGGGCCTGATGCAGGCTGCAGAGTTAGCAATGCTTGCTGGTTCATACACAGAAAGATAATTTGTTAACTTGCTTGTGGGGCAGTAGGCTGTGTGGTCCTGGTCCAGCAAGAGCTCTGGAATTCGGAAGACCTGGTGGGTGGTAATTTCCACCTGCATGGGACAGAAGGTGTTCGACCATGCCTCCTGGGCCCCTGGCTCCCATTGCAGTCCAGGAGAGGTGTGTGATATTGGTCACATATTAGCAGCACCAAGCCTTCTTACGTGCAATTAAAGATGCCCCAAGCTCTCAGCCCAAACCAATGAGAAATACCTGCTGTCGAATCCTGAATCACCCCCAAAACTGTACATAAATCCTATCCAGGGAATTAAAGGTGTGCGAGGCTCCATTGTCTGAGCCTTTTGTTCTAAGAGCTCTAACACTTGGGAAGAGGTCTGCTCTCCCGAAACACTACCTAAAGTTTAATGCCGAACTCCTCACTGGCTAGTTGGCCTCTAGTTGGCCCAGCCTGACTGGACTCAGTGCAGGGCAGTGCAGTCACTCAGTGGAAGCCATGGCAGAGAGTGTAGTGAAGCCAACTGAGGTAGCAGAAGCAGCGGAAGCGGCAGAAGCATCTCTTCCCTGCCCGGGCTCTCTTCCCTTCGCTGGAGGTCTCACTCCGCGCTGGGCCAGAGATCTCCGTGAAAGCCGCTGGTGCACAGGCCCACACTTGCTGTTGTATTTGGTTCTCACTACTTTCCCCCTTTACCTCACAGGAACAGATAGGGCCTAGAGGATGTTGGACCACACTGCCTTGTTAATCTATAAAGTTAAAGCCCTATTACAAGGAAATATCGAGTTATTGGGATACAAAACAAGATTGTTTTGTTTGTTTGTTTCTGTGTATTTGTTGTGGTTGCTCATTTTTATATTTTTTGGAGCAGTCTCTTTACCTAGTTCAGGTTAGCCTTGAACTCTCTCTTCTCTTCTCTTAGTTTTTTCAAGTGCTGGAGTTGTGGCCATGCATCACAGTATCTGGCCAGGAATGACAGGTAATCATAGATGGCTTTGGGAGGATGGAAAGCAAGAAGTGGGAAGTGAAATACAGGATTCGGATTGGAGACAGGTACAAGGTTTGATGGCTTGAATAAATTTTAGAAAGACAGGATGACAGAAATTTGTTTGTATGGCAATAAATAAAATTCATTCATTCATTCATTCATTCATTCATTCATTCAACAATGATTTTTTTTTATACCAGCTATAAATAAAGCAGGTTCCCAGGAACTGGAGCTATGATGGAAAATAAAATTTAAAAAATGTCTGATATCTTAGATTTTCAGGTGTCAAATTTCAAGGTGGGTCACTAACATAACCTCTCAGCTATTTTTTAATTATTTATTAAAAGTATTATTATTTATTTTTAATCTACATGAGTACACTGTATCTGTCTTCAGACATACCAGAAAAAGGTCTTGGATCCCATTACAGATGGTTGTGAGCCACCATGTGGTTGCTGAGAATTGAAGTAGGACCTCTGGAAGAGCAGTCAGTGCTCTTGACCTATGAATCATCTCTCCAGCCCCCCAGCTATTTTTTAATGATTATATTAAAAACACATCCAAAGTTATCCTTTCTTATTTTGTTATGGATGATTAATTTATGCTCTGGTTGTGTAAGAGTCTAAACTATTCACTATTTGGCCATATTTATATATCTGATCTTGCTCCAGAGCATACATCAATATGAAAAGAGAGATATTAGTTAAATAATCACAAACAAGTAAAAGTGTAGTTTATGAGGTACCTGGATCCCAGTGTTAAACACAACATAGAATTAGCCTAATTATCCACCAGTGGAAGAAGGGAAGAAACATTGTAAAAATCCATCTGATGCTATAAAGAGCACAATCCTGACATTTGTGACAACAGGAATATTATAGGGGACATTGCAGCATGAGTCAGTGGTATAGATATAGTGGTACTATGGAGTCTCACTCATTTCAGCTATCTAGAAATTTTGATCTTAGGAAAGTTAAGACCACAATGATGATAACCAAAATCTGAAGAGAGTCTGAGATAAAAGACTGTCCACAGGTATCCTCTTACAGTTAGATCTGGCATCTGTGGCATAGAAGAGTGAATAGAGTTAACGAAATCTGTGCTGCATCTCAAAATAGCTAGAAGAGAACACTTTTAATGTATTTATAATAAAGAAATGATAAACTTTTAGGGCACTGGACATCGCTAATTACACCAATTTGGTTAATATGCAATATATACATGACTAAAAAATGGGACCCACCCCATGGGCAGGCACCAATCCCTGACACTATTACTGATGTTATGCTGTGCTTGCAGATAGGAGCCTAGTATGATTGTCCTCTTAAAGGCTCCACCAGCAGCTGACTGAGACAGATTCTGGTATTCATAGCCAACCATTGGACTGAGATCCAGGACCCCTGTGGAAGAGTCAGGGGAAGGATTGAAGGAACTAAAGGTGATGGCAACACCATAGGAAGAGCAACAGTGTCAACTAATATGGACCCCTGGGACCTCCCAGAGACTAAGCCACCAACCAAAGAGCATACATGGGCTGGTCCAAGGTCCCCTAGCACATATGTAGCAGAAGGCTGCCTTATGTAGCCTCAATGAGAGAGGATGTGCCTAATCCTGTAGAGACTTAATGCCCCAGGGTGGGGAGATACCCAGGGGGCAGCACCCTCTCAGAGGTGAAAGGAAGGGGGGATGGGACAAAGAACTCTTTGAGGAGGCAACAGGATGGGGACAACATATGGGATGTAAATAGATAAAATAATTGTAGGAAGCCACTTCATAAGCACATCGCCATTACAAAATGGCGATGACATTTGGCTTGCCGT
>NW_022196909.1:66093674-66095523 GCF_008632895.1 Mastomys coucha | reverse complement strand
CTCAACTGAAGCTAGTGAAAGTAAAGTTTGTACTGCAGAAGGATCCGTGTGTGCCGTGTCTTTCCTGCTGGCAGGAGATAGCGCGGGACAAATAATGAATTGATAAAAAATTTTAATCAAAAAATAAAAGTCACATTGTATCCCATAACTATGTATAATTATAATACATCAATCAAAAGCTTCATGGCCTTGATAAGGGCCATGAATGTGGCATATACAGTGCCCTAGCAGTTCACAAAAAAGGAATTGATGCAATCAGAGCAACAAGAGATTGCTTAAGAAAATTAAAATTGAGGGCAAAGCTAAAGGATGAATCAGGGCTGACCAGTTAAAGCCAAAACCCAAGGTTATCTCAGATGGGAGAGCTACCATGTGTTAGGTAGGCCCTAGCAGAGTAAAGTGATTCTGAAAGAAAAAGGAGGACAACAAAGACCAAGCCACACAGGCCAGGTTGGGGCAGGAGTGAAAGGTGAGCAATAGGATCTGCTAAACTCTGGCAATACACTCAGGTTTCAGGTTACATGTAGACAGGGCTGCAAACATGTAGACCAGCTAGGCAATGAGATGGCAAGCTATGCATCCACCGTCCAGTCTGGGTAGACACAGATACATTTTACTTCAGAGGAGAAAACTGGAGCATCAATTAGTTCTATTTTGAGTTCCCAAGGTCAATGACAGTGAAGTGGCTCACACACCTCTTCCTCCTTCCACCAGCCTCTCTCCTTTGTTTTTTTGTTTTGTTTTGTTTTGTTTTTCCTTTCTTTCTTTTTTCTTTCTTTCTTTCTCTCTTTCTTTCTTTCTTTCTTTCTTTCTTTCTTTCTTTCTTTCTTTCTTTCTTTCTTTTTTTCTGGATCCTGACTAAATGTGCACATCCTTCAGTAGGAAAATAGGGGGCTTCTCCTACAGGTCACCTTACGCTTAGAGGGTGTGGAGAGGGAGAGAGGACCTCCTATTTTGCCCTCATGGGTCCACTTTATCTTTGATTTACCTTTACATTTGCTCTCCTGCACACCCAGCTTCTGATTCTGGCCTGATTAATTTTTGTCAGCTTAATACACACTAGGTATTAAGGGAACCTTAGTTGTGGAATTGTCTCCATCAGATTGGACTGTAGACAAGTTTACGAGGCATTTTCTTCGTTACCGATTGATGACTGGTGCAGGTCACCATGGGCAGTGCCTCTCCTAGGCAGGTGGCCCTGGGTTATATAAGAAAAGCAAGCTGAACACGCCATAAAGATCAAGGGTATGTACGATTTCCCTACCATGGTCTCTGTTTTAGTTTTTGTCTCCAGTTTGAGCTCCAACTGCAGATTCCTTTGATCAAAGACTCTAACTAGTAAGTCAAATAAACTTCCTACCCATGCTTTTTGTTTAGTTGGTTGGTTGTTTTGGTTTGGTTTGGTGTTGGTAATGATGTTTATTGTAACAATAGAAAGCAATCTAGGGCAGTTCCTAGCATCCATCATGAGTGATCTGTCTAGGAACTCCAAGCCGAAGACTAGACATAATGATGTCTACATATGTCTGCTTATCACTTGCACGGACTACTCCATCAACCTATCATCTGCCCAGCTTTTTGCTTCCTATAATGCATCACTTCAATAGCACTTTTAGCGATTCTGCTTCTGTGATAGAACCCTGACTGATTCAGGGACTATTGCAAAGCTTGGGTTAGAAATTCTGAGTAGGGCGATAGATAGTAGCAGATATTTTATGTAGGCCATCTGAGGCGGAAAGCTAAGGGGGCTTTGAAAGAAAAGGAAAGTCGTCATCCTCCCTCGCTTCCCCTGGGATGCAATCTGCGCTTCTCTCTGGGAGAAACTCAATTCCTTTCCTTTTTTTTTTTT
>NW_022196909.1:66082555-66093664 GCF_008632895.1 Mastomys coucha | reverse complement strand
GGCTGGGGAAAAGGCAGGAGGAAGAACTTCCCTGTGAAGATGGAAACAATGTTCTCTTTTCTGAAAGAGGTTTCAAACAAGACTGTTAAATCAGCATGTAACCCATGCTCAAGACCTAAGTGTATGAGACCTTTGAATTTAACCTTACCAGTATCGTCTCTCATCCCTAAACCTGAACAATGAACTTCCACAATCTATCTTTTAACTTTACTACAAAAGGGGATTTCTTTAAAGTAAGCAAAGTACGTGAACTATATTGTCTTTTAAACTTAAGTTTTAAGACTTTGTTTAATATTTGAACCTGGTTATAAACTATATGTTTCCAGCAATATAACCTCAAAAGCCACAAATTCATGTGGTTGTCTACTTGTGTATCTAAGACATGGGGTGGAGGGTGTCTCTCTCTCCAACCCTGCTCTCACTTTCTCCCATGCTTAAATATAAAGCATGTACTATCTGCTTCTCATTAATTCCCAACTTTATTTCATACTTGTCCTGAAATTCTGTTGCAAAAGTTGATATCCTACCCCGAGTAGAAACCTCTAAGGGGAGTGCTCCTCAGACTACAATCTACAGCCTTGGGCTATGTCTCCCTACCTTTATTAACATTCTTAACTGAATTTCCTATCTAGTACAGAAGACTTTCAGCCTGCCTTGCTGACCTCAGGCATGGCCATATGAGTTATTCTGATCAATAAAATCCATATGGGAGTCATGTTCAACATGAATATTTCCATTTTTACTTCTTGAATCAGAGTGTTACTAGGTAGCTCAAGCTGGCCTCAAACTCACAGTCTTCCTGAGCACCAGGATTATAAGCATACACCACCATATCCAGCTAACACTGAGATTACTGAACACAAGATTTTGTTCATAATATTCTCTGCTGCCTCCACCAGATCATCAACAACATTCTGTCGACTAAAATCACAGATTACAAGCAATATGCAGCAGAGTACAGCTGACCAGCAGTGGCCATGTAGTGTTGGCATCATATATGTTCTTTGTCAATTAAATCACTGATATGAGAAAATGGGAAAATTCAAATGTGGTACCTACAATTAGAAGAAAGTGGTAATAGATTGGATGAAAAAGAGACATGTCCAACACACTTCCAAGTCATGAATTCCATAACTAGATAGGAGCTGAAGCAATCCACTGCAATCAGGGGCACTCAATTGCCAGTGATGATTCTGTTGAAAGCTATGGCATTGTAGAAGGAAATATGTCAGGAGCTTGAAGAGCAGAAGATGTAAGAGGCAGGGATTCCACATATTCAATACACTAGACATGGACCAATGGCAAGAAATGGGAAGAGGGTATTAGGACAGCCAGATCAAGTAGATCAGTAACTGTCACAGTATAAGATGCCCATGGCATCTCATCTGGCCAGTTGAGCTTGGAATAGCCAAGTTGAAGGGTGGGCATAATCAAAAAAGATTTCAGCAGTAGGACCGAAGTTCAAGACGAACTGTAAATTCTCACAGGACTCTAGTTTCCAGTACTAAAGCAAGTTACTGGGGCGGGGGTTTAGGTCATTAGGAAGAGGACACTCATCAGCTTCTGAAGGTGGGGAACAGAACAGATGTCCCCCCACCCCCACCCCCACCACCAGGGCACACACTGAAGATAGGAGCAACCAAATCAGCGAGACTGCTCAGGAATGAAGTACAGTCATGGGAGAAAAGGAGGGATAGGAGGGAAATAAACTGTAAAAGAAAGTTTAGCTTAATGGATCCAGTGTAGTTGTAAGCAAGAAAATCAATGGTGACAAATCTGAGCTCTGCACTGTGGTGTAGTGACACTTTGTTGAGTCAATATAACTGGAACTACTTTTCTCAGTCTTCTCTTCCATTTGTAATTCCAGCTTTGGCCTCAAGAGAGCCTTTATATAGTACCAGAAAGACAGAAGTAGGAAATGGTGGGCACTGGCAGGTCATCTACACTATCATTGATCTGCTGGCGCCAACCTTCAAATCATAGCTCCTCCGGATCCCAGAATTTCTTTCTATCAGCTTCCAGGGCAAAGTAACCAGTGCAAAGTAACTCCAAGGCCTAGATCTCCACCACACCCTGAAGGTCACCACAGCACCAAGGTCAGGCAAATTTCAGATTGTCCGTCTTTGTTTGCACCTACTTTTGCTTCCTGAAAGCTGGTCTGTGAACCTGTAGCTATCTGCATCTGGAACTCCAGGGTGGAGACATCAACTTCCTGTTCTCAGAACAGTGAGAGTGATCTCCTCGCTACGGCACCTCCAGGAGATTGTTTCTTCTTTGGATTCGGACAGAATGATTTGAGAGCTTTTACATCATGAAGTCTGCAGTTTTTAATGTGTGAAGTTTTCAGTACCTGCCTTTAGAATGTTTTCATTTACAAAGGAAGAAGTACATCTAAGAGAAAAGACCTTTTAAACAGTCACAGCAATGGAAGGGAAGCAGGTGCCAATTTACTCTTCATCTGTAGATGCAGGCCTTAGGCAATGGAATAATATATATGGGGTTTGCTTGACTTTTCTTCTATGAGTCATGCAGACAAAAATATTTGCAGAAGACCTTGGCCAATGCCTCCCAGTGAGCCTTGCCAAAAAGCATAGAAAATGTAATAGGCTCTTTCTTCCAAGTCAGGATCGTGTATTAATGCAAATGGGATTCCCTAAGGAACCCACTGTCACCCTAAGTTCTCCACCGTTAGTCTGAAATGGGAGAGAGCTATACAAAATTCTGGTTTATACCTAATTTTTTTCCAGGAAGTATTTATTTTCCTTCACTCTGAGTAGATCTTTGGGACTGTGTCTTGCCGTGGCTTCTTCCTGTTATAGGTTTGTTATTCTTCATGGTAGCTATGAAGTGACTATTCTGCTCTTCCTGCAGAACGTGAAACAAAGAAACTTGTCTTCTGCCTGCTCTGGCCACTGTGGTACCCAGCCCAAGGACAATGGGACTTGGCAACTGTGGGCTAGACTCTCTGAAACTGCTAACCAAAGGATATCTTTCCTCTCTTGGGTGGCTTATGTCCTGTATTTTATCACAGCAACAAGATATATAACTAACATGAAGATGTAACATGCTGGTTAACATGTTTGGTATTCACCAATTTAGCTTACAGTTCCATCCTCCTACCTTGCTACTTCTCTCTGCCAAATTGGAGGGATCTAGTTATTTTCAATTCTTTATTAATTCGGTCAAAGGTATTCACTGACATTCTTGAGTACAGTCCTGCACTTTTATTGCTGATTAGAAGAGCAGCAACTCGAGGACTTTGCATGTTTGTTCTCTATTGCTGTAGTAACCACCATGACCAAAAGTAAATTGCGGAAGAAGAGGTTTATTTCATCATCTGGGGAAGTGAGAACAGGAACTTAATATAGGAATCTAGAGGCAGAAAGTAAAGCAGAGACCATGGAGGAACACTGCTTAGTAGCTTGCTTTCACATGGTTTGCTCTGCCTGAACTTTTTATTATCATTATTATTATTATAATTAATTAATTTACATTCCAGTCAAGGCCCCCCTTCCCAGTGCCCCCTCCCACAGTTCCTCCTCCTATTCCTCTTCCTTGCCTCTGAGAGGGTGCTCCACCCCCCACCCCCAGACCTCCCCCGTTCCCTGGGGGCCTCAAGTCTCTGGAGGAGTAAGCTCATCTCCCACTGAGGCCAAAAACATATAATGGAAAAAAGAAAGCATCTTCAATGAATGGTGCTGGTTTAACTGGTGGTCTGTATGTAAAAGACTGAAAATAGATCCATATTTATGCACAAAGCTCAAGACCGAGTGGATCAAGGACCTCCACATAAAACCAGATGCACTGAATCTAACAGAAGAGAAAGTGGAAAAGAGCCTAAACTCACTGGAACAGAGGGAAATTTTCCTGAACAGATCACCAATGGCTCAGGCTCTAAAATCAACAATTGATAAATGAGACCTCATGAAACTGAAAAGCTCCTATAAGGCAAAAGACACTGTCAATAGGGCAAAATGGCAGCCTACAGATTGGGAAAAAAATCTTCACTAACTCTACACACATCAGATAGAGGTCTATCTAGGCTGGCCTCAGCCTGAACTCTTACACCAACCAGCATGACTGGCCCAAGGAAGGCACAGTCCACCATGGAATGAGCTCTTCCGTATCAATCATCAATCAAGAAAATGCCACAGAGACTTGCCTATAGGCCATTCTGTGAGGGCATTTCCTCAGTTGAATTCTTTCTCCCCAGATATGTTTAAGTCTGTGTCAAGTTGGCGGACATCAACCAGCGCAAGTACTTGCTTAAGAATGGTAGTGATTCAGACCAAGGTCTGGAAAGCAAGAGAGTCTAGGCTGGCTCAGTGTGGTGATATCCTGGGTAAGCAGCAGAGGATGGAAAGAAAGGCCATCTCGTCATGAATGCGTTAAGCCAGGGCTGCAGGGACTAGAGCTCTAGCTCCCAATAGTAGTGCTGTGAAGCGGGCACCCCCAAGCTGGATCCCAGAATGTAAAAATCCAGGCCCAGGCTACTAGGGGCAGTCAGGAAATCTAGATTTGTAGGTAAAGATACAAATCTGGATATGAAGTTTATTGTTAATAAGACCCAGTCTAAGCACTGTATATTGGTGATTATTGGCTTCCAAAATCAGGAGAGAGAGAGAGAGAGAGAGAGAGAGAGAGAGAGAGAGAGAGAGAGAGACCTGGGTTTATTGTTTTTTAACTAAGGACCTTTAATATCCACTAGTAAGCAGGCTGGAAAAGGAAGGTCAAAGCAGCTGGTTATTATTCTGCTATGTAGGCTCTCTTCTGAATAAAGTAACTGTGCCAATGCCAATAATTAGGGCAGACGGACACAGCAAGAGGAGAGAATCTAGCTCTTCTGCTACTAGACCTAGAGAGGTTTTTAGGCATGGGTTCTTGCATGGTTTACTGTGAAGGGCTGGCTGCCTCCTGGAGAAGGGCTGGAGGATGAGCTTACAGTGGATAGGCAAATGTCAAAATACAACTTGGTTTTAAACTTGAGGCCATAGACAAAGCAAACTAGAGAGAAAATAAACTTCTATGAGACAATTTTAGAGTTGTATTGAACAGTTCTTGAGGAGGTGCCTATCTGCCCATCTGGTGAGTACCATCTCAATGCTGCGATCTCTGCCTAGGGCATTATACGATGAGACTATTCAAGATAATCATAAAGAGTTCTTGTATAATGAAGTCACACAATAATCCATCAAGCCATGGACTCATTAATCCACTTACCATCCACAGGGGCAGCGATACCAGGACAGTTACTTTTTAAAGACCATTAGCATATGATTTAAGGGGTTAAGTTTCCAACACATGAAATTTAAGGTATACATCCAGCCAGGCAGTGGTGGCACACGCCTTTAATCCCAGTACTTGGGAGGCAGAGGCAGATGGATTTCTAAGTTCAAGGCCAGCCTGGTCTACAGAGTGAGTTTCAGGACAGCCAGGACTACTCAGAGAAACCCTGTCTCGAAAAACAAAAAAACATACAAACAAAAAAAATTAAGGTATACATTCAAACCATAGCAATATTTTTAGCATTTAGTTTTACTATTTGTTCTTAATTTTTTTATCATTTATGTAACACCAACACAACAATTCTCCAATCTAGCTACACTTTATAATTACTTGCAAAGTTTTTAAAACACCCCTTTCCACTGAGCCTAACAGAATGAATTTAATCAAAATCTCAGATAGGGTTGAAGCATAACATGTTCTTTATCTATCTGCCTACCAACTGATTTATCATATATTGGCTTATCTGTACATGTAGATGTGCACATATGCATCCATATGTAATCAATAAATGTAAGTAAATATAGATGTACTCTCCTTATTACCACTGATAATTATACTTACACTGATAATATATTATATTGTATTATATTTACAAGAAATACATCAATATATGTCTTCTTTGCTTTTAAATATGTATGTGAACACTTGGTATGTGTCTGTGTGTTTAATCAGTATATACTGACACGGTGACTGCATACATATGTATATATTTGTCTGAAATTATGCATATACATATATGCTTGTATTTTTAATTTGCCTGCCTAGATCAGATACTTCAGTCTTAGTAAAATTTCTGTGAAACACTCAAATCTATCTTTGTTTTAGAAGGCTGAAAAGATCCTAGTAAAATTTAGTAAAATTTATGTGATACAAAGCAAACATACAAAACCAAGATTCATTAATGCAACAGGGTTTTATAGATAAGAGATTAAATGGTGTTGGTGTGGTAAATGGTTTGAACATACAAAACACAGCCTTCCCTCATTATATGAATATTTTACATTCATTGCTACTTTTTGAATTGATTTTATGAATATAAGCAATTTTTTTCTTAGTGAGCGACTCCAAGAAAATGACTTAATTTGTCTAGCCCCATGTTAATATATTTGTAAAATGTTTTTCACCAAAATTTGTTAATATATTAATGAAAACAACTTGCCTAGTGTTTGGTATTCTGATAATCAGAAGATAGTATTTAAGGCATGGGAACGGGAACTCACTCAAACTATGCCAGCAGCAGTTTGTACAACCCTGAGAGGCCAGCTCTGTTCTCCTACGTTTCCTCAAAAGGAAGAACATCTTTGTGAATGCTACACACCTGACAGCAGTTCTCACCTTACACATTTACAGTGCCCTTACACATTTACAGTGGCTACAGTTCCTGCAGAGGCACTAAGACACACTGAGAGGGGATGTGCTTGCTCTTTAAAATCTGTGTGTGCTGCAGAGTATGTCAGTAAAAGCTGATAAGAAAATACTTTAGGAAATTTTCTTGTTTGCCTTGGAAACATTCATTGAGTACAATATGTATCCAAGAGACCATGGACGCAAAAGAAGCAGAACATATAGAAGCAAATGACTCTGTTGGTTTCAATTTAAAATAGTAGATATATTTAAGGTAAAGATCATGAAGCTTTTATTTAATTACCATCTTGAAAGTTATATTTGGTAGGGAGGGGCTAAACAGCAGTTTCAGCAGTTAAGGGCATTCACTCCTTCTGCCAAGGATGTGAGTTTAGTTCCCGCACACATATCAGGTGATAATCAGTTGTATAGCCAAAAGCTCTGATGCCGTGTGTGGCCAACACACACACACACACACACACACACACAACTAAAAATAAGATCTTTACAAAAAGTGTATTTTACTGATAAAAATGATGAATTTCGTTTGAAGTTTAATATCTTTGGAGATATGTATCTGGTTTTAGAAATGTTACATTTAAACATATTATTTTTGGTTTTTTATTTTATTAATCATTTTATTTGTTTACATTTCAAATGTTATTCCCCTTCCCGGTCTCCCCTCCATAAAACCCCCACACCATCCCTGCCACTTTGCCTCTACGAGGGTGCTCCCTCACTAATCCAGCCACTCCTACCTCACCTCTCTAGCATCCCCCTTCTCTCAAGGGGCATCAAGTCTCCACAGGACCAACCGTCTCCCCTCCCATTGATGCTAAGACAGTCCTCTGCTACATATATAGTAGGATCCCTGGACCAGTCCATGTATACTTTTTGGTTGGTGGTTTAGACCCTGGGAGTTCTGAGGGGTTCACTTAGTTGATAATGTAGTTCTTCCTATGGGGTTGCAATCCTCTTCAGCCCTTCCCCTACTCTTCCATTGGGTTCCCTGGGCTCAGTCCAATGGTTGGCTGTGAGTATCTGCATCTATCTTAGTCAGGTACTGGCAGAGCCTCTCAGAGGACAGCTATACCAGGCTCCTGTCTGCAAGCACATCTTGGCATCAGCAATAGTATCAGGGTTTGATGTCTGAGAATAGATCTCATGGTGGGTCAGTCTCTGTATGGTCTTTCCTACAGCCTCTGCTTTTGTCCCTGCATTTCCTTTAGACAGGGACAAGACTTGGTTAAATATTTTGAGATGGGTGGGTGGTCCCATCCCTCCATTGGGGGCCATGTCTATCTACTGGAGATAGTCTCTTCAGGTTCTGTTCCTTCACTGTTGAGTATTTCCACTAATGTCATCCCCCATTGGGTCCTGGGAGCCTCTCACATCCCTAGCATATGAGACTGGTCCTAACCCACTGTTTTCCTCCCCCTCCTCTCTCCCACTCAGATCCCTCCTTCCCTTTGCCTCCCATGATTATTTTGTTCCCCCTTCTGAGTGGAGTTGAAGCATCCACACTTTGGCCTTCCTTCTTGTTAAGCTTCATTATGGTCTGTGAGTTGTATCGTGAGTATTCTGAGCTTTGGGGCTAATATCTACTTATCAGTGAGTGCATACCACGTATGTCCTTTTGGTCTGGGTTACCTTACTCAGGATGATATTTTCTAGTTCCATACATTTGCCTACAATGTTAACGAAGACATTTTTAATAGCTTAGTAATGTTTCATTGGGTAAATGTAACACATTTTCTGCATCTATTCTTCCATTGAGGGACATCTGGGTTGTTTCCAGCTTCTGGCTATTATATATAAGGCTGCTATGAACATAGTGAAGCATGTGTCCTTGTTATATGTTGAAGTGTCTTTTAGATATATTCCCAGTAGTGGAGTAGCTGGGTCTTCAGGTAGAACAATTCCTAATTTTCTGAGGATCCACCAGATTATTTTCCAGAGTGGTTGTACCAGCTTGCAATCCCACTAGCAATGGAGGAGTGTTCCTCTTTCTCCACATCCTCACCAGCATCTGCTGTCACCTGAGTTTTTGATCTTAGCCATTCTGACTGGTGTAAGGCAGAATCCCAGGGTAATTTTGATTTGCATTTCCTTGATGACTAAGGATGTTGAACATTTCTTTAGGTGCTCCTCAGCCATTCGAGATTCTTCAGTTGAGAATTCTTTGTTTAGCTCTGTACCCCATTTTTTTAATTGGTTTATTTGGTTTTCTGGAATCTAACTTCTTGAGTTCTTTGTATATTCATATTTTAAGTAAATAGAATTAAATCACATTCTTGTTTCCCTTTTGTACCTCAACTCCTCCCAGAGACTCCCCCTTCAATACCTTTTTTGTCATATTCTTTAAAATTTATAAAATATTATAACAATAAAATGAGTATTATAAAAGTTGTTTGATATAAAACAACAATCAATTTAACAGTCTTATATAGATGTTTGTCTACAGCAATACTTAAAATACATTTTTCTCAATATAAATTTTAAATAACTTCAAACATTAACTGTATATTTTAAAATAAGAACATTGGATGGCAGTCACCAAATTCCTAATTCCTCATATTTTTGGATTTCAATTGATTAGGATATGTTGGTAATATTAATTTTCATATTAATTTTCATATTGTCATACAGGCCTTTCACTTGATTGATTAGAGTTACCCCAAGATATTTGATATTATTTGTGACTATTGTAAAGGATGATGTTTCCTTAATTTCTTTCCTTTAATCCCTTATATAGAGGAAGGTCACTGATTTGCTTGAGTTAATTTTATGTCCAGCCACTTTGCTGAAGTTCTTTATCAGGTACAGGAGCTCTCTGGTGGAATTTTTGGGTTGCTTTTGTATACTATCATATCATCTGCAAATAGTGATGCCTTGACTTCTTTCTTTCTAATTTGCATCCCTTTGATCTCCTTTGGTTGTCTAATTGCTCTGGCTATTGAATAGAGAGGGAGAGAGTGGACAGCCGTGTCTAGTCCCTGATTTTAATGGGCTTGCTTTGAGTTTCGCTCCATTGAGTTTGATGTTGGCTGCTTCTTTGCTGTATATTTCTTTTATTATGTTTAGGTATTTGTCTAGAATTCTTGTTTTTTAATTGATTTAAGTTTTATTGCATTATGATGAGAAAAGATACATGATTTTAATTTACCTGAATTTGTTAACATAAAAAACATACTTTAAGTAAATAGAATTAAATCACATTCTTGTTTCCCTTTTGTACCTCAACTCCTCCCAGAGACTCCCCCTTCAATACCTACAATACCTTTTTTGTCATATTATTTAAAATTTATAAAATATTATAACAATAAAATGAGTATTATAAAAGTTGTTTGATATAAAACAACAATCAATTTAAAAGTCTTATGTAGATGTTTGTCTACAGCAAACATATTAACTGTATATTTTAAAATAATACATCACTACTAGTATTTTCTTAAATGAACATAAATATATAAAGTCTTTTTGTTTGTTTGTTTTGTATTTAGTAGAGCTTAAAATCTGGCTCTTACTGTGGTACAAGCCAAAAATAAGAACAATTTTTAGACATTGGAGTTCATTGTAATAAGGCTGTACTTCAATGACCCTCACATCTCCAAAGGATTTTACCTCCATCGTAGCTAAGCTGAGAGTTGACAGTTCTGCTGGGCCAAGGAATGAATTGTAGGCACGATTTTTGGATACAGACTTCCTGCTATGGTCAAAGCTATTTGACTTGTGTGAGTGTCATTATTCTCAGCCCACAGAGAACAGGTTACATTCATTTAAGAAATGGTGAGTGTATTAAGATGGTCTATCCATAAAGTCACTCACCAACTGTTTCAATGAACAATGGTTCTGCTTGGAGAGTGGCACAGACATTAGGTGAGGGTAAGAATCAGGTTCATTGGCTGTGATAATTTGGAAAAACATTTATTTCAGAGAAAGAGTAACTTATAAAGTCCTCTTCTTCAAACTTGATACAATAGTTACAAACGTCAAGCAAAGCATTCAGTCTCACTCTTTGTTGTTCTCTTACAAGCCACCACCCAATTTATTTGTATGTTTCTTTTGGCTGTATAAATAATTTTGAAATATGTAAGCTGCTCTGAAAACCATAATATAGTGTAAAAACATGAAATAAACAATACTACTAATAGAGTGGCTGAGGTAGGAGAAGCAAGATCTCAAGACCGTTATACACAGCAAGACATTGTCACATACAAACAAGCTGAAAGTGTATATGGATTGTACAATATTGGACCTATTTCTCCAATTAACAAAATAGAGAGAACATTGGATGGCAGTCAACAAATTTCTAATTCCTCATATTTTTTGGATTTCAATTGATTAGGATATGTTGGTGATATTAATTTTCATATTAAGAAATTAAGAAAAAGTAATGGTTACTTCCTGCTGTTTTTGTTGTAAGAGGTGGAATTAGGTTTGTATGGATTTGTTGAAAGATTACTTTCTTGCTTCTTC
>NW_022196909.1:66069789-66082074 GCF_008632895.1 Mastomys coucha | reverse complement strand
TCTGGGTTAGGAGCTTTTTACTTTTTGCATTTTCTTTGACTGTTGTGTCAATGTTTTCTATGGTGTCTCCTGCCCCGAGATTCTTTCTTCTATCTCTTGTATTCCGTTGGTGACGCTTGCATCTATGGCTCCTGATTTCTTTCCTAGGTTTTCTATCTCCAGGGTTCTCTCTCTTTCTTATTTCTTTATTGTTTCTATTTCCGTTTTTAGATTCTGGATGGTATTGTTCAATTCTTTACCTGTTTTATTGTGTTTTCCTGTAGTTCTTTAAAGGATTTTTTTGTGTTTCCTCTTGAAGGGCTTCTAGCTGTTTACCTGTGTTCTCCTGTATTTCTTTGAGGGTGCTATTTATATCTTTCTTAATGTCCTGTATCATCATCATGAGAAGTGATTTTAGATCTGACTCTTTCTTTTCCAGTGTAATAGTGTGTCCAGGACTTGCTATGGTAAGAGAATTTGTTCTGATGATGCCAAGTAACCTTGGTTTTTGTTGTTTATTTTCTTATGCTTGCCTCCTGCCATCTGATTATTTCTAGTGATACCTGCCCTTGCTAAATCTGACTGGAGCCTGTCCTTCTTGTGATCCTGGTTGTGTCAGAACTCCTCAGAGTCAAGCTATTTCTGTGATCCTGTGATCCTGGGCTTGTTAGAGTACCTGGGAGTGGAGCTTCCTCTGGGTGTTGTAGGAATGGCTGCGGAGCTTGTGCCCAAGGTCTTCTCAGAGTACCTCCAGCCCAGACAGACCAGAAGCAACCCGAGCCACTGGGCTGGCAGAGTTCCTGTGTGCCTGGGTCCTGCTGGTCCTGGTTACTTCCCATGTTGGGACAGAGGTTGTGTCCTCCTCACCTCTGATCCTGGGTATGTCAGAGCGTCTGGGAGTGGAGCTTCCTCTGGGTATTGTGGGACTGGCTGCGAAGCTCTAATTTTAACAGTTTAAAATAAAATTATTCTTTTTAAAAATTAAACCTCTTATATTTATGTAAAAGTAAACTAAGAATTGATTTATTATAAATTTAGAAGCTAAAATTATAAACCTCTTAGGAGGATAAAATGGAGGCAAATCATTATTTTAGGTTAGTAATGATTCCTTAAATATGACACAACATACATGCAGCAAAGTTTAAAAAATAGATAAACTGGACTTCGTTAAAATCAAACTTTTATGCTTTGAATGATTTTTCTATAGAGAGCAAGAAGATAATCCCTCACATGATTTGTAAATTCTTCAGGTGCTAATCATTCAGAATATATACAGAGCTCATATAGCTCAATGATTAAAAAAAAAAAAAGACTTCAGTAGAAAGTTAACAAAAGTGCTGGAGAGATGGCTCAGCCATTAAAAGCTAGGCTCACAACCAAAAAATATAAGAAAGTTAGCAAAAAATTTAAATAGGTATTTCTCCAAAGGAGATTTAGGAATGGTCGGTAGCACATTTAAGGTTTCTCCAGATCACCAGTCATCAGTGAAAGGCAAATCAAAAAGACAGTGAAATGCCATTCACTACACCAATCAGTGTGATAATAAATACACAGAATAAAGGAAACAAGCATTAGTGAGCAGGAAGTGACACTGATCTTTGGACAGTAATATGGAAATATAAAATATGATACAGACACCACAGAGAAAAACTCAAAGATTCTCCAAGAGGCTAGGCAAAGCCTGCAAGACAGCAGTGTGGGTAAAGACGCTTAGTGTCAAACCTAATGAACTGAATTTGATCCCCAGGACCCACAAAGTAGAAAGCAAGTACTAAGTCCTCATATTTGTCCTTTGACTTCCACATATGTGTCATGGCACACAAAAGAAAGAAATTGAAAATGTACTAATCTAAAGAAGTCTAAGAATAGTTACTATATGATCTTGGAGATATGAATAGATTAGATAGGTAGATACATAAATTGATAGATAGATATCCCCAAAGAACTGAAAACAAAGATCCAAACTAAAATATATATGAAAATGTTCATAGAACCGCTATTCACCATAATACAAAATGCAAACAACCCAAGAGTCCATTAGCAGATGAGTAGATAAACAAATCAAAACCAAAAAACCAGTTTTTCAATATAAAATCATGCTATTATTCATAAAAAGAAGTTATTCTGTGCTACATACTACAACATGAAAAAAACTGGACAACAATGTGCTAAGTGAAAGAAGGCAGATGTAAAAGGCAGATACCTATGACATATTACAGAAGGTAAATTTGTAGAAACAAGAATACTGAACAAAAGGTGAGGTAGAGAATTACAATTTGGGGGTTGGGCACATGGTTTCTTTTTGAGCTGATGAAAAAAGTAGAAATGAATTAAACCCTTCTCTCTGGTTAAACAACACTGTAAATATCATCGATGTCACACAATAATGTAAAATTAGCTAAACAGGAAGGTTTTTGTTGACCTCAGATACCATTTTTTATTCAATTATTCTTTTAGACAGGATCTCAGTATATAACACTGGCTGGCTTGTAAGTCAATATGTAGACCAGGCTACAGAGATTTACCTGCCTCTGCCTCCCAAGTGCCAAAAATAAAAGCATTTGCCACCACATTTGGGTTAATTAGTTTATCTTTACTTTCTCTGTATTGAGCATATGTATATGCACATGCAAGGATGTGTGTATGTTCCAGAGCATATGTGCATAGAGGAGAGGACAATGTGTGAGAGTCTGTTCTCTGCCTCCACCAGGTAAGTCTTAAAGACCAAACTCAAGTCATCAGACTTGGTGGCTAGTACATATAGAGCACCCACTGTGAATTCCACCAAGTACATATAGAGCACCCACTGTGCATTCCACCAGCCATCAAATAATATTTTTTTAAATCCATGAAAATTAGCTACATCATTGTCAGATGTCAGGAAATTAGAAGGAAATTTGGAGTTCCTTGAGGTAGAGTGGATTGCTAACTCTTCAGAGAGCTAATACAGATGACATCATAACTACTGCTACTATGTGGCATTAGATCCCAGGACATTCTAGACACCAGACCATGTGCAGACCACATGGCTTTCCTAGCTGCTGATCAGGGGGGAAATGTACTACAATTATATATGTTCTGGCTCTCAAAAGGCAGATTTCCTTTTCTCCTTTTATTTAATTAAACTTCTTTTTAAGGCAGTCCTATTAGATGAAGATTTATTAGAATGGAGATTCATTTTTAAAAAGAAAATAAACACAGAAGGTAATGTGATCTCTGAAGAAAAAAAATCAATTTAGCTTGCCAGTGTTCAGAACTGTTTTAAAGGAAAGCTCCATAAATTCTGTCTTTCTTATTTTCTGCATAGGAACCAGGTCATTATAATACAGATTATTTAGATACTAACAAAAGATTCCAGTAAACTTTTGAAACATGAAATACAGGTAACAGTGTTTTGAATAACCAGTCTTTCTTCATACTGAGTAGATATTTGAGCATGCAAAAAAGTGTTTTTAGGAGCCTATTAGAAATTCAGATGCAAAAATTCCTTTTATCTGATCATGTAAAAGTGGATTAATATGGATAATACCAACAGAGAAAGATAAAAATAAATCATGTTGGATATTCAATAATCCATTACTCAAAGATAAAAGTTTTCTAATAGCCATTTAAAAGAAATCAAAGAATATATAAATTTTAATTTAGCATAACATTGCATCACATCTGAGTTTTGAGAGTCTTCTGAAGTGTCTAGCAGCAGAAGGGCGGCTATTCATTTACTTACTACTTGGAAATACCAAAAGTAAAGAAAATTATGCAGGCCCAAAGATCTTAAATAAAAGTAAGTTAAATTCTCTATGTAAGTTAAACCTCTATGGAAAAAAGTGAAGGTAGATAGCACTGAAAAAAATTGCCGTTAAGAAAGCCAATTATTTTTATTAGGAAAATAAGTTGTTCTGTGATAATTCAGATACAAGTGGTAAATGGATAATGGCCTTAGCCGAAGAAAGGGAGAAAGTTTGATGTTACAGTGATTTATCCCAAACAAGAAGTGATAATAAGAAACGAGAAGTGAAAATATACTGACGTGGATGCAAATCTAGAACCTGGTAAGTCCAGTTTAGATTTAGAAGCTTCAGGCGGAAGAAACTTAAATCTTAAATTAAAAAAGTATTTATTAAGAATGGAGAGAGTGACACTGGCAAAACAGATGTTTATGATGGAGCCTCATCACAGAATGTCTATCTCACTAGCTATCCATGCTCAAAATACATGCACACAGGCTGAGGAATCCCAGAGTGCAGTCATGAAACTAGAAGAGAGCACAAGAATGGGAAAAGATACACAGAAGAAGGTAAGCAGGGGATGAGAAGATGGGCTCATGGTTAAAGTGCTTGTTGAAAACCTAGGGACCAGAGTTTGGAGGCCATGGATTGTTTGCCCATGTTAACAATCATGCAAATGTTGGGTAGGTGTGGCAGCCAACCAATAATTTTAGTCCCAAGAAGGAAGAGGCATAGGATGCCCAAAGTAAGATGGCTGGCTATAAAGACTATCCATATCAATGAGCTCTGGTTATGACTGAGAGATCTTTCCTCAATGAATAAAGTGGAAGAGTCATTGAAGATGGTTCCAGAGTCAACATCTATCCTCTGTGTACATGAGCACCCACACACAAGTGTTCTCACACACATACATACACTACATAATGCATACATACAGGTACTATATTGCACGCATGCACCTGCACAAACACACACACACACACACACACATACACACACACACGCACACAAATGGAAAAATAAAAAAGGGAAGAAGGACCATTTAGCATTATTCATGGCACCTTTCCCCCAAGGCTACTATGGTAGCATGGTAAAGTGAAAGCCAGACTTTGCTGCAAAGATCAGCACTAGGTCTACATCATCAGATTCTAGTACCATGCAAGAGGCTGCAGCTGTACACTTTAGGCCTATCCCAGAATCAAATTTATAGCAATGCTCAAGCTTTAGGTTCCAAGATTGCTTATAGGTCTAGGTTCTTTGGCTTGCTACAACAGAATATCTGGGACAAGATAACTAAAAAAGAACAGTATTTATTTTCACAGTGCTAGAGTCTGGGAATTCTAAAATGAATACACCATCATCTAGTTGTCTGGTGTGTTCTTACTGTAGCCTCAAGAAGGAAGGACAATTCTCATGTGGTAGGTCAGAAAGCCTTTTCTCCCACAAAGCCTTTTCACAATGACACTAATCCTTTTAGAAGGACAGAGTCCTTATGACCTATACACTTCCTATCTCAGAATAATGTCACCCTGGGGATTATACTTCTAATGTATCAAAAATCAGTAGGAGTCATAAATCACATTAACAGAATAAAGGATAAAAATGGGATTAATGCAATAGATGTAGCAAAAATATCAATAGGATTCATTATCCTTTCATGACTACAAAAAAAAAAAACCCCAGGAAATTAGATATAGAAAGAATGTACTTTGTGCTGATGAGATTTCAGAAGAGAAATCATGACAATGTGATTTTGATACAGCAAACTCATGGTGGAAGGAAAGAGGTGATTTCTCAGAAGTTGTCCTCTGACCATCACTTACATTTAAAAAAAAAAATCTTCATTATAACAAAGGCCATGTATGACAAAACTATATCTATCAACATGCTTATAATGAAAGGGAAGGCTTTTCCTATAAGATCATAAGCAAGTCAAGGATGCCTACTCTCAATACACAACAAGAAGTGCTAGCCAGAGCAATTAAAGAAGAAAATGAAACAAAAGGCATAGAAATAGAAAAGAAGGAAGTAAATCATATGCAAATGATATGATCCTTTCTCTTAGAAACCTCTAAATATTCCGTGTGAACATACACACATGCATGCACAGATGCACATACACATACATGTCATGTATCAAAATCATAAAGCTTAAAAAAACATATACCAATCTGTCTTTTTAGATGTCATATTCAGAAATAAATCAAACTCTTGACTAATGTTTAGTTGCCCATACAATTTCTTTTCCAAGAATCAAGTTTTCCTGCAGAGAAATAACTTGTATCAGTGTGGATTCTTTTGGTTACAAGAGACAGAAACTCAGCTTAAACCAGCTTGAGCCAAAATCTGGCTTTTGGTCCAGGAACATAGTTCAGTGGTGTAACACTTACTTGCTCAGTATGGGTGTTTCTTACTCTTCTTCCTCCTCTCCACTCTAGTTACCCTTAATGGTTAAACTTTTAATTTAATTCAAATTGAATTCTGTACTTGAAGTGTGATAAGGGTCTAACATTGTCTTCCACATGTAAATATCCATTTCTCCCAACAGTGTTTATTGAAGAAAAAGTCCTTCTGCTGCTGTGTGTTAGTGACTCCTTTATAAAATGCCAATTTAGATGTAAAGTATGGCCCTTTTTTTTGAGAATTTCTAAATGATTCCATTGGTCTAAATACCTGGTTGTATCCTAGTATCAGGCTGCTTTTTAAAAAGCTATTATTATTTTAGCTTTACAGTATATTTTGAAATCAGGTAGTATTGCTGTTCTAAGTTTTCTTCTTCTTCTTTGGTTGTTTTGATCCTAAGTGGTTCCATTTAAGTTAAAGGGTTAATTTTTTACTTCTATGATGAAGATGAATACTGAAATCTTAATGGGCATTGCATTGGATATGTCCATTACTTTGTAATATATTTGTTTCAACAAAGTTAATTCTTTTAACACATGAAAATGTGCTAGTTACTGTTCTATTGATATAAAAAAGATACCATGACCAAGGCAACTCTTAGAAAATATTTAATTGGGGCTTGCTTACAGTTGCATAAAGTTGGTTTTATGATTATCAACACTGGTATGGTATCTGAAAGCTTCCCTTCACGATCCACAGGCAACAGAACAAAAGAGAATGATACTGGGCCTAACAAGGGCTTTTGAAACCTCAAAGCCCAGTGAAACACTGTCTCCAACAAGGCCACACTCACTCCAGCAAGGCTGCAGCTACTCCAGCAAGGCCATGCCTCCTCTTCCTTCTCAAACAACTTGCCAACTGGGGACTGTGAGGGGAAATATATGATGAGGACTCTTTTCATTCAATCCACCACAACATGAGACACTTTTTATTTTGTTTTCTTCAATTTTATCCCTATATTTAGTTTTCTGTGTACAACTATCTCTTTCGCCTCTTTGGCTTCATGTTTAAATCTTGTATTTGGGGTATGAGGCTATCATAGATGATCTTGTTTTCTCGCCATTTCAGAAACTTCATTTGTAAGATGTAAAGTTGTTTTATATGTTGATTTTTGTAACCTGAAAATAAAAGATACTGAATTTGTTTCTTAATTCTCTCTCTCTCTCTCTCTTTCCCTCTCTCTCTCTCTCTCTCTCTGTGTGTGTGTGTGCGTGTGCATGTGTGTGTGTTGTATGTGTGTGTGTGTGTGTGTATGCGGCGGGGGCTTGGATATGAAGCATCAGTAAGAAACCTTAGAACCAAATTTTAAAGCAAAAAAGATGGAAGCAGACCTAATGATGGAGATATATTGGGCTGGTCAGCAAAGTTATTCATTGCCACGTTCTCAAAACACTGGGCATTCCTTATATGCCAGGTACTCTACTAAATGCGATAAAGGCACAGAAACGTGTACCTTGAAACCCCTATGTGTTTATATTTTTTGACAGAAGACACACGAAGTCTTTCCACTATGTTTCTACAAGGTTGCAGTGAGTCGGTTCTATGGTTTGAATAAGCGTCCAAAGCCCATGTGTTATTGACTTAGTTGCCAACCTATAGCACTATTAGAAGATGTTGGAAATTTTAGGAGATGGGGCCTGGTAGAAGCGAGTTAGGTCATTGAGGGCATCTACTTAAAGCGGGTATTGGGGCCTTGACTCTTGTTATCCCACTCTGCTTCCTGGCTCACATGAGGTTAGGAGCTTCTTCTACCATGTGCTTCTGCCAGAGTAGATTGCTTAATCACCCATGGACACAAATGCAACAGGGCCAATGGGCTGGACCTGTCCCGCGCTTTGCTGACCAGCAGCAATGATGACAGAACACCGAGGCTCCTTCTCGCATGGTTTACTCAGGAATTCCTTTTTGTTACAGCTCTTTCAGGTTTCTTAGTGTTACAGTCCTTCAGGTTTCTTGGTGTTACAGCTCTCTCAGGTTTCTTGCTTCTGTGGAATGGCTCCGGCTGCTCAGCGAACACTGCTTTTATACCCGAGCCCGAGTTCTCCAGTCCTCCTGGATTGGTCCCTGGCTATCGCCTCATTAGCATGCACCTGCTCGGGTTTGGCGCATGCGCAGTGGAACCGTTTACAGCTACGGTGTATCGGGAACCGGCGCCATCTTGGATTTTATCGTCCAAGCGGCTGCCTACATGGACCCATGAACATAGGAATCAAAGCACACCATTTGTCATACTTATGGAAAGCTGAATGCAAGGTGCAATACATAAAGTGAGCTAGGTTTTAGCGGGCAAAGAGATTTTATTTTTCCTGAGTCGGAGTATAAGGAATGGTTCCTGAGGAGCTGTACTAACAGATACTTAGTACGAATAGTGACAGATGGTCATGCTTACATTACAAAGATGAGGAGTAGGTGGAAGGAAGATAGTAGGTGAAGTGCTCCAAATAGGGTGAACAGGACCAAAAACATGAGCGTTCTTTGAACATGTTTTTTGTTAAAACTATCAGAGTCAGAGATTCAGACCTTCCTTAGTGGAATAGGACACCAGAGTAAGGGTGTAAACAGAACTCAGTCAGATTAATACCACATTGAGAGACTGGCTCTAGAAGATGTAACTCTCAGGACAGCCCTGGGAAGTCTATTCAATGAGTCTAGACAAGAAGCCATGGAGATGCCACTTGAGCAGTCAGTAGGAAGTGGGCAAATATGAGAGTGGAAAAGAATAATAAGTAAGGCAGGACTTGGTGACTGAGTAGGAAAAGAAATATGGTGCCCAGATCTAGAAGGCCACTTACAAACTGAGAAGGAAAGCAGGAAATGTCATCTTGAGTTGAAGAGGATGGATATCTTGGGCTGTCTCAAGTTCAAGACGTCTTAGAGAAAACCTGGAGTAGAATACCAGAAGCATCCAGGCTCAACCATATCCCAAGGACTGCAGAGGCCAATCAGAAAGACTGCAGATTTAAGAAGTAAATATCTAAGTTATATAAGCTCAGCTAGGGTTATGTACAGAGCCCAGGAGTTGAGACATCAGAGCACAGATTTGATTATAGAATGTAGTTATTGGAGAGGTTAATGAGGTCAAGTACGCTTATCAAGTGTAGGAAGGAAGGAAAGGATGAACAAAGTAAGGGATGCGAGCAGCACTAGCAAGGAGAAGACAATGCTTGTATCCTTGCTGTCCTGCTACCAGTCAAATGACTAACAGAAATAGTACTGATGTCACAAGGCAGGAGGAGATGCAGATGTCAGGTGCTTTGGGCACTGCCTGGAACACTGTGTACACTGAATAGATGTCATCGTGCATCTCAGCTAAGCACTGCTCTAATGAATGTGGGCAGTGAAAATAAGGCTGCATTCACAGGACAGGATTATGCAGCGCAGAGTTAGGTTTGGATAAACAAGGAAGTGATTCAGAGAAATGTCTTTAATATAATATTAAGAAAGAAAATTCCGAATAAGATTAACACTGTACTAAGTAACAACATGCACACATACTCAAACCCTTGCAGTACAAGAAGATCCACCATTCCTAGTGTTTATCTTAGATGATAAGAATAAAAGGTGGAGATTGGAGCCAGTGAGATGGCTCAGCAGGTGAAGACACTTGTCAGCAAGCCCGACAATCTTAGTTTGATCCCCAGAACTCACATGGTGGCCAGAAAGAACCAATACCCATGGGTTGTCCTCTGACTTCCACAAGTACACTGGAGCATGCCATTGCATGTGCATTCTTTCTCTCTCTCTCTCTCTCTCTCTCTCTCTCTCTCTCTCTCTCTCTCTCTCTCTCCCCTGTCTCAAACACACACACACACACACACACACACAAAGAAGGAGGGGGAGGAGGGGACAGAGAGAGACAGAGAAAAACAGAGAGACAGGGGCAGAGACAGAGATAAAGACAGAGACAGAGAGGCTAAAAATACATAAATTTAAAGAACAAGAATAAATGATGGGGGTTGACTTTCTATTTTTTTATTGCATTGTTCACATTTTTATAACAAGACCATAATATTTTATAGGCAGAAAACAATTTGCAAATAGAGAAAGTGATCACTGGCGTAAATAAGTAGGTGATTCCAGGACGGAAGCCCTTCATCTTGGTCTTGGCAACTGCACAATCATTGACCATGGTCTCAACAGGATGATGATAAAGCGTACTTGTCAAAATGTTATAAAACATTATATATGTATATAAAATATGCAGAACACTATCTAGACAGCTGATACCACCTAGGTTTTCCTTTCTTCTGTGTAAAAAGTACAGATTGAATATTCAGAGTTCTGGGCTACACTGGAGATAAGTGAGCAGGTGTTGAGAGAACGAGGCTAGGCTGTGGAAGGTCTACTCGTGATCTAGGGGTAAAGCAGAAGACTGTAGCTTGACAAGCAGTGATTTAATTTAGAATACAGAGAAGCAAATGCACCTCTAGCAGAAGTAAAAGAGTCAGAGATTAAAAGTGCATAGAAATAGGAAGTTGTGAGTAAGACAATCTACTGCAAGTCTCAAAAACCAAACAAACCACCACCAACGAACTAAGGCAGAAGTGTTTGCAATGGGCATATTGGGATGAACTTAAGCTATGTGTTACATTCCTAAACAAGCCCACTGTTTAATTGAATGTGTTTATTTCTTGTCCTTTATAATCCTTCACACATGATTAGCATGAGCCTTGTTTAGGCAGACATAGCACAATGGAAATTTCATAAAGGTGAATAAAGGATTGCTGCTCTAGTCCCTTAAAGAACAGAACCTTGTAAAGAGAGAATTCTTCATTTCTGCCTCAAGTACTGCCACATGCATAAATCAAATTGTAGACCAGGTTTTACATGGTTATTGAAAATGAATAAAAAAGTTATTTGGCTGTTCAAGATGTTACTCTATTTTTCTCAACAAGATTATGCAATAATACCTGAATTTGTAACCAGAGGAAGAAGGTGGGCTATGGAACAATTATTCCCCGAGATAGGACTTGCTTTATAACAGGTAGACTCTCATGAAATGATGCGAGGAATGACTGAATATGATTAGTTGCACCCCAAGTATCTCATTCTCACTTATGATATTGAAATACACTGAAATCACATTTGGTAATAGTGAAATAGCTGTAAACCTTTAAAAGATTTAATAAATTTGATCTTTTAAAATATTTAATATTTTATAATCTGTAATTGATACACTTCTTTATATACACACATCTTTGAAAACATGTATTAGAATTAATCAGCACTAGTCCACATTCTTATTTAAAGAGTGGGATGATGATGAATCTCCTTATGAAACATTTTCCTGCTATTAAATTGATTTTGCACATGTTTTAGACTAAATAATAATATGTTGAAGTACTATGAATTTAGGCACTATCTAATTATTACTGAAAATTGTTGCCCAGAAAAAAAAAGTTTTGAATATTCTTTCATCTATAAAACACAAGCAGTATATTTTTGTTTTGTCTGTGAGAGATATCACACAGATACATGCTGAAGTCTCAATATTTTTGTGATTTAGTGTGCAGCTGGAATACATCTGAGGGACAGAGCATTTGGCCTGCTGGGCAATACTCTCAGGTCGCTCTTCATCATGGAACATAAACAGGAAAGCAAGATGATTAAACAGCTCTGAAAGCGGTTTTCAACTCTCTCACCCTATTAAGCAAGTTTAAGCAGGTACAAATTCCTCACTCTGTAGCCATCACTGTCCTAGAACTCACAGTAGAGACCAGGTGACCTTGAGGTTTTGGTCATCCTTCTACCTCTGCCTGCTCAGTGTTGAGATTACAGGATGAGGCTACCCAATGTTTCTAACTGAAGCAGTAGTAGAAAGAATGTCCCATACCAGGATTTAAAACCCTGAAAGCCACGACTGGCATTTCTCTTCAGCACCCACAGATCTGAGTAGGCACAGTTACAGCAAATCAACTCACCCTAGTATGTGTCTTTGACTCTGTTCTCTAAATTAGTAATAAAACAACTGGAAGAAAAGGATGGCTTTATTTGGACTCATGGTGTCAGAGGATTTAGCATATCATGGAAGGACAGAGCAGTTCACATCATGGTTGCTAAGGAACCAGAGAAAGAGAATGTGGATGCTTTCCTCTTTTTTCCTTTTTTTCCCCCCATCTGGATAGGAACTTCTTTTTTAATTAGATGTTTTCTTTATTTACAATATGTCCTTTCCTAG
>NW_022196909.1:66067271-66069701 GCF_008632895.1 Mastomys coucha | reverse complement strand
GGCATTCCCCTACACTGGGGCATAGAACCTTCACAGGGCCAAGGTCCTCTCCTCTCATTGATGACCGATTTGGCCATCCTCTGCTATACACATGTTGTTGGAGCCATGAGTCCTACCATGTGTACTCTTTGGTTAGAGTTTTAGTCCCTGGGAGCTCTGAGGGTACTAGCTAGTTCATATTGTTGTTCGTCCTAAGGGGCTGCAAACCCTTCAGCTCTTTGGGTCCTTTGGGACCCTGTACTCAATCCAATGGATGGTTGTGAGCCTTCACTTCTGTATTAGTCAGGTACTGTCAGAGCCTCTCAGGAGACAGCTATCTCATGCTCCTGTCATTCAGCACTTGCTGGCATCCATAATAGTGTCTAGATTTGATGATTGAATATGGGAAGGATTCCCAGGTTGAGAAGTCTCTGAATTTTTCTTCCTTTAGTCTCTGCTCCATAGTTAGTGTCTACAACTATGCATTCTCTGATAAGTGGATATTAGTCCAGAAGATCGAAATATACAAAGTACAAACCACAAACCACAAGAAACTCAAGAAGATGGAAGACCAAAGTGTGGATACTTCATTTCTTCTTTTTTCCTTTTTATCATGTCCAGGCTCTAAGCTCATAGGAGTACCAACCACATCCATATTCCAGGCAGATCTTCCTGTTTCTCTAAACACCTTCACTAACATGCCCAGAGGTGTGCCTCACTAACCTTTTAGGTGGTTCTTGTGTGTGTGTGTGTGTGTGTGTGTGTGTGTGTGTGTGTGTGTTTATGAGTTAGGCAGATCTCTGGAGGTTTGTGGTCTGCCTGGTATAAGCAGTGAAGTCCAGGATAGTAGGGCTTACATATTGAGACTGTTTCAAAAGACAAAACAAAACTGAGCAGACAAACGAACAAAAATCATGGATCTAAATGTTAAGCAAAACACGGGAGTTTTTAAAAATGGCCTAATGTTTCTGTTTGTTTGTTTTTCTTTTATTGGATATTTTCTTTATTTACATTTCAAATCTTATCCCCTTTCCAGGTCTCCCCTTCAGAAACCCCCTATCCCTTCCCCCTCCCCTTGCCTCTATGAGGGTGCTCCCCCATCCACCCACTCACCCACTCATGCCTGTTTGAAACAATGTCCTCCCTTTGCATGAGGACAGTAATAACTATCATCTATGGGTGTTAAAAAAAATAAAGCAGCATGCATGAAAGAATTCCAGAGAGCATTTAGCACATATTAGATATTCATTGCTTTAATTATCCATCCATTTATTCCTTCATTCTATAAATATTTATTGAGCATCTATACCATGCCAGGTACCGTTCAAAGTGCTTTTCAGGTGTTATTCAATAACACTGAGGGGGACAAAATATATGATGAGTTTGACCCTTTGGAGTTCATAAACTAGTGGAAGAGGCCACACAATAAATAAATGAACATAAATATAATTACATAATTACAAACTGGGATGTATGCCATGAAGTTAAAGGATAAAGTGGCAGGAGAATGACCAGCAGGTGAGACCTAATTTAAATTGAGGTGGTCCAGGAAGGCTTCTCTCTGGAAATGTCATTAAAACTGAGGGATGCATGGGAAGAAATTAACTAATTGAAAAGTAAGCAGAATGAGGTGAGTGGATAGTTGCTACTGATGCCCTGCACTAGCTGATGCTCTGCACTGAGTGATGCTCTGCACTGAGTGATGCTCTGCACTGAGTGATGCTCTGCACTGAGTGATGCTCTGCACTAGCTGATGCCCTGCACTAGCTGATGCTCTGCACTGAGTGATGCCCTGCACTGGATGATGCCCTGCACTGAGTGATGCTCTGCACTGAATGATGCCCTGCACTGAATGATGCCCTGCACTGAGTGATGCTCTGCACTGAGTGATGCTCTGCACTGAGTGATGCTCTGCACTGAGTGATGCTCTGCACTGAGTGATGCCCTGCACTAGCTGATGCTCTGCACTGAGTGATGCTCTGCACTGAGTGATGCTCTGCACTGACTGATGCCCTGCACTGAGTGATGCTCTGCACTGAGTGATGCTCTGCACTGAGTGATGCTCTGCACTGAGTGATGCCCTGCACTGAGTGATGCTCTGCACTGAGTGATGCCCTGCACTGAGTGATGCTCTGCACTGACTGATGCCCTGCACTGAGTGATGCTCTGCACTGACTGATGCCCTGCACTGAGTGATGCTCTGCACTGAGTGATGCCCTGCACTGGATGATGCCCTGCACTAGCTGATAACTTGCACTGGATGATGTTCTGCATGGAATGGTGCTCTGCATGGATGACTCTCTACACTGAGGGATTTTCTGCACTTAATGATGCTCTGCATTGTTTCAGTGGCTCTATTTCTGCATTTTTTACTAACAGAGACATTGGTAGCATATCTCTCTTCTCCTCTCCTCTCCTCTCCTCTCCTCACCTCTCCTCTCCTCTCCTCTC
>NW_022196909.1:66038790-66066252 GCF_008632895.1 Mastomys coucha | reverse complement strand
AACTCAGAAATCTGCCTGCCTCTGCCTCCCAAGTGCTGGGATTAAAGGCGTATGCCACCACTGCCTGGTCCTGTGATTTTCAACAGAGTATCATCCAGAGGAAAAGTTTGAAAATGGGAACTGAAAATTAAATGGATCTATTTCATAGTTTTGCATGAGCCCAGCAGAAAACTTTCCACTGGCCTAAGGTGTGTCTTCCATAAGTCTCTGCCTTTCCATGAAGTAACGTATTGCATACACTAATCCTGCTGAAGAATCCACTATCCTTCAAGTTTCCCTTGAACGGAGCAGGGAAAGTACAGCTTCCATGCCTTCTGCCATTACATGAGATTAGTTTACCTTTCCAGCAGCTTAAACAAAATAGCAGCTCAATGGGCTTCCTAGGACTGACCACATCAGAAAATGGAGCTCTAGAACCAGTATGATAGCTAGGCGTAATAATTTTCTGATATTTGGTCTAAATTTTATTGCTATCAGTTGAGTATCTTTTTTTAAGCAATTTTATTTTCCTCCAAATTATGCACATATGTTTTGTGTAATAGATCTCCTTGTGGTAGAAGAAAAAAGGGACACTGAAAATGACATTGGTTATTTAGTTCTTATAATTACAATCAATGGTTTCTTTATGGTCATTTTGTTAAACTAGGCATTTATTATGTTTTTCTTTTCCTTTCTTTCTTTTTTTTTTCCAGTAAAGTCAAAGCTGTTGGCCTCTTATTTCCCTGTTCAGAATTTTCCTCCCATCTGATGAGAAAGTTGATAAGGGAGTCTTTTCATCAAGGTGCTTTTAAGGTAATTTTTATGTTTTTGTTTAACATGGCTCAAAGAGAAACTCCCCCCTCAAATCAAGATACAGATGCTGATTGAAGCACAAGGGTGTCTGCTTCCCTACATGCTGGCCCAGTGCCTGGAAGGATCATGCACCAGCAGGTGGGTGGGATTGTGCATGATCCACCTGTCATGAAAACGGACTGTAATGAAACCGAGGCTGTACTCCAGTAAAAATCAGGATCTCCATGCCTTTGACTAAATCACTTCAGATCAAGCTTCTATTATGATAGAACTAACTAGTGGCTTTCAAAATTCAAATCGGAAAGTGCTACAGTACAGTATGCTTTTTCCCACATTGTGAGAGTTTCTTGGGGGATGATAGCAGAAACAATACCTCGATGGAGTGACTACAAAAGGTGGCTCCAATCCTTTCCCTTTCCCTGTTGGCCACTGTTGTCTTAACTTAAGCTTGGCTAGGTAACTTATTGGGAGCCACAGGTCATTATCCAATATGGTATATGTAGAAGCTTGCAAAGAACTTATGGATCTCCACTTGTACACTTCTGCTATTGCCTTCACTGTGAGAGAAAAAATTGGTTGGGTCATTGGTGACTAAGAAACACGTACCTAGTCACTCTTAACCACCAACATTGTGGATAGCTAACCATCTGACTTGTTGATGCATCCAGTCTGACCAGAGAAACTACCCTTTCAAAATGTGGCATCATAGATCATCTCCATGTGATTAATAATTTGTACAGTCATTGCTGTAGAAACATTGGCTGAGTATCCAGTAGGCTCTGGGGAGATGCAAAGATGAGCAAGACATACTAGTCATTGCTTTTGAAGTGCATAGATACGAGTCAAAGACATGAATTTGTCAATATGTAATAACAGTATAAAATAGTGCTAAATATAAGCAAAAACACCATGCTAGGCAAATACCACTCAGTTTCAATCTTTAAAAAAGAATGTTTTAAATACGAACACTTATTAGTTCAGAAGTATCCACACATGAACACCTTCATACCTATGAATGTTGCAGTCACAGAATAATACATGGCATCAGAATACTCAGTCATACTGTCATAGACAGTGAGTGTTTATTCCTTTGCTACCTAAGTTTTGTTTTTACCCATCTGATCATTTGCGATTGAGGTGTGGATTTCTTGACATCTTGAGCTCCAAATATGAGGTGGATTTGTCTTTCAATGGGAAGGAAATGAAACACTGTTTGCCTTGTAAGAGTTTTTACAAAGTGAAGAGAGAGAGTACAGAGATATCCAGGCAGAGAAAAGAGGGAAAATAATTAAGACAGAGCCAGAGCAACTTCACCATGCTGCTTAAGTGTGGTCCATGGGCCCACAGCACCAACTGTGATTTTCCTGGGAACTCATTAGAAGTAAAGTAAATCACCCATCTAAAGACTAGAGCATACACACACACACACACACACACACACACACACACACACACAACCCTCATCATTTTAAGCCATTGAGATTTGAGGTGGCATCACTGATCATCTCCATGTGATTAACAATTTATACAGTTATTGTTGAGGAAGCACTGGCTAAGTATCCAGCAGGCTCTGGGTGACCTAAAGCTCCAACCTAGGCATACTGAATCAAGTTGTTTTTTTACTCCTAGGAAGTCAGATGATTCTCACTCACACTACAGTTTGAGATGAACGTTTAAGAGGCCCTGGGCTATTCTACTTGCTTCAAGGGTCCTTATCTGAGACCCAAAGTAAATAAGCAAATACATGCCATGTTTTTTTTTTTTTGTGAGATGCATGTAATTTCACAAACAATATTATTAAAATAAATAAATAAAAAGTAACAAACTAATAAAAGCACTTGAATATTGCTACAGTACCAAAGAGACTATTTCAAACACTGCTTTTCAAGTTGGGGGATGAGACCTAAGAGAGGATTACACAATCATTTAGATAAACTTAAAATTTCAACACCAGTTATAATTTGTGGTATACTTTTACAAAGTGGATGGAACTAGAAAATATCATCCTGAGTGAGGTAACTCAGACCCAAAAGGACATGCATGACATATACTCACTAATAAGTGGATATTAGCCCCCCCAAAAAAGTATAGAACAACCAAATTCAGTCCACAGAACTCAGAAAGGTTAACAAGCCAAATGGCCCAAATGAGGACATCTCAATCCCACTTGGGAGGAGAAGAAAGCAATCACAAGGAGAGAGGGAGGGATCTGGGTGAGAAAGGGGACAGGGAGGGGAAGAGGGAAACATGATCAGGTATTGGGTGGAAGAAAAGGACTGAAGCCCCGAGGGCCAACAGAAAGAATGGAAACAGGCAACCTTGGGAAGTAGGAGTTGGAGAATGTGCCAGAGACCTGGGAGGTGAGAGACTCTCAGGACTCAAAGAAAGGGACCTTAGATGAAAGGCCCTCCAGTGGGGAGAGGGAACTTGTAGAGCCTACCTCCAGCAGAAAGACAGGGAATCGAGTGAGGGATGGGGATGCCATCCCACAGTCAAAACTCTGACCCATAATTGTTTCTGTCTGAAAGAACTGTAGAGACAAAAATGGACAGAAGCCTGAGGAAAAGGAAGTCCAGAGACAGACCCAAATGGGGATCCAGCTCAAGGAGAGGTGCCAAGGCTTGACACTATTACTGAGGCTATGGAGTGCTCACAAAAAGGGACCTATCATGACTGCCCTCTGAAAGACCCAACAAACAGCTGAAAGAGTCAGATGCAGATATTTACACCCAACAAATAGACAGAAGCTGCTGACCCTGTTGTTGAATTAGGGAAAAGCTGGAAGAAGCTGAGGAGAAGGGCGACCCTGTAGGAAGTCCAGCAGTCTCAATTAACCTGGACCCCCGGGGATCTCTGACTCTGCACCACTAACCAGGCAGCATACACCAGCTGATATGAGAGCCCTAACACATATAAAGCAGAGGACTACCAGGTCTGGGTTCAGTCAGAGAAGATGCACCTAACCCTCAAGAGAATGGAGGCCCCAGGGAGTAGAGTGGTCTGGTGTGGTAGGTGGTGGGGGAGTGAGGACATCCTCATGGAAACAGGAGGTATGGAGGAGGTACAGGATGGGGAACAATCAGAGGGTGGACCTGGAGGGGGATAAAATCTGGAGTGTAAAAAAATAAAAAACAAACAAACAAACAACAAACCCAAAAAACCCAAAGCCCAAAAACCAAAAACCAAAATGTTAGTGATCAAGCCTTTCCCCAAACCCATTTAAGTCAAAACATTTATGCTGTGGAGGGGCAGAGGATGGCAGATGTGATGGTAACTTTCATTATCAAATGGATGAAACTGCTGTTTGCCATAGCAACTTCTATGAGGTTGTTTGCAGAAAAGTCCAACCAATCAGGGAAGACCTACTATGAACACAGGCATTCCTGCCCTGCGCGGTCCCAGACTAAATTAAAGCAGTGAACTGGGCACCTGCATTCTTCTCTTGCTCCTGACCAGGAACACAGGTTGACCAGCGACCTGCTCCTGACCAGAAACACAGGGTGACCAGCGACCTGCTCCTGACCAGAAACACAGGGTGGCCAGCGACCTCACGTTTCTGTTGCCATGCCATCCCCTCATGGTGGGACAGGACTCTCAAACCGAGGCCAAAGAAACCCTTCTTTCTTTAAGTTGCTTTTGGCAGATATATATATTAATGGGGAAAGTAACTAACACGGGGGGTAAGCTCAAATATCTGCATTTTTAAATACACTTTAGAGAATCACTGATTTAAAACACTGAATAGAAAAGAGAAGGAAAGAGACAAAGACAGAGAGTCTCCCCAGCAGTCAGACTCCTGCCTTGAGACTTCTGTGCTAAACACACACGTTATGTATATAGCTGGTATGCTATACAGAATGTTTCTAACTGCTGAGAGAAATGCAAAGCTGTTCAATATTGAGATATTGTAAAGCTGTATCAAATTATACATTAAACAAATCTTCAAAGATGGAGAAATAGTCACAAGTGAAAGTCGGATTTTTTTGGGGGGGGGGGTAGGGGTAGGTAAAAATTATACCCAAGTTCAAATCCAAGAAAGACAAGAATAATTAAAGACAATAAATTTATAACATATCTTAAACAGACAGATAACTGAAGGATTTGTCGTAGATTTCACTAAAACTGAATCTATTTAGTTTGTTCTACAGAGGAAAATGAATGTCACAAATTTCTAGTCATGAGGAGTATCCATGCTCAACCTGTTAAATCTACAACATCCTGGGTATAGAAATGTCCTATCTAGATTATTACTGGAGAGATCCTTGAAATGTTTGGGTCCCAGTCACATTTAACGGATGATTATATTGTGAAAAGAACGCTTCCTTATGCTATACTTTATCATTTTGTTGTTGTTTTTACAGTATCTCATGCAGCCTAGGCTAGCATCCAACTTGCTGTGCTGATATTAGCCTTGAACTCTTTGTCTTCCTTTCTTGAATTTTCATGTGCTGCAATTACAAGTTTGTGCCAAAGTACTGGTGCTGTTACATCATATTTCAACCTTAGGGACCCTTGAAAACCTGCCAATGGCAAAAGAACTTCTGTGAAAATACACATACTCAACTAAACACAGAGTTTTTCCAGAAAATAAAGAATCTGCGGTGCTGATCTCTGGATGGATTGGGTCCTCCAGACTGCGGTTGTGCTACATGCTTTTCAGGTATCCATTCTTTGTGCCAGCTTGATGTGCACAGGCTTCATCTCAGAGAATTAATAAAGCAGGGAACAAATTTAGTAAATGAAGACCTGCAGTAATCAAAGGGAAGTCCCGGAGGCCCAGTGCTCAGGTCTTGCTAGTGGAGCGTTATATGCCACCTTGCCTGTATTAGACAGCACTTTTGGGTTTTCCTCTCTGTGTTATTTATCTCTATCTGAAACTTTTCTCTGAAAAGTTATGGCAAAGCACATCTAGCATAAAGGCTGGCATGTTAAATTGTGTTTTAGTGTACTCATGAGCAATCTCTATAACACTGTCTTCCTTAAAACTAAAACTGTACTCATGAAAGGAAGAACTCTGTCTTTTCCATTCCCTACAATTCCTGGCTACTACTATTCTGATTCTCTCTCTGTCTGTCTCTGTCTCTGTCTCTGTCTCTGTCTCTGTCTCTCTCTCTGTCTCTCTCTCTCTCTCTCTCTCTCTCTCTCTCTCTGTGTGTGTGTGTGTGTGTGTGTGTGTGTGTGTGTGTTACTACAAGTTAAACATTAAACCTAGGGTCTTGCACATTCTAAGCAACTGCTCTAGAACTGAGCTATATCCCTATTTTTCTTTTTTACATTTTACTTTAGATGGGGGTCTCACTAAGTCATCTAGGCTGGTCTTGAATTCTCTCTATCACAGGAAGGCCTTGAGCTTCAGCTTCTCAAATACTTGGATCACAGGCCTCCCATAACAGACTCAACTTAGGAGAGCTAAAAGATGGATGGAATATAAGTGCCCACCTATATATAACTAAATAAAAAGAAAATTAGTAGCTATATACATGGAACCTTAAGGAAATACATTTTGATCCATGACAACCAAGGATCAGCCTGCAGGATACTCCGCTAAATGAAGTAGGACACAGAATGCACTTGTGTCCATGCAACACACACACACACACAGACACAGACACACACACACACACACACACACACAGACACACACACACACACACATACACACACACAGAGACACACACAGACACAGACACACACACACATACACACACACACACACACACACACACACACACACACACACGCCTTCACATTCATAGAGACAGAATTGTATCATATGTAGTTGGGAGAGCCAGTCCCATGGTCAGGAGAGTGGGAGAGCTGCTCCTGTGCCTTATTAACTGCAGCACTTAGGAGAGGAGGCCCTGTGTTGTGCCTCAACTGGGTAGCAGCACAGTGGAGCTGACTCTGGTGGTGTGGGTGTGGGTGTGGGTGTGGGTGTGCTGGCTACCAGGGCATGAGAGCAGGAGGACTGACCCTGTCCCTTCCAGCTGCTGCTGTATGAGTAGGCTACCCAGAACTTTGCTAGAGAGCTGACCTTGGCGGTACAGATGTAGGACAGCTGGCAGGCTGACCAGCTCAGCTACCACCCAGGACCAGATCCAGGGATCTGAGTTGATCCACTCTAAAATTTATATCATCCACAAACTGTTGGAGTGTGAAAGGCCAGTCCTGTTGATGCTAAGTTGGAGGACCTCCATGACACAGGGCATCAGCAGAATAACCAAAAGGAGTCCCAGTGAGGATCCAGTACTGATGGTGTGTCAGAAGCCAGAGGCCAAGAATCAGACCAATGCCTCATTGCAATGAATGTGTGTAGGTAAAGACAGAGGGGTATACTGTGAGATGATTATGACACACTACAGATCCCATGAGGAGATGTTTTTCTATGCTTTGTTTTACTGTTTTTGTCTTTTGGGGTTTTGTTTTGTTTTATTTTATTTGTTTTTTTTTCTTGAGGGGGAGGTTACAAGGGCAAATATGACGGACAGAGAGATCAGTAGGACTGAAGTGCCTGATATAAAACTAACAAAGAATCAACAAAACATTACAAAAAAGAATGCCCATAAAGATCAGGAAGTTAGTAAGTGGCTATAGGTAGGGGAACTTCAAGGGATGGGAGATAGAACATATTGGTATAAAGAGTTTGTAAACGTTGCTTTTATTTACCATGTGCAATTATCATTACTGTTGAATGGGCTCATCCTTTCTGATTCTTCCTCAACTTTGTCAGGCTGATTCAACTTGGCTGTTCTGGCTCAAAACACCTCTCCAAGCTGACTTATTCAAATTGGCTTCTCTCAGCTTCTCACTGAATTGTTCTACTTGGCCTCAAACTAACTCTGGCAATCTGTTATAATCTTCTGGAACCTCCTTATTCTCTGACTCATTCTGTCTTCACCTATAACTCTGTAAAACTGTCCCAGTAAAATTGCCTCTGCTCTCTAGAGAACTCATGAACAACCTCAACTGCACTACAGTGAGCTCAGGGGGACACATCTGAGTTCCTCTTTCTTTGCTGTCCTCCTGAGAGTTGGATATATCCTACCTCTAAATCATTCTGTCAAATGTTTCTCTTATTTTCACTTTGTCCCTCAATTAGATATCAGGTTCAAACAAGGCTGTTTCCTTTTACAAACTAACCTGTAGGGATTAAAAATATGTACTAAGGGCATGTCTGTAACTTAGCCAGAGGGATTAAAGGTTTGTCATTACACTCGACCACATAAACCTAGAAGGTTTTTGGATATGATCTCTTGCCAGCACAGTCATTTTTCTGGATTCAAATTCCTCTACAACTTCCCCCTTTCTGTTTAAACTAAAAAGTGTACTAAGTTTAACTATTAGAACAGAAACAATTATCAAACCCACAAATTTAGCTGTTTAAATGTTCTTATGGAGATCCATTGATGCAATGATCCTTCATAACTGAAGTCCTGATCCCCTTTCCTCTGGCAAATGTCCCTTTCAGTATCAAGGTTTTCCAGTTCTGCCAGTCTGATGGACGATCTGTCCTTTTCCAGTCAGTTTTTTGAGCTGTCCTCATGCAGAGGCTCAGCTTTCTACATGATCTGCATTGGTGCATTTCTATGTCCCTTTGTTTCATTTGGATCTTTACTCAGATTGGATCTTTACCAATTTTGATGGAACCTATAGGTTTTCATTGTGTGTGGAAATATAGACAAAACCTCTTCTCCAACATAACACATTCCCTGACTTCCATTCTAATTTTAAAACATCTTTATAGTATACAGGCTGATCTAATTCAGCATTTTTTTCTACAATCAATGTCTTTCAGCTGACCTTATTCTCCATTTATGTTTATCGAGCTACAATTAAATCTTTATGAATCCATACATAAGCTAGACACTTAAGCACTCATATTCCATACCCAGTCTATAACAGCAAGCCAGGTTTCTCGCCCATTTAAAGACAGAAACAATCAAGCCATATTGCATTAGATGTCAATATAGAGTGTCTCCAATACCTAGTTTAGTTTTCTCAAGTTGCTCAGTAAATTCCTGACAAGAAAACTAAACTAGGATGAACATTTGGTCTAGACTTCCAATCCATCTTGCTCCTATGCCGCATATGTGGCTAGAGGCACATTTGGATGATTACAGTCTCCTGCCCCCCACTCTGCCCCTCCCCACCCTGGAAGCCAACCACCCCATCTTAACTTTTTCCTAACTGAAATGTGAAGTCATCTTAAATATACCTACCTAATTCCTAGCCTGTGGACATTTTAAGCATAATAAAATGATTATTGTTCTCTGCCTTAAGACCATGAGCTTTTTCTACCCATGTTAATATTTGGAACACACTGAGACAAGAGCCCATGAAGTCAACTGTCCCACACAGGACAGAAAACTATGTTATGGTGTTGAAATTTTTTAAACCTCAGCCCAGGGCTTCTACCTAGCCTTAGGTTATTGAGTTCCTGGACACACACACACACACACACACACACACACACACACACACACACCCTTTATATTTTAAATAAGCCTTAAGTAATACAATAGCTGGGCAGCCGCCTACCTTCTATGTTGTTAGGATCTATTTTCCTATCAGAAATGCCAAGTTATCACCCACTATTTACTATGCTCCATCTGGGCTGCTCTTAACTCCAATTGGGCAGCCCTCAGAGCCATATCCTCTTGACCTTTAAATCATGGTGGCTTTATTGGGCAAAAGGGGTGGGAGATGTAATGCGTTGACCTGCTATTGCTTGTATTCTGTTGGTAATTTGGTCCCCCAAACTGGTTGCCCCAGAGAGGAGAGCATCTGCACATAGATGCTATCTAAGTGACCCTGACCCCAGTTAATTCTGATTAGTAAATAAAGATGCCAACAGCCAATAGCTGGGCAGAAGAGATATAGATGGGCTTTAGGTTTTGTGAGCTTCAGTTTGGAGAAGAAGAAGATAAGAAGAACATACAAGAGGAGCAAAGAGAAGCCACCATAGGTTAGCTGAGACAAAAATGTGGCCCCATGGGCTAGCCAATTGGAGTTAAGAGCAGCCCTGGTAAAACATAAAAAGTAGTAAGTAATAATTCGGGGTTATTGATAAAAAATAGATTCTAACAACAAGGGAGTTGGGCAGCTACACAGCTATTGTGCTGCTTAAGCTTATTATAAATATAAAGGCTGTGAGTGTGTCTTTCATCTGAGAACTCAATAACCAAAGATGGGGATTTTTACTAATTTTTACTACAATATTCCTTCCAGAAACAAGGTAGCTCTGAGAACTGTTGACCTAAGCCACTATTATATGCCTACCAGGGGCTGAGTATGTAGCTCAGTGGTAGAGCATGTGTTTACTATGAATGAGGTAATGTGTATATATAACCCCAAATACACATAAAAATAAAGAAACAAGTAAACAAACGTCAATGTTTCTAGGATTGTTTCTGGATATAGAGCTATCACTATTGGTCTGATGTCACAATTTTCTCCTCTTACTCACACTGAGTTCTCTGACAAAACACCTTTCTTTCTGACATAGTGTATGTTAGAAATTACCTCTGCATGCCCAGAGAGCTAAATAAACATTAATCTGATTAAGTTCAATAAAGACAGAAGTTTAACTTTCATTGGCTTTGTTCACATTTATTTGCTATCAGCAAAATATATGTGCATTGTAGTTACAGGAAGTCTATGAAGACATGCCAGACTTTTCCTGGTTTTGATGTGTTATTTGTTCTTGGTTTTTCTGCATCTATTTTGTGGTTTCTCAGGGTGAGGAACTCATGGACAATAGTTCAGTAAGGGTTTCAGTCTATCGTAATAAAGAAGCAGTTAGTTGAAATTCCACAGACTCCTCAACGACTTGCTTTCTTTCATTTTGAGTCTACAGTGCCATATGCCAGGTTTTCTTCTTTTCTGTATATTTGTGGGCATTTTTGCAGGAAATCATAAGGTTGCCTATCAGATATGTCTAGACAGTCTCTTCGTGAATCTCAATAGTAGACACACCCCTAAAGGCTTTTGCTGTAGGACTATACCTTCAAATGTTTTAGCATAAGATATGAAAGTTAAATGAGAGAATATTCTGATATATGAAATTTAGCTCCACTCCAGTTTTTCAAAAATGCATCTGTTCATGTCTTAAGGCATACATAAATGAATTGATAATTTGATATCAGGGGGAGTTGGCTAGACATGTGACACATTATGACGCTACAGAATTTGGAAGGAATACCATTATGTTCTTTAAGTATTTTTGATAGAATAGTATTACAACTTCTGGTATTTAAGTGTGCAAACTAAATTCAAATTAACTATTGAATAGTATCTAATGCCCTTAAAATAGCCAGATTAATGGCAAGCTGTGAATTATTTCATATTAATCTGTCTTAACTATTCAGAAAATGCTTATTAAGTAAAAACAAAACAAAAGAAAAAAACAGGCAACTACAGGGTTTTGTGTTAAAAGGTCAACAGAAAATAATATCAGTTTGCCAGGTTCATGAAGTCAACTTTCTTATGAGAAAATAGACCCCAAAGAAGAACCATCAAGTGAACTGTTGAAATTTCAATAAAAATAAAAATAAAACCTATTTCATTTTATTTGGATTATGACATTGTAGCATTTTTAAAGGAAAGAAAATGACTTTATAAAGTTACCTATTAAAATACTCAGTGTATGCTGTTGTATATTACTTGAGGTCTTGTCCATAAGATAGTATTCCCCATGTAATTTTCTAACTGGACTCATAATTCTTTTTGTATCATTGTGCCTGAATCTGCATGATTTTTCCTTTCTGCTTGTAGTAAGGACTTCTGTCTTTACAGTATACAGGCACAAAAGGCTATGTTATATTTGCCATGGGAACCATAATTTTTAAGACCCCTGTGCTTGTAAAAATCTTAACCTTTATTATGGTACTATAAAGTAGATTTTGTATTTTATAGAGAATTACATATAAAAGTAGTACAATGCTGCTTCAGTGCATGGCCTGTGGAGATGGTTTCATGATATTATGCCTTATTTTTTTTAAAAGCTCCTCTTACATTATAAGATTTTTGATCAGCCTCTGTTGTTAGCTCCCTGCCAATTGCCTTATATCACTATTCCCAAGTTTTCAGCTGGCCCATAGTGGAATGATTCATTATATCTTCTCTCATGGAGCTGCACATTACTAGATTAAGCAGACTATATTACTGAAACATATTAACCTGGCCTTTGTGGGATGCCTTGCTTAAGCCAGTAGAATGTAAGCTAAGATGACAGTGTGAATTCTGAGACAAATCCTTAAGAAATACAAACTGTCTCTTTGTCCTTTGTATGTCTGTTGTCTGTCATGAGTAGAATACAAATGTGCTGAATGTGGCTGTATAGAGGTTTGAATGAGATGTGCCCTGTAAATCTGCGCCATTTGGATACTTGGTCTTCAGTTTGGTGGCTGTTTGGGAAGAACTAACAAGTGTAGTCTGTTGGAAGAGGGATTGAGGGTTTTAAAAAGCTCCTGTCATCCCCAGTAAGCTTTATTTCCTTCCCGCTTGCCATGTGAGATGGAAGCTCCCAGCCGTTCTCGCTCCCCATGCCTTCCCTCAGTCTGCATGGACTCTAATCCACTGGAACTAGAAACCCAAAATAAACTTTTCCTTTTATAAATTATCTTGGTCATGGTGATTAATTACAGACATAGAAAAGTGACTGAAGCAAGTTGGTCCTCCCAGAATGTGTGTGGGAAACAAAAGGAAGGCACGCAGAGCAGACCTGAGCTCAATCAAACGCCTAAAGTCTAACGGAGCCAATTTTGGCCCAGGCAACCCAACTTCTAGGTCCCAAGAGAAGAAAATAAGTGTTCATCTTTCATTGAGATATTGGAATTGATGGTTATACATCATTGTTGAGGCAATAGCTAACTGATAACGTTCACATCATTGGTTCCTAAGCACCTGTCTTCTTTTTTGTCTGCCAAGTGTTTTTAACTGGTCATTCAAATGGGTGGAATCAACTGAATGTGCCAAAGACCAAATAAGACGTCTTTGCTATTCATTTCCCAGGGTATAAAAGATACTACTGCCTTCAATATTAATATTTCAGCCACTCTTTGAAAATAATTTCTTCATAGACACTAGCTTCATAAACTGTCAATAGTAATGAGGTTAATGTATTGGAGCTTATCTATTCCTATGGAAAGTACTCTGGCAATAGATTTTCATCCTTTTATGCCATATTAAAAAGTGTTGAACTAGTTCAAGCATTCTCATGACCTAGTGAAGATTCTTTGTGTGAATATTCTACACACTCACACTTTATTTATATGTGTTTGTATCACTGGCAGACAGACTTGAGGACATCTTCTAATTTTCTTGTGTCTTGACAATACACAATGGCCGTACAAAACCTTCTTCTTAAGCCATGCTTTTCCAACCAAGAACATGTAATGAATGGTGAGCAGAATGTTATGTACATGATTGTATTCTTTGTCTCTCTCTCTCTCTCTTTCTCTCTCTCTCCTTGTCTCTCTCTTTGTCTCTCTCTGTCTCTGTCTCTTTCTGTCTCTGCCTGTCTGTCTCTGACTGTCTGTCTCTGTCTGTCTGTCTCTCTCTCTGCATGTCTCTCTCTGTATGTCTTTCTCTCTTCTCTGTCTGTCTCTCTCTCTGTCTCTCTGTGTCTCTCTCTCCCTCTCTGTCTCTCTCTGTTTCTCTCTGTATGTCTCTCTCTGTCTGTCTCCCTCTCTGTCTGTCTCCCTCTCTGTCTGTCTCTCTCTCTGTCTCTCTCTCCCTCTCTGTGCCCTGTTTTAATGCAACAAGCTTCTGTGTGGGAAGGTTCAAATGACAAGATCTGTGAGCAGCCTCTAGTTCACAGTCAGTTAGAGATTGAGGCTCCTGATTGTAAAACTGTCATGTGACTCACTTTGCCACCTCCAAACACAGATAGATGGCAACCTCAGTTAACAACTCAATTACAAACGTGCAGAGACACCTGGAAGCAAAGAACTTAGTCAAACCATTTACTGTTGACCTACAGAAGCTGTGGATTTAGAAATGTATGTTCTTTTAAGTTTTTAAATTCGTGTTAATCTGTTACTTTTCATCATATAATACTCTGTTTAATCAGGTAGCAAATTGATAGTTTCTGTAATGTGATACATATTTACTTTTATTCATCTTAGTCATCTATTGATCTTAACAACTTGGATGACCTAGTAGAAGGATTGTTTGAGTCCAGCCTAGGCCATATAGGAGAATACTGTATTAAAAATCAAGCAGCCAACCAACTAACCAACCAATTCCATCAAATACAAGCAATTTCTTAGAGTGCTAAAAGTGTAGAGATAAATAAGATATGTTGTTTGCCTTTGAAAAGCCTGTAGAATATCACACTTTTTAGGCAGCCATTCAAAACAGAAGGGGTAAATATTTTAACAAAAACAGGAGGTCACAATTTGAGCTATCTTGCTTATAATGATATAAAATGGACTTTACAGTATTTTTAAAAAAGATTTATCCATTTATTTCATGTATCAGACACACCAGAAGAGGGCATCGGATCTCATTACAGATGGTTGTGAGCCACCATGTAGTTGCTGGGAATTGAACTCAGGACCTCTAGAAGAACAGTCAGTGCTCTTAACCACTGAGCCATCTCTCCAGCCCAACTTTATAGTATTTAAGTGTAACATTTAACATTAGGTATCTATAATTTCAACATCATTTCTTCTGGGAGAAAATGCATTTATATTTTTTACGCTCTAAATGATGATCTAGACAGTTTTACATAGGATTCTGCACTTAGCAACTTATTTACCAAAATACAATGCCTTGTATATTGTATTTGGCTTTAATGAAAGCTTTAAAATTTAGTGGCTTAAATAAGTCATGAATTTATCTCTCTAATAGAAGTCAATGCAGAGAGTCAATGTTGGACTATGACTATGTTAAGTTGCTCTGCCAGGCTGTTTATCCTGGGAGCTAGGTCACTATGTCTGTATTTCTGGAACAGAGTGCACAGCAGGAATAGAATGGAAGAAACATTGTAGGCTGGACTTTTTTTTTGGTAAAGCAAGTAATATAGAAAATGAGCACATTGCTCCCTCTAGCATTCTATGGATGAAAATGGAGTCACATGGCCACACCCAGCCACAAGGGGGAATAGAAAATGTAGCCTCCAGATGGATGGCTGTGTTCCCAGCTGAAACTCAATTCCAATGGAAGAAGAGAAAAATAGATTTGGAAGGGAGGAGGAGCCAGAAGTCTATCACGCATAGGTATGCAGACACTACAAATTGATTTCTGGTTTCAGCATTTTTATTTTCTATTTCTTGGTAGGCATTCTAAAAAATAATGTCAATTTTACTTTCTATGACTAGAATGAGAGTTAATATGTCTCTAGAGCCAAACTGGCATCCTGTAGCTGCTGTGTGAGGATGGGGCAGAGGATGAGATGAGGGTGTGTTTCACCTCAGAAGAGAAAGAAAACCACAGGGAGACTGAATACACCAGAGTTTTATTGTAAAAATAGCTATAATGATAAAGAATTGAAAAAGAGAAAGCCACAATCCTCTCACATCCCAGTGGACAATGCCATACCACAGGACTTACATTTTATTATCATGTTAGCCTGGCTTAGGTGGATGAAGTTGAATGTTCATAAAGACAGAGACTTAGACAGCAGATAGTGGTGGCGCACACCTTTAATCTCAACACTTAGATTCGGAGAGGCACATGGATCTCTATGAGTTTGAGGCCAGCCTGGTCTACAAAGTGAGTTTCAGGACAGCCAGGACTACACAGAGAAACCCTGTCTCAAAAAACCAAAAACCAGAAAAAAAAAGTCAGTTATAGTCAAGGGCTGGCTGGCACTTGTGCTTCAAATTGTGTCACCCAAGACAAAGAGTTCATTTAGATATCGTCAGATTTCTAACAATGTTGAGATTCTGTAACTCTTGAGTTGTATTACAAGTAGCATAAGTGAACTCTATGGAATTATTATTCATCGGTTCAGTTTGTTTTTCTAAGGTTACTTTTTTTTTTTTTTTTAAACAAAACAAACCATCGGAGACTGAACCTAAGGGGTTCTTCTCCACCTTGTCATAGTACTATATAGACTGAGACTGTTTCTGAGGGAAAAAAAGTACATGTTAGAGAGAAGCAGTTCCTTAGTTAAGTTACTGTTGTGATCTAAGGGACAGTGGAGTTGCATTTAGTGGGGTCAACCAGGACACATATTGTGGCGAATGACCTGGCCCTTTCTCATATCTTCTTGCATTTTTTTTAAATCACATAATATACTAGGCAAGCTGGGTACCTAGTTGACTCTTCCTAGCATTAAAGTCCCCATCAAGACAACAAACTTTCAGGCTTGGAGACCTAATATTCTAGCTGGACTGGGCCCTTCACTTGGCCAAAGGGCTACTCATAGAAGGATGGACTCACCTTAAGTTAGAGAGATAGGTGGGGTAAACTAACTCTTCAATGAGACCCTGTCCTTTTTCTCCCGACTCCCAATCCCCCGTGCGGCTGCAGCTGTGCAGCTAGTGAAGTCAGCCTACTGTCAGAACTTTTTCTGTCTCTTCCCAATATTGCTTTCCTCAACACTCTGGCCTTTCTTTTTGTAAAGCCTACTTCCATACCATGCAGCTGCTTGTCAGCCATTTATCTACCCTCTGTCCCAGCTTCAATGGTGTCTTAGTAACTGTTCTATAGCTGGAGAAGACACCATGACCAAGTCAACTCTTTGAAAAGAAAATATTAATTGGCAGCTTGGTTAGTGTCAGTTTAGTCCATTATCATCATGGTGAGGAGCATGGTGACATGCAGGTAGACATGGTGCTGGAGAAGTAGTTGGAAACTATATCCTGATCTGTAGGCTGAGAGAGAGATTGGGCCTGGCATGAGCTTTTGAAACCCCGAAAGCTCGCTTCCTTCGACAAGGCCACACCTTCGAATCCTTCCATCACTCTACTCTCTGGTGACTAAACGTTCAAACACATGAGCCTACTGGGGACATTTTTATTTAATCACCACAAACGGCATGGCTGCTTTGTCTCCCTTTATCCTCTTCTGAGAAGCAGCTGAGGTGTACAGTTTTCACAGTTGTTCTTTTCATCTCTAATGAAATTGCCCTTGGGCTTTGTTTCAGGCCCTTCTTAAATTATGTTATTTATGAGACTAAGAATCCCAAGAGGGGATACAGATTTCTCCTGTGTCATTTGGTGACCACACTGAATGACCTCTACAATTCCAGTAACACCATCATAGTGGAAGGACCTCAGTATTTCAGGAAGGAGATGAGGGTCTGGGGTGAGATCTTTTGGTGCTGGAGAAGAAAGTCCATTATACACTGTAGAATACCAGTCATATGGTTGATTGCTGTATTGTTAGTTGGGAGATCAATATCCAAATACAGTTTCTGCTCTGTTCCATTGTATGATTGTAGGATTCTGTTGTTAGTCCTCTTTCTCTACACTCTCAGAATAATGTAACCATGAGTTTGGCCAGAACTTTCAATGAGTGTTTCTTTTTATTAAAACATTTTATTAGCACTGATTAAATCTAGCAAGAGGCACTGGCTTAGTCTATTCAACCTGTTCAGTTTCTGCTACAGTGAGAAGGGCATTAGAAAAAAAGGAAATCACTGTGTGAAGAGTGGTATGTCTTCCTTGGAAGCTAGCTAACTTTGTGACCTTTCTCTGCCTTGGTTTCCATATTCTGAACATAACAACCAATTTTCTTTTGAGCTATTTGTAAAGATGGATTAATAAAAGATACTCTCTCTCTTTCTCTCTCTCCCCATCCCCCTCTCCCTCTCTCTCCTTTTCAACACAGATGAGCTATTTACCACTGTAACTAGCATTATCACTCAAAAGCTTTCCTATTGGAGAAGAAAATACCAGCATCCCATTGGTGGAGGTTAAAGTTAACTTTAAGTCATGATTAAGCAGGGGCATAGGGCCGTAAAACCAGCGTCTAGTCATTTGCCAAAATTGTCAGTCATTAGTTAGGGAGACCAGATTCAAGATCTGAGAAGATAAAACCTGTGTGGTTTTACAGGTGTGGGGTTGTTAGAAAAACAACACCTCTCTCTGGATTCATACAAAGGTCTTCACAAAGAGGTAATGAGTCCCTCCAGAGTTGGGTGGCATGAGCTGTCATCAGTCTGTACAGCTGTAGAGCAAGGATGAAGGGAAGGCCATTAATAGGAGACTAGGAAAATTGTGCGATCCTAGTCAGGCGTGCCAGATTCTTAGGACGTTCCCAGGCCTGACTTGTCTCCTCGCTGCCAGTCCCACCCTGGGAAGCTGGTGGCAAGTGGGGACCTCGGGCTGCAGCAGAGGGCCGACTCCTACACTCCACCATGTGGAGGCCCCGTGCGCATGCTCATCGGCACGGCCCAGGCAGCTCCCTCGGTCGCAGGCGTCCCCTTTTACCTCCTCACCCCCACCTACTCCAGACCCCCGGCTCCCGGCGCGCCGGTCACCCGCGGGTCACCCGCTGGCTCGTCCCAGGCCGGGCCGCGCGCCTGCGCACGGGCACCCGGGGTACTAGAGGTGGAGCGCCGGGAGGGCGCGCTGCAGGAGGCGGACGCCGTTACGGCGGGCGGGAGCGTGGTCACGTGGCCGCTGGTCACCGCCGCCACCTCCCGCCCCGTTCTCTTGCTGGTCGGGCCAGGCCCGGCGTGTTCCACGAGAGCCCGGCAGACTGACGGGGAGAGAGAGAGCGAGAGCGAGATAAAGAGAGGAGAGAGAGAGACAGAGAGACAGAGAGACAGAGAGAAAGGAGGGGAGGAGGATTCAGGGAATAGGAGCTGGGGAGCACTGCCGCGCTACAGGTAAAAACACAACGATGCTAACGGTGAAAAAGCGCCTCGCCTCCCCCGTCAGCCTCCCCGGCCAGCCGCACACCCGTCGCTCCCTCCCGGCCTCCCCACAGCCTCGCTGGGCCCGGCCCGGTCCGCCGCCAGGGGAGGCCGGAGCCCGCCGCGGATTGCGCGCGGGCTGGGAAGGGAGGCGGGCGGGGGCTCCGGCCGCTGCGGGTCGGGAGCGGGCGGCCGGGCGGCCGGGCGCGCACACGGGCGAGGCAGCCTCTCTGCCCGCTGGCCCCGTCCGGTCCCCGCTCCTCCGGAGGTCCGGGACGAGCTCGGGAAAGCAGCTACCGGGCAGAGCCGGGCTGCTCAGCCAGCCCCACTTCCTCCTTGGTCGGCTCCCTGTTTATCTCAGCCCTGGGCAGCACGTTTCCTTCACGGGCCGGAAGTGAGGCGGCTCGAGCCCTCAGCCGGGCAGCCTCTGCGGAGAGACACCCTCTCCTGCCTTAATTCGCCTTAGTGCTACTGAAGTTAGTCACACGAGCATCTGTCAGTTCGAGGCCTGTCAGGAGCCGAGGAGAACTCCCGGGAGAGTTCCCCCTGCCCCTTCCGTTTTCCTGGAGATGTACTGTTCTTCCAGTACATTCTGTGCAGATGCGACCTAGAGTTTGGTCAATACTAGTTACTGATAGAGTTTCAGTCTTAGCTACTAACCAGTTTAGCTCTTGAGAATGGCAGCAGCTTTTGAAGGTTACATCTTTTATAGCCCTTCAACCTTCCACCCCGCTCCCAACCCCCCATCACTTTCTGCAGAGTCCCATTTCTCAATTCTGAACCCGACTGAATCCTGAAACTTTTAACATGCAGGTTACGTGCTACACTGCGTGAGGTGGATTGTTTTGAAATATTAGAGCTTTTGTACGTTTAGTACATCGGAATGTAGTCCATAGACCACCTCTTATTACTGTGCTGCTGCACAGGCTGCATCGAGCGTAAGCACTATTGAAAAAGAAATCTTTGAATACAGTGGCAAAGAAATTCACTTTTACGTTATGTGTCTTTGGTTCTGTCCTATTCCAGGATTTCCTTGGTATCTGCAATAGAATGGAAAGGACTGCAGCAGTGTGATAGAGAGCATTGATGAAACCTGAGTCCCTGGGGTTCCTGTTAAAATGTGATACTAATTCAGTAGATGTGATAACCGATACAATTTGTTATTCTGCATTTCTCATGTGCTGGACAAGACCTTGTTCAGTATAAAAGATGTAGATATCTTCTGTGTATAGAAATGAAATTATGTGTCTGTAAAGGATACACAGACACACACACACCCACACCCACCCACACACACACACACACACACACACACCTTGGAATGAAGAAGTGGCCTGGTATAGGAAAGTTCAGTGGCAGGATGCACTAAAAAAAGCTTGCTTAGGGTGATGTAGAGTGAGCCAACACTGGATTCCAGGAGAAGGGAAAGAAGTACAAATTCTGTGCTCTGCATGATGTGTGGTGCCTGCATCACATTTTTTGTTTTATTTTTTGTTGTAATGGTTTGGTGTACTTCTTAAAAGATTTTCTCCCCAGTTAGTTGAGTTTTTATTAAGGCATAGGCTTGGAATCTTGAGTTCACATGTAATGCTGGTTGAAAGTTTCTTTTATTGGCAAAATCATTGTGTCTGATGTCTTCAAGTGAAGTCTCAATTGGGTAGTGTGTTCTTGATATTTGAAGCATATTTTTTAAACAGTTGAGAGCCATACAAAGGGTGCCCTAATTGGATTTAGTTTTTTCCTTCCTGTAAATTTTATAATGTAAATGAAAGAGTTTAAAGCATCCCATGTACTACTCATGCCTTACACACATAAAAATGGCTGTCCTTTACTTCTATGGAACAAGGAATTGAACATAGAGTTCTTGTACAGGCTAAGTAGTTAAGTTTTAAAGAGCTTTATGAAAGTCTTTATGGAGGTCTGATAGTAACTGCTTCTAGTCCCATCATTTTTATAATCTTAATTTTAGTTATTACTTTATATCTTAAATACATTGCTTCTTTATATCCTAAATACATTACACATCTTAACTCACTTTATTTTAAGGAAACAGAAACTGGATGGCTAAATCACATCCCTGATTTATAGCTAATACTAAGTTGGTATTCTGATTGGCTGACTTATGAAGCCTTGCAAATCTTAATTATCTTGTGTAATTTCCTTTTTATTATTATTAATTATTATTTAGAAAGTAAAGTGATGAATTTTTGTAGTGTTGTTGATTAGGAGCTCTATTCTTATTTTAAGAATTAAAAGCTGGTCCCCTTTTTAATACCCTGTGCCTCAGTGCTTCTGCTCTTCCTGAGTAAGACACACCTGTAAACTGTATTCTGCTCGCACTTGTTTGCACGTTTGAGTCTTCCGGTCTCTTAAGTTTTTTCTGTCACTGCTAGGTGTAAGGTGTGTCTTCCTTGCTTTGACTTGGAAGGCCTTTCCTGGCCCACCTATGTCTGGGTTCCCTTTACCCTCATGCATATTTCTTACTATAGGCTTTTTCCTATTCTTTTATCCCAATGCCTAGTTTTGATAAAATTTCTTTGTATTTGTCATTTTATACTTGTTATCTTAATATTTAAGTTTTGAACTTAATCAAATTCCTGGCTCTCTTATTTGGCTAGTAAGGGCAATAAAAACTAACCATTGGTCACTAAAATACTTGAACTCTGAAAAAGTAGGAAGACCAACCAACCCAAGAATAAAGAGTTATATTTTAAGTTGAATATGTTTTGTTACAAATTAATATATCACACTCCCTGACCTCTCTTCTTGTGTCTTTCTTTGTGTCAGTCTGAATAGTGGTGCTTTACTGTCTGTCCAGGTGGGTCTTTCCATATGGACAGATCAATGGAAGAGTAGTATGTAATACTGTGTAGATTGAAACTTCAGAAATTATTATTGCTTGTAGGATTTTTTTCATGTATCTCTTCATAGTTTTAGTTTAACTCTTTTGTAAAACCAATACTATTTCTTTTGGGGAAGGTGAAGTTATATTGTCACATTCTGTAATACTATTAACATATTTAGGTCAAACAAAACCAATTAAAATTATACTATGTCAGAAATAGACCTTTCTAATTAGTTATGACTGGTTATGTAGAGTAATGATATTCATAAGTATTCCTACATCATTTTTTATGGTGTTCTGCTGAGAAAAATCCTATTTTTGACACATACTAATATACTGGAATTTTAGTGGAAAAACAGTATTTTCTCATCAATGGCAGAAACACTGCCACTCCTTTATGTCTTTACAATACAGGTGATCTTAGAGTGATCTGTATAAAACTTTTATTTGAAACATTGTAGTACTTTGTGTGTTGAGTAATAATTCATTATAGAATCAGTTTAGTTAATTTTAGAAGTCATTGCAGTATTTACTTACTAGAGAATTTCAGGACAACGCGTCTTTTATATAGCTTGATTGTAGCCTCTTGCCAGGCAGACCGTGGTTGCCTTTAACCCTAGCACTTGGGAGGCAGAGACAAACTAATCTCTGGGAGATAAAAGACAGCCTGGTCTACATTATCAGTTTCAGGCCACTAAGGGCTACGTAGTGAAACCCTGTCTCATTTAAAAAAAAAAAAAAAAAAAAAAAAAAGCATCTGAAGATGGTAAGATGACAATCTAGAAATTATTGTGGATACTGTTGTAATAATCATGCCTTTGTGATTAGATGGAAAGAATCTGTAGTTTCCATGTTTTAGTCTGTATGGATGAAAAAACAGGAAGTTTGTGATTAGACATTGCAGAATTTCATAATTTGTTGACCCTTTTCTTGTGTCTATATGAGTTCATTATTGTATCTTCATTTGTAAGTGATTACAAAATAGCCTAATTAAACATTGGAAATTATTTAGTTGGTACAGTTTGTTTGAGATGCTGAAAGTCTGAAAATGGTGTTGCTATTGGTCTGACATTATGAATGTACAATTAAAATGGTTAAAGTGATTAATTATAGGTCTTTGCTGGGAGAGCTGAGGAACTAACTCTTCTGATATGCTAGAGCTTGTCCCTTCCTGCTCTCCTTGTCTACCCCACTTTGGAGAGGAAGGAGGAAAAGCACTCACGCTCTAGCAGTATTTTCTTAGTGGGGTTAGAACTAGAGTAGTCTTCTAATGGTAGCTTAGTGTTTCTGAGATCATCCTGTGGTCTACTACTGGCATTAAAAAGGTAGGAAATAGCAGTTGCATTATGTACAGTCAATGCAGATGTGGTTATTATGGAATTTTCATTTTAGCTATGTAATGTGTACATGGTTGTGATATACCATGTAATCCTTAAAGAGGGATAATTTTTTGTGTTTGTTGTTTGAAAAGGAGTGGTATGGGAAATACTGGTACCTATGTATCTACTAGAAAGCAAATGTCAAGATTTTGATGGAGGATAGTAGGCAATGAGCATTTCACCTTGTTTTCAGATACAAGCCCATTAAAAGAATGGTTGATAAGAAGAGCCAGCAAGGCTAGTCTATCAGCATATGGTGAATAACCCACAAGAGAAGTAGTAGGTGGGATGCTGGGTTTGGAGATGTTGATCTCATTTTTGACTGTTTGTCAGTAAGACATATATATTAGTTGGGAATCTTATAGTCTGTTTACTTATAGAATCTGAACATAGACTCAATAAAGTTGTGATTTAAATTAGAATTACTTATGTTAGTTATTTGAAAGCTTGATATTAAAGATTCTTGAAAGATTAGGGACTCAAGTTGTTTCTGTAAAAAAATAAGTTTTAATTTTAGTTTTACTTTGATATTATCCATAGGGCATCTGATTCTAGAGAAAAGAAAGGAGAATTGTTAATAGGATTATAATCTAGACCCAGACAATACTGAAATTCTACTTCTGTTTGTTGGTGAGGTAGCTCAGAACACTTCTACATCTTCATTAAAATATCTCGTAAAGTTTTAAATGAGATAGTGGGTTATATAAATGCCTGGGGTTTGTGCTCAGCAGATACTTCTGAATAATGTCAGCTCCCTGCTTTTTAGCATTTCTCATTCTTTCAGTGTCTGTAATCTTAAATTGATCTTTAATCTTAATTTGTACATTTATGGGATTTAAAAATACTGTTTTGACAAGATCAAGACTATACATTCAGCCAATTAAGAAATGCTATTTACAAAAAAAAAAAAAAAAGGATGTTCTTTCTACTGTGGAAGTTTGAATTATTTTATCAGTCTTCTACTAGGATTTTTTTTTTTTTTGGTAATAATTACTGAAAAAATAATTGAGAAGTCTTTTATGTAATAATGTGTTGTTAGCTTTGAACCACTTACAGATTATGCTTGTATTACATATGTTTGAGGTAACTCTTTTTCAATTTGCTATTTTATGATCTTAAGCGAATGTGTTGAAGTATGTTTGGATAAACATCTAGCTTAACTGAGTAGTCTAGTTTGATTTATCTTTACGGAGTTTTTAAAAAAGTCCTCAGTTTTACGGATTTGAATGATAAGTCAGTGACAGGAGGTCCTTAACAGTTCTTTCCTCTGAACAGATGTCTTGGCCTGCAGTGACTCCAAATCCCATAATCTTTCCAATTTTCCCCTCTACTAAGAAAGTCTCAAAAAAGTGACATTTTTATTGTATGTGATTGATTTATTTCAGGCAAATATTGCAGCTGACTAAAGACTTCATCCCAATAAGAAATAGTTTGCTATGAATAAAATGTTAATTTTTTTTATTTTTACTTTTAAGAATTTAAGGGACGATTTTCTCTGTATCTGTGCTCAGAATAATGTTTTTGTATAATAAGCTGTCTTCACTTGAAAGTTTTTAATACTTTACTATGCTGAAGTATAGTTAATACATTTCTCTTTTGTTTGCTGTTTGTTTTCAGAGCTAGGGTTCTATGTAGTTTCGGTTTGCCTGGTCCTCACTGTGTAACCCAGGCTGGCCCAGCCACAAGTATAATGTGGCTCCCCTCCTTCTTAGTTTTCCAAGTGCTGACATTACAGGCTTAGGGCACTATGCCCAGCTGATAATTCATTTTTCTAGAAAATAGTAACCTTAGGAGGTTATTCAACAGAGGAAGGTTAATTCAAGAACTAATTTCACTGGTAATGGAATTGGTCAGGAACCAAATGGGGGACTATGAGCTGCTGAGATATTTGCCATAGAAAGAAGTGTCCACACACTCATTAGGTTTGGAAGCAGCTATGAGAACAGGTAGCATTGTCCGAATACAGAAGATATGGTTCTGGGGAGAACCAAGCACGTTGGGTTTTCTAGTTTGATTTTTGTTGCTGTGATAAAACATCAAAACATTATACTCTCAAGAGTAGAGAGAAATGGAAACACTCACTCCGCCTGATTTTTGATGTTGATACTCAGCTACATTTCTTTACTCTTATACAGTTTAAGGTTCAGTGGATGGACTATGCCACCTGCAATAGGCTGGGTCTGTTAACAAGACCACATCCTGTAGGCACACCCACAAGCCTAAGTAATCTAGAAAATTCCTCATTCAAATTATCTTCCTTGGTGATTCTAGGTTGACATTTAAATCTAACCATCACAGTGGGTTGTATGGCAGAAGCTAGTATATCAGAATGCTGAGTAGTCTGAGGGGAACTGGAGTTAAAGAAGAGACAGTGTCAGCCAGGGATGCCACAGGAAACTGGGAAAGGAAGAGAAATAATGGGTTCTGGTTATCGTGTTATCTTACAGTGCTGCCTCTCCACTGGCCATGTCTCTGCCATGGTCAAGGGTGCTAGAGTAAAGTAACTGCCTGTGATACTGAGCAGTGCAGGCTAATCGGGGGAATGGTTTGAAAGCAGTTTTGTTGACTAGTTCAGCAATTTTGTTGCCTATATGTAATATTCATCTAATTACTAATTACTAATGAGAATTTGGGGTATTCATATGTTATAGATTTTGGAACCAAAATATAACTACATCATTCTTCTCCCTCCTTTTCCTTCCTCTAACCTTCCCCTTGCCCATATCACTCCCCCTTTGTCCTGCCTTTCAAGTTGATGGCCTCTTTGTCTTTGTTATTGCTTATACACACACACGCACACGCACACACAAACTTGGGCACCCACACAAATACAGCTTGCTCATTTTCTTGTGTTCCTTGTATGTATGATTTTGATTTGTATTGGTTAATGAATCAGAGTCCTTACCTCTACTGAAGATTATTTCTCCTGCTCTCAGTGTTTCTTAGTTGCTTTTAGGGTTGGGCTCTGTGGAATTTTCCCCTTCCATGATTATATATCTATTGGTAGTGTCCTTGTTCTGGTCTTATTTAAGCAGCTATATTGTTGAGATATTATGGGTGAAGTGATCCTGTTATTTCTAGGAGTTTTCGAACTGGAATATTAAGTTGTTCTTTCATTTCATCATGAGTTCTCTTCAGTATCATTATCTCTTCATTTAATTCTGTTTTCAAATCCTCAATTGTCTCCATCATTTCATTACTCAGGCATTTGTTTTCTTTAAGTTCATTCTCTTCTAGTTCATTGTTTCTTTATGTAATGTTCAAACTGTTTGATTAAGTTTGTGAATGTGTTTTAAATTCTGTGTTGTGGGGTTCATCTAAGTAATTATCACTGGAGATGTAGATATAGGATTTATGGATTTTTTTTATGGGTGGGTGGGTGATACTGTCTTGTTCTTTCATATTATTTGTATTTTTCTGGTGATTTTACATGTGGACTTTTTTCTGTTGGTTTTGTGTCTGATGTGGACATCATAGAGTGGGCCAGTGTACAGGTTATGTGAGTCAGGTTGGGCCTGAAAATTGGATATGATAGTGTGAAGTTGAGAGGACACGGGGTCCTGCACTAGTGCATAGCAGTTGCTTCCTGCTCTAAGCCTGGAGGTTGGGGTGGTGTTAGTGTGGCTAGTCAAACTAGGCTTGGGTGCTGGGTGTGTGACCCCTGCTATACTGGGAATTGAGGAGGTTGCATGGAGGGAAGGATCTGGTGGCTTCACTAGGTTGGGTCCTGGTGCAAAGTGTGTGGATCTAGACTGCGATGGGGGAGCTAGTTGGGGTGGCTGGAGAGGAGTATAGGTTTCCCATCTAGGGAAGCAGGGCTCTCTTGAAGGCAGGTGGGGTTGGTGGTACAAGTTGGGCTCCCTACCTCAACAGAAAGTGTGGAAACTGACCCAGGGAGATGCTGTTAGTATCAGTCTAGTGTGGTATATAGTGTAACATTAGCGTCTGTCCTAGAGTAGAGGGGATGGAGGCAGTTGGAGGCACAAATCTGTTTTGCTTTATAATTTTAAGCAATGAAAAGAAATACTTATCAAAAGTAGGTATATGTTCAGTTTATATAAAATATAAAGATGAAAATTAGCTCTTGGTTTGGTGGCACTCAAGGTCTGTCAGAAGAAAGAAATCTTTTTTAAAAGAGGTTATTTTAGTTTTTATGGACTATATTGTAAGAGACGTGTATGTGGCTTTGTCAGAATTCAAGGGAAGAAAGTATAGTCAGGCTTGTAGTTTGTGAGTGTTCTTCAGCTGGGTAGAAGGAAACTTGAGCCAATATTTGACTGATAGAAAGCTCAGAGTTGGCAAATAGGCCGAGGGACTTGGATGGAACAAACGCAGTTATTATCAAAGGCACACAAGCCTAAACACATTTAAAACAGGTTTATAAAACGCGAGTCAGGTTGCTTGCTAGTGCTTCTGGTTTGTAGCATGCAGGATGGTACTGGAGAGCAAGGGTGAGTTCAGATTATTTCCAGTCTCAGGTTGACTGGATGTTGTTTGAAATTGGTAGTGAAAGATTAGTTTGGGAGTGAGGAATTCCATGTTGGAGAACACTTATATAAGAGCCCAGACAGTAGAAAAGGATGGCTTCTTCTTCTTTTTCTTTTTTTTTTTTTATTAGATATTTTCTTTATTTA
>NW_022196909.1:66035297-66037447 GCF_008632895.1 Mastomys coucha | reverse complement strand
AGTGTCTTTTGCCTTACAGAGGCTTTGCAACTTTATGAGGTCCCATTTGTCAATTCTTGATCTTAGAGGCTTCTTCTTTGTATGACTTAAAGTTCCTCATTTAGTGTAAGTGACTCCCAGTATCAGGGTTTTCAGTCTGTGCCCTAATTTTTCCTCCCTTTCCTTTATGTTATTTGGAAATTCCTAGTGATTAAGTAATGTGACTTGAAAGGAAAGAAGAGGGCAGACACTATTTTGTTTTCAAGTTGCATATGACTTCTTGGTTAATTTGATATTCTTTAAAAAATCAATATGATAGGGTTAGAAACAAGCAGAGTCTTGTTTTTTTTTTTAAAAGCAGGAATGAGCAGCACCAATTACAACTTAGTGACCTCAGAACTTTTGAAAGGCTTGCTTTCTTGAGGTAGGTAACTATTCTACTGGAGTATATGGCATGCAGTAATTTTATTGGAGTTTGAGAAACTTTTCCTGTATTTTGTAATGAAGTTTCTGATACTCTCGAATGACAGATTTGCAATATGACATTTAAGTTTAGTAAATACATCCTTTAAAATACCAAAATCTTACACTTGAATTAGATCCATTTCACAATTTGGTTTTAATGTATACTTTCTAATTTATTCTGATATGTGAGATAGGTGTAATTTGTCTATTTGATCTCCTCTGTTCTGTCTCTCTTATATTCAAATTTAGATTTTATTACATCAACCCTAGAGGAATTGAATAAATTATTATAATTGTTATTAGTTACTAAGATAGGGTTGGCTTAGTGGCCATCACCACTACCACCACAATTGTAATTTTAAATAATTTTTTAATATTTTAAATTCATTTTTAATAGTAATTAAAAATGTTTTTATATATTCTTAGATGTTTAAAGCATCTTTTTATTATATTTATTTCCTACACCTAGCTTCTCTCAGATCCCATCTCCCTACTTACCCATCTTTATGTTGTATTTTTTAAAAAGAAAAAAAAAGACAAAAAACATAAAAACCAAAACCAAAACTATCGAGTCCAGTTTGTGCTGACCAACTCTTCCTGATCATAGGACCTCTCCTGGAATGTGCTTGATATGCTGAGAGTATCACTCCATTAAAGAAAACCGACTTTTCTTCTTCCAGCAGCTGTCACTTGCCAATAGCTCTTTAGCTAGATTTGGGATTTCATACCTCCTCCCTGTTCTCCATGCTGTGAGTTTGGCTGCCTTGAGTTTGTGCAGGTCTTCTTTTGTCACAGTCTCTATGCATCTGCTCTTAAAAATTACTATTGGTGTGTATGTGTGTGTGTGTGTGTCTGTGTGTGTGTGTAACTGTGTGTCACACAGCATGCATGTGCATGTTAGAGGACAGCTTTGTAGAGTTGTCTCTCTCCTCTTTTACATGGGTTCCAAGTATTGAACTCAGTCAGGTGTGCATGGTTAAATGATTTGTTGGCATCTTACCTGAAGGCTAGTGAAATTTTTACACTATCATAGATGAGAGAATTTTGTTCACTAAGTGTTTATAGTCTAAAGGAGGTTGACAGTAAATACTAAGACACAAAATAAAGAACCTTAAAAATGAAATATAAAATATAAACATTGAATTGTGAATTTAAAGAAAAATCATTATTTTTAACATTTCTATTTTACTATTTCTAAAATTGGTAAACATCTTGTGGTCTGGTGCCATCTTGAATGTGAGGAAAGGTATATATTTTGAGAATAATAAAGCCTTTAGATCTTGATGGGTGAGCCATTTGGCTGAATAGTAAGAATTTTAAGATAAAGCATTCAAACATAATTTCTGTGGTGTTCTAGAAAACTGGTTACATTTGGTGACTGACAGGACTCAAGAATGATATAAGAGATAGTTTGAATTTAGTTTGTGCGAAACTAAGGGCTTCGAAAAGGACAAAGTAATTTCAATGGCTCAGCACTGTGACTGCCTTCAAAAACTCATAAGAAACTTTAGTGCCTCCTACTAAGTTGTGGTTCTACTGTTTCATTGTGAAGTGTTGTGTTTCAAGTAAGTCCCAAGTTTTGCTTCCAGCAATGAGTGAGCTTTGTGCTGTTGCAACACCCTGCAGTACTGAAGTTGTCAAACTGAAGTTTCCTTGCTCAGTGTTTTCTTGTGGTGTGGGTGATGCTAGAACATGTTTCTACTTTT
>NW_022196909.1:66003934-66034745 GCF_008632895.1 Mastomys coucha | reverse complement strand
AAAAAAAAAAAAGAAAAGGACAAAGTATGGTATATTTAAGACTTTGAGTTTCTTGATCTGTGTTTGAAAACAAAAGGCTGCAATAGAAGAGGAATTAAGGGAGGGGACTTTGTTCTTCTAAAGTAGTTGGCCTTTTAACTGACAGAAAAGTTGAGTGGAGCCAACAAAATAGGTTATTTTAGAGTGGAATGGCAAATTACAAGATAAGGAATCCAGCTTTAGTGGCGTGGATGAGCAGGACTAGAGCACTTGTTGGCTGAGACCAGTCTTCTGGAGTAGGAAAGCGAGTGATGTGTTTCTTTTTGTCATACATAGAATAGAAGTAGAGAAATTCAGGTGTAGAGGACAGGAGAGTAGTCAGTACTGGCGCCAGAGATTTAGGAGGCATGTATAGATTAGTTGAATACTTTTCAAGGAATTATGTTTATAAAAGGAAATAAAGAATATTATAAAGCTGAATAACACTGTTTAACAGTTTGAAATATGTTCACATAACCAATATCCACTCAATTTAAAAGTATATACTGCAATAGCTTCCAGATATTTATGCCTTTGTGTAAGTTAACTTTAGTTTTAAAATAATTTTACTCTCCCTGTAAACATTATAGCACCTTTTCATGTTTATGTAAAAAGTCATTAAAATTTGGTAGTGATTTCATTGAATCTTTACATCACTTCGGGTGATACTAACACCTTAATAACTCCTAATGTTGATACAAAACCACATCACTAATCTCAAAGTGGAACAAGTAAGTCGTTTTTTCTGGAGCCACATATGAGTGACCATGGTTGGGGAACACAGTTACCTCAAGTTTCATTTTCGGATATGATAACAGTGTGATGTAATTGTTATAGTAACAGAACAAAGAAAAGCTATAAGTTAAGGTATTTTGCAAATGTATTAATGGAAACATTGCAGAGGTGGGTTAAAGCAATGTGGGGAAATCTCTGCTATGATCTTTTGATGCTGTCTGAAACTCTTAGCCTTTTGGTTCATGGGAGCTAGTTAATACACCTTCAAAGATTTTTACCTATTAATATCAAGGATGTTAGGTCAGACACAGAGAAGGATAAGGAATGACTATTAAACAGGATTAAGATCACCCACAATAAGTCAGGCATGGTGGCATACACCTTTTTGTTTATTTTTTATTAGATGTCTTCTTTATTTACATTGCAAATTTTATCCCCTCCAAAAACCCGCCTATCCCATCCTCCCTCTCTCTGCTCACTAACCCATCTGCTCTCGCTTCCTTGTCCTGGCATTCCCCTACAGTGGGGCATCATGCCTTCATGAGACCAAAGGCCTCTCCTCTCATTGATGTCCCACAAGGCCATCCTGTGCTACATATGCGACTGGAACCATGGGTCCCTCCATGTGTACTCTTTGATTGATGGTTTACACCCTGGGAGCTCTGGGGGTACTGGTTGGTTCATATTGTTCCTCCTGTGGGGCTGTACACCCCTTCAGCCCCTTGGGTTTTTTCATTGGCTCCTCCATTGGGGACTTCGTGCTCAGTCCAGTGATGGTTGTGAGCATCCATTTCTGTATTAGTCAGGAACTGGCAGAGCCTCTCAAGAGACAGCTATATCAGGCTCCTGTCTGTAAGCACTTTTGACATCCACAATAGTGTCTGGGTTTGGTAACTATATTTGGGGTGGATCCCTAGATGAAATAGTCACTGGATGGCCTTTCCTTCAGTTTCTGCCTCAAACTTTGTCTCTGTATTTCCTACCATGGGTATTTTGATCCCTGACAAAATGGCAAGCAACAGAGTAGGAAAAGATCTTTACCAACCCTATATCTGTAGAGGGCTAATATCCAATATATATATATAAAGAACTCAAGAAGTTAGACTCCAGAGAATCAAATAACCCTATTAAAAATGGGGTACAGAGCTAAACAAAGAATTCTCAACTGAGGAAACTTGAGTGGTCGAGATGCACCTAAAGGAATGTTCAATATCCTTAGTCATCAGGGAAATGCAAATCAAAACAGTCCTAAGATTCCACTTCACAACAATCAGAATGGCTAAGATAAAAAACTCAGGTGACAGCAGATGCTGGCGAAGATGTGGAGAAAGAGGAACACTCCTCCATTGCTGGTGGGATCGCAAGCTGATACAACCACTCTGGAAATCAGTTTGGCAGTTCCTCAGAAAATTGGACATAGTACTACCTGAGGACCCAGCAATACCACTCCTGGGCATATACCCAGAAGATGCTCCAACATGTAATAAGGACACATGTTCCACTATGTTCATAGCAGAATTATTTATAATAGCCAGAAACTGGAAACAACCCACATGCTCCTCAACAGAGGAATGGATACAGAAAATGTGGTACATTTTCACAATGGAGTACTACTCAGCTATTAAAAACAATTCATGAAATTCTTAGGCAAATGGATGGAACTAGAAAATACCATCCTGAGTGAAGTAACATAATCACAAAAGAACTCACATGGCATGCACTCTCTGATAAGTGAATATTAGCCCAGAAGCTTGGAATACCCAAGGTACAATTCACAAACCACATGAAGCTCAAGAAGAAGGAAGACCAAAGTGTAGATACTTGGGTGGCATTCCCAACACTTTAATCCCAACACTTGAGAGGGAAAAGCAAATGGATCTCTGAGTTTGAGGCCTCCTTGTTCTACAAAAGAAATAAAGGCGTGGAGGGGTACCCATAATAAATTATAATTATATGATTAGACTGTTAGGTGATGACCTGCAGCAGGAATGTGTCTACAGTTATTGCAGTTGTAACTAATTACTAAGTCTTGCAGAAGTTTAAGTATAAAGTCTGCTTCTGTGTAGGGTTTCTTCTTCTCACTGCCTGGGAAAATATTATATTTAGTAGGTCTTCCATTTCTTTGAACAAGCTTGTAATTTATCAGTGTTCAAGTCTTGTTCATTCTTGTTTAGATTTGTTCCTAGATATGTTGTTCTTTGGGTTCTGGTGAAAGTAGAATCACCTTGATTTCCATTTTGGGTCATTTATTCCAGATGAGATTATAGGTAATTTTTCTGTGTTTATATCATACACTGTAACTTTATAGAAATGTTTTGGTGTAGTTCGTTTATTATGGATTCTTTATGGTTTTCTAGATATAGGTTCATTTAATCAAATAAAATGTTTTACTTTAGGATGATATTTATTTGTGTGTGTCCTTTATTATGGTCTCTCTAATTGCTAGTTAGTTTTTTGAGTGTTCTGGCCTTCCCCTGTTTCTGTTTTAATAGAAGAGTATTTGGGTATTATCAGATGAATTTTATGCATCAGTTGATAGTGTTATGTTTGTTTTTTTCTTCGATTAACATTTACTACATTGGTCTTAGTTGAATATCTTTGAGTGCCTGAAATAATTCCTACTTGGTCATGGTACATAATCCCTTTAGTATGTTGTTAGATTTTGTTAGACCTTTTTAAAGGTTTTTGAGACAGAGTCTCATGAGGCCCAGGTAGGTCTAGACAGAGTCTCATGAGGCCCAGGTAGGTCTAGGATGACCAGCTGAGTATGGCCTTCACTTCTGACTTTTCTGCCTCTGCCTCCTGGTACTGTGACTGTAGGTAAGTGTTACATCCTCTGATTCAGACAGTGCTTGTGGTCAAACCCAGGGCTTTATGTGCACTAGTCCAATGCTGTATGCAATCAATCTGAGCTACATCCCCAGCTACAATGCTGCCTTTACAGAATGAACTATGGAAGTTTTTGCCCTCCTTCAAAATTTGAGAGAAATTAGAAAGAAATTGGTCTGCAGTCTGTGAAATCATTAGAAATCACTAATGAGGATCTTGGATTTTTCTTTCTCGGAGATACTAAATTACGGATTCAATTTGGTTATAACAGGTTTGCTGAATTTTTAAAAATTTCTGTATAAATTAGTTTAGGTAAAAATCTGTGTTTCTAAGGATTTGTTGATTCATATTTGTTTTCTAGCTTGCTGCCAATTATTAATAATTTTCTCTTATAATCCATCTCATTTCTTTTTTTTTTTCCATCTCATTTCTATAAGATTGATAGTAATGCTTTCACTTTTAGTTTGCCCCCACCCCACCTCCACCCCCAATAAAAACCAGTTTTAAGATTTGTCAATTCTATTCATTCTTGTGATGAACCAGCTTTGAATTTTGTTGATTCTCTTTGTTGATCTTCTTTAATTTCTTAATTTTCATCTTTTCCTTCTTCTAACACCTTTTAGTTAACTTAAATTATCTCTTCTTTTAGCCTTAATGTAAGTTAATTGATTTGAAATTTTGTATATTGGAAGTATTTATACTTATAAAATCCATGTGAACAATATCTTAACTATATACCATGTTTTTGGCATGTTGTTTCCTAATTTCTGTTTATCCCTAACTTCTAATTTTCTTTGATTTTTTTTTCCCTCCTTTGGCCAACTGGATGACTTGTTTCATTTCTGTACATTTGTCTAATTTCTAATTTTCCTTCCATTATGGAAGATAGGTTATTCCTCTGTAGCCCGAATAGATGGTGCATATGAGTTCAGCCTTTCTAAGTTATTGAGACTTAATTTGTGATAAATATATGGTCTTCTCATAATAGTCTTTCTTGGAGAATTTTCTATGTATGTCTGAGGTGAGTGTATATTTTTGTGTTCTCATATTTCATGTTCACTGTCATGTATTTCACTCTATAAAAATTTGTGTGTATATATGTGTGTATGTTTGTGTGTATACATACTTATGCACATATATAGCTGAGTTCTTGTTGAATTATATTATTACTTGTTTGTTCTTACACTGTTTTGTCATCCTCTTCCAAATTTATTCTTGAGCCTTGGGAACATGGTGAGTAGTTTATAGATTTTTTTATTATTATGTAGTTCCTTATTCTCTGCACCTGGCTAGTTGTGGGACTCTATAAATTGCTATCTACTGCAAATAGAAGCTTATCAGGTGAGAGCTGAGAGATACATGATCTATAGGCCATTAGCATCTGGTTTAATCTATGCCCATTTATCAGAGTAATACTGGTAGGTTCTCTCCTATGGCCTATGACTTGTTCTTAGCCAAATAAGATAACAGGTATAGATTTAATTTTATGGAACAGGACTTAAATTCAATCAGAAATTGGATGATTACTCTTATGACTCATGTTACATGACAAATGTCAAATGGGCTAGTCCAGGCATTGGTATAGCTTGCAGAATTGAATGTTGAGTATAACTGATGATTACTTTTTTTTTCAGTAGTTTGCATAGTTCTTTATAAAAGTAATATGAAAGCTAGGTAGTAGGGATGAACCTTGCAGATCTATAATCAGCTTGATTTCATTATATTTTATGACTTAAGTATATGGAGTCTTAAGTCCTAGAGTCTTAGTGTCAGCTTCTGTAGGGTAGCCAGGAACAGTGGTAATAGCCTGTAATAATTAAAGGTCCAAGAGACCTAATTGTCCCACAATTCCAAAAGAAATATTTCCTTTCTGGCATTGTGGTTTTTATTTGTCAGCCTTTGCTGTCTAGTAAGGGTGTTGTTAGTGTGCCCAGGAAGCATGCTGGCACACAGGTAGGCATAGTACTGGAGGAACTGAGAGTTGTATATCCAGATCTATAGGCAGCAGGAGGAGAGAGGCACTAGCCCTGGCTTGAGTATTTGAAATCCCTAACCCAACCCCAGTGACACATTTCCTCCAGCAAGGCCACACCCATTCTAACAATGCCAAGCCTCCTAATCACTGTCAGTTAGCAACGTTCCCTAATAATCACTCAAATATATGAGCCTATGGGGGCTATTCCTATTCAAACCACCACATTCCACTTCCTGGCCTTTGTAGGCTTGTAACCATATAATAATGTAAAATGTGTATTCAGTACAACTTTAAAAGTCCCTATAGTCTATCACAGTCTCAAACTTGTTAAAAGCCCAAAGTTCAAATTCTCTTAGGAGACTCGTGGTAATATCTTAACTGTGATCCCCTGTAAAATCAAAATGGAAAAGCAGGTCACATACTTACAACATAGAGTGGCACAGAATATACATTAACATTCCAAGGCAGAAGAAAAGGAACAGAGTGAGAAAATACAGGACCAAAGCAAGACCTAAAAGTAGCAGGGCAAATTCTAGACTATCCATCCCCATGTCTGATGTCAAAGCACTCTTCAGTTCTCCAACTCCTTTCAGCTTTGTTGACTGCAATGTAGACAGATGTTTTACTACTTCATGAGTTCTTTTTTCTTCCATCCTTCTCTCCCCTTTTCTTCCACTGTTTCAACCCCCTAACACTAGATGGGAGAGGAACATGGATAGAAGTAAAAGGAGGTGACATTATTGTTAGATTGGTTCCTGCTGATCAGGGCAGGAGTTCCTTGGGGCAAGTTTGATCTTCACTGCCAGGATATCTAATTTTTTCTTTTTTCTTCTTTGCACATGGCTACTTACAAATTGGTTAACAACAACCAACAGCAACCAACTAACTACACACACTGCCTCTCAGGGCTCTTGCATTTGTATACCCTCAGAAAAGTCCCCAGAATTCCCCACATCACATCTGCTGCTGGCAAAAATCACCCCTTTGCTAGAGCACAAGGCAAATCATAATTGCTGGAGACAGTCCAAAACAGCCCCATATCCGCATACTTGGGATTAAAACAAAAACATGTTCGTAGGATATTTTTATGTTTTTCAGAGAAACAAAAACCCTAAAATTGTTACTATACTGCAACATATTTCTCTTTCTTGGGCTTGTTCCACACAGGTCTGCAGTCTTCCTTGGCAGGTATCCCGCAGCTCTGGCACATAGTGTCCATCCATGCAGAAAAAACAAACAAACAAACAAAAAAAAAAAAACCCTGACTCATAGCTGGCTTCAGAAGCTTTCCTTAGCTGAAAAACATATGTATTTTTGAGTGTTCAGGTAGAATGTTCTATGGATATATGTTAGGTCCATATGATTTATCTTGTCATTTAACTGCAGTGTTTCTCTTTTTAATTTTATGAGATGATCTACTGATGAGAATGGAGTATTGAAATTACCCACTGTCACTGTGTTAGGTTTGATTTGTGGTTTTAAGTCTAATAGTGTTTCTTTTATGAAGTTGGCTGCTCCTATGTTAGAAGTAGATGGGCTTCAGATTGTAGTGCAGCATTGTTGGATTTTGCCTTTAAAGTCTTTTTTGTTAGACATTAGAATCTTGCTTGTTTCTTAGTTCCATTTGCTTGGAACACCAAAGTGTTGTCTATTGGTCTCAAAGTACATTTCTTGGAGGCGGAAAAAGATGGATCCTGTTTTCTGATTCAATTTGGTAGTCTGTATCTTTTCACTGGGGAGTTGAGACCATTAATAAAAGTTATTATTGAACAATGTGTATTGATTCCTGTCACTTTTATTGCCTTTGTGATGTTCTATTAGATCTCTTTGTATTATTTTTCTGTAGTTCATTTGTTCTTGTGTCTTCTTGGGTGTTTTCTCTTCATATCTATGTATTCCTTCTTGTATTTTTGGTAGAGCTGAAGTAATGGTCATACGTTCTTTAAATCTGTTTTGTTAGTAAAAAAATTCCTTTCTCCGTTAATTACAAATGATAGTTTTACTAGGTGTAGTATTTTGTGTTAGCATCTCTGGGTTGTATTTCATAACTTATTTATGAATTTAGTTCAGTCTCTTCTGGCTTTCATGGTCTCCATTGAAAAAATATGCTGCGGTTCTGATGAGTCTATTTTTGTATGTGAGTTGATTTTTTTTTTTCTGCTTTCAATATTCTTTTTTGGTACATTTAGTGTTTTGATACTTTGTTCTGTATGCCTCTTAGAGCTTGACCCAGTGTATGACTGTATGACCCAGTGTAGGGGAATGCCAGAGCAGGGAGGTGGGAGTGGGTCATGGGGGAGCACCCTCATAGAAGCAAGGGGAAGGGTGATGGGATGGGGGGTTTCAGGAGGGGAAACCATGAAAGGGGATAACATTTGAAATATAAATAAATAAAATATCCAATAAAAGAAAAAAAGTAACTCTACTATAAGCCTTACAAAGAAATGAATTCTCTCCAATGCGTGTGGGCAAACATAAAGAAAAGTATTATTTCACTCTTATACCTTAATAAATTACATAATTTTTAAATCTAAGGTAATCCTTAGATTAGAGAAGTTTTCTTCTATCATTTTTTTTAAATACTTTCGTGCTTCTGACATGGGTCTCTTCTATTTCTCTACCTATTATTATTTTTTTATATAAAGTGTCTTATAGATCTTTCACTTTTGGTTCTTGTTTTTTTTTGGTTTTTGTTTTTATTTTTGTTTTTAATTTGATATTTTCTTTGTCTGAGTGATCCAATTCCTTAGCCTTGTCTTTAAGACCTGATATGCTCTCTTCTAAGCTCATCCAGTCTACAAAGAGTATGTGTGTATGTATGTGTGTGTATACACATACAATCATGCTCAATAACATAGATTTGTAATTATTTCAATGTAGTTTTAAAAATTATGTAATTTATTAAGGTATAAGAGTGAAATAATACTTTTCTTTATGTTTGCCCACACGCATTGGAGAGAATTCATTTCTTTGTAAGGCTTATAGTAGAGTTACTTTTTTTCTTTTATTGGATATTTTATTTATTTATATTTCAAATGTTATCCCCTTTCATGGTTTCCCCTCCTGAAACCCCCATCCCATCCCCCCTTCCCCTTGCTTCTATGAGGGTGTTCCCCCATGCACCCACTCCCACCTCCCTGCCCTGGCATTCCTCTACACTGGGTCATCAAGCCTTCACAGGACCAAGGGCCTCTCCTCCCATTGATGTCCAATAGGCCATCCTCTTCTACATATGTGGCTAGAGCCATGGGTTGCTCCATGTGTGCTCTTTGGTTGGTGGTTTAATCCCTGGGAGCTCTGGGAGGAAGGGGATCTGGTTGATTGATATTGTTATTCCTATGAGGTTGCAAACTCCTTCAGCTTCATTAATCCTTTCTTGAACTCCTCCATTGGGGACCCCATGCTCAGTCCAATGGTTGGTTGTGAGCATCTGGCTCTATATTTGTCAGGCTCTGGCAGAGCCTCTCAGAAGACAGCTATATCAGGCTCCTGTCAGCAAACACTTGTTGGCATCCACAATATTGTCTGAGTTTGGTGACCCTATATGGGATCCATCCCTAGGTGAGGCAGTCTCTGGATGGCTTTTCCTTCAGTCTCTGCTTCACACTTTGTCTCCATATTTTCTCCTGTGAGTATTTTGTTTTCCCCTTCTAAGAAGAACTGAAGCATCCACACTTTGGTCTTCCTTCTTCTTGAGCTTCATGGGGTCTGTGAATTGTATCTTGGGTATGAGTGCATACCATGTATGTTCTTTTGTGACTGGGTTACCTCACTCATGATGATATTTTCTAGTTCTATCCATTTGCCTAAGAATTTCATGAAGTCATTGTTTTTAATAGCTGAGTAGTACTCCATTGCGTAAATGTACCACATTTTCTGTGTCCATTCCACTATTGAGGGACATCTGGGTTCTTTCTGGCTATTATAGATAAGGCTGCTGTGAACACAGTGGAGCATGCGCCCTTGTTACATGTTGGAGGATCTCTTGGGTACTTTTTAATGATATTTCATTTGTACTTAAACCTTTAGCCTTACTTATAGACAGATGTACTAGTAGTTTATGTTTTATTTGTAATTTATTTCTCTCTTGTTTTTGATGCACAGTTTCCCCATATATAGGATTATATAAATGTTTTGTTTTTAGACACTAGGTTTTTAAGAGTGGTAGTTGTGTTAGGGTGCAATGTAGCTGTTTCCTCCAGGATAGATATGACTGCTGCCCCTTTGAAGTAGTGTGGCTGTGGTCATATGCATGAACCTCCGCGTGGGGGACTTCCTAATATTACCTCACAGGGAGGTAGAAGTAGTGTGGCTGTGGTCATATGCATGAACCTCTCCGCGTGGGGGACTTCCTAATATTACCTCACAGGGAGGTAGAGGTGGTTCACAAGATTCATGAAACCGTCATGTAGTTGTAGTTGGATACAACCTTTTTTTTTGGTTTCTTTGCACCTCTCTTACCTAGAATGAAGTTATTTAATTATATTTCATCGGAAAAAGACAGTATATGGTTATCAAAAAATACCTGTAGGAGTATATAAATATATATAAGTAAATAGGATTGTAGCATAAAGTGTAGGCATGACCTGGCGGGCAACCTACCTCACACACTGCCCTTGTAAAAAGCATGGCACACTGTGCTCCTGAAATCAGAACAATGAATTCTGAAGCAGTGTGAGAGTAGCTGGTAACTGGCATGCACTCTTCATGCCTACTTTAATGTGCTTCTTCTGCATAGAGACCCTGGTGGTGTGAGTGCTCTCTCATTTTTACTCTTCTGTGTTTGTGACAAGTTTGATTTTGGCATTTACAGTTGCTGCTCTTTTTGGATATTTGTGTGGACAGAGAGAACTTGGTGCATGCGTGCGTGCGTGTGTGTGTGTGTGTGTGTGTGTGTGTGTGTGTGTATATATATGTATATGGGACAGTTTCAAATTTGGATATATTGTAAAGATACTTATGAACATTGGCAATAAGAAAAGCATAAACAATTGCTTGTCAAAAAATGGTTAGAAATGGCTCTTGCTTTAGAAATGTGAGATAGTGAAGGTACCTAGAGATAGATGACTTGATAGCTATTATCGAAAATTATTGGGTTGTCTACTTATTTGGCCTTTTAAGGCCAAATTTATAGGCTGATTATGGGATACATTCACTTGGTGAATGGATCTCTTAATTGCATAAATGGTGAGGATTCTCTTCATTGCATTTTTTTACATTGTTTACTGTATTTAATGGTTGTCATGCATTTGGGATGTGTGCTCACTTAGGTTTTTGTCTGGGAGTGATATCTGCTATCTGGGTGGATCTGTAGATAAGTGGATCATCAAATTTTAGTAGATAACTGTTAGGATCGTGGGTTATTTATGCTAGATTTAACCAACCTAGTTTTTAGTAATTTGAAGACCTTAGATGTTAAGGATAGAAGTTGGACTTTGATAGGCTTTCTTTTAAAAAGATGTATAAAATAGAGCTGGGGCAGTCAGTCACAGTCATAAAAAGCAAGGAATCTCTTCCGAGAGATGGCTCAGCAGTTAAACATACTTGCTACCTTTGTAGAGGATGCTGCTTCAGTTCCTAGCACCCACGGAACAGCTCACAACCACTTCTGACTCCAATTTCAGGAGATCCAGCACCTTCTTCTGGCCTCCTTGGACAATGCACATCATAAAATAATGGTAAATGTTAAGAAAACAAACAAACAAGTAAACAAGCAAACAAACAAGGAACTGGTACATAAAGAGCAAAATGAAGCCCATTGCCCAGGAAGTCCTTAAAAGCTAGAGTGATGTAAGTTTTGGCAGCTCTTGAAGTTCCTGGTTTTCTGTCATTTAGGAAGAGTATTTGTGTGTTTTACAAGTTCTTTTTTTTTTTTTTAAGATTCCATTTTTTTTTTATTAAGTAAATTTGTCTTTTGACAATTTCATACAGTCATTTAGTACAATCTGGTTGCTCTTCCCACCTAACTGTGATCTCTTGTTTTTCTTCCACACCTGTCAACCCCCTCTCCTCTTTACAAATGGTTCCATATACATGGCTCTTAGTTTCTTCTGGCTGAGAACCGACCACTGGAGTCTGGTAAGTAGGTGCACCACCAACAACAGTGACTACCCCTTCTGTGAACTCTGTTAGCAGTCAGTGATTTCAAAAGGAGTCGAGAGCCCTGTGGTCCCCTCCTGATTCATGCCTGACTGGTACAAGCAGACACCATGAGAGTCATGATTGTAAGAGTCTTGTCCAAAGATGGCATTTGCAGTCTTCTCCCTATCTCCTGGTTCCTACTGTCTTTTTACCCATTTATGCATTCACTGAACAAGAAGCTTTTCCAAAAGATCAAGGCTGAGAATAATATATATCTTTGGGTATAAATGAATATTTTTGAAGGCAATTTAGTGCCATTTCAACTTAGCCAAATAATGTAGTAATTTTCTCCTAGAATCTATGGTCCCCCCTCCCTTTTTTTTGGACTGGGTTTATTGTACCAGAGGCCTCAAATCTAATCAAAGATTGGTTAGCTGTTTCACTTCTATACCATTAGGCACATATTGACTAGTACATTGGCATCATAATTAGCAGAATTCACAGCTCAGTAATTTGTTGATGTGTTTTCTGTGACCATCAGAGATGGCCGGCAGAGAGAAATGTCTGCTTTAGTTTCATCTCCATCTCTCTGTACCTTGCATCTGTGTTGTGTGGTACCATCTAGGTAGTAGGCACCCAAGGAGGACGACAGCAGACATATTGTTTTGGGGGCCTTTCTTTAGGCTTTCCTCACTTTCCTCAATAAGTTTGTATTTAATAACCCATGGCTTCTCGGAGCAATATTACCTACCCATACAGGCTATCTTTCTTCTAATCCTTCTTAAAAGTTATTGTAAGAGTTGGCTTATAAATCTACAAAATACAGTTTTTGCTTTTTATTTTTATTTTTATTTTATTTTATTTTATTTTATTTTATTTTACTTTTTGGAAAGGATTTTTCTGTGTAGCCCTGTTGTCCTCTCCTGGAACTTGCTTTGTAGATCAGGCTAGCCTTGAACTTACATGCCTCTGCCTCCCAAGTACTGGGATTAAAGCTGTGTACCACCATTGTCCAATTTACAAAGTAGATTTTTTTTTTTTATATGGCTTTTAAAACTACACCTTTGATTTTGGTCAGTACCTCTTTACCTCCTTACCTGTGCCTCATTCCTTTTTAAGCTTTTCTAGAGAACCTTGTCACATGCATACCTCCTGTTAATCTGGGACACAATTTCTCTTTTAGTTATATGAAAGAAACTCTTGGATGTGCTCAACACAGGAAATGTGCTCAAGATCATTTTGTAAAACACCGTGACAAGCAAATATCTGGCGCCACTCAAATGCACATCAGCTAGAGACAGAGTGAATGAATTGTGGCATACTCGTATACTGAGTGTTATTTAAGAGTTCAGTGAATGATCTCCAGGTTCAGATGTCCACATTGATCACTTTAGAAGCAGAGTATTTAGTAAAAATAAATAAATATATATATATATATATATATACATATATATACATATACATATATATACATATATATATATATATATAGCATTTATTAACTAACCCACATGGGAGTGTCCACCACATTAAATGGGAAACTTGAATACTGCTAACAGCTAAACATATTAGTTATATATACATATGGAGTGAAAAAGTAAGAATGCACTTAAGTTAAATTCAGTATGGTGTTGATTAGCTATGTGTATATGGAGCAGGATAGATTTGGGGAGGAACACAGAAGTAGAAGATATTGGAGATGCATTTATCATTTTAATCTTAATACATTATTCTTTTATTTATTGTTTCTTAATATATATTTAAAACCTTTGGGAAATGTCTTTGTTATAACAATACTTTAGATAGAAATAAAAATCTTAGGACAAATCCTTACCACTTATAGGCAGGACATCCCCCTAGCCTTGAGCTCAGCGCTCTGTGCAGACCTCACTTCCCTGAGCTCAGCGCCATGTGCAGACCTCACTTCCCTGAGCCCAGCGCCCTGTGCAGACCTCACTTCCCTGAGCGCAGCGCCCTGTGCAGACCTCGCTTCCTCAGGCTCAGATCAGTGCTGTTCTGACCCCTCAGCCTACAGGAGCTCAGCAGTGCGAAGGGATTAGAACAGTTTTATTTGAGTATTTCCTGATGGAGTGAATAAGTACATATAGACACTTCCCTCACCTTTCCTTTTTATACTGATAAGCCAGTAATGTATCAGAGTTACCTGGTAGATTGTTTTGGCATCCAGGGTCTTCAGGATTCCTGGATTTCAGGACCCTGTATACTTTTGTTTCCAGCTGATTTTTTTTCTCTCCTTGGTTTACTCTTCTTAATTCTTTATTAATTTTTCTAAAATATGTCTTTGGCTGTTTCCCCAGAAACTTTTATGATTCTTTAGAATAGAATATTGAGGGAGCTCTTTAGATTGGGTACCATGCTTCTATAATTTGATTTTCACCATGGACCGTACCTCCTATCCATTCCCTGAGGAGACAGACCTGTTTCCTTTTGGCTTTTTGGTGCTGGAACATGAGAGATCTGGAGAGGAGCTGTGCCGGGATGTTCTTATTATTCACACTGTCTTCAGAGTCTCCCCAGCCCCCTTTTTAAATTTGGGACACTGTCAGGGTAACTATATTTTTGTATTTTATTTTTTAGTATTAATGATAGTGAGATATTGTTTCCTATCTTTGTGGTATTCCTTTTAGTCTATAATCTGCCTTACTCATCTAGTCTGGTTATGGTTGTAGTATCTGACAGTGAAATTGTTAATCATTTCATTGTGCCATGGCATCATACATGGTCATGTGGGTACATGTATCAGAAACCCCAAAAGGATTGGTTATATAATTTGAGAATTTTTATTAGAAAATAGCAGCAGACATTTCACAGAACTAATAAACAGGGATGTTAGTTGATTTTTTTTTTTTTTTTTTTTTGGTGAGGACTGGAATTTAGTAATTACACAGTTTAGATGTTTTTTGTTGTTGTTTTGTGTGGCAGAAGGGGAGAAAGACTTGGAATGTATGGTTACTTTACCATTTTGATTTAGTTTGAATCCATTTTTAAGGTCAGTTTGAAAACTTAACAGATTCTTTGATTGGATCACTGGTATTTTTTGTAAATGTCTGATTGCTAATTTGTAGTCTGCTTTCTTATTTAGAGGTCAGCATTAAAATTGAAAATTGTATTATAAGTGATGACATCATTCAGCATATTTCATTCAGTTATTTAAACGGTTTGGTCTTGAAAGTTTTAACAGGAAATGTAGATGAAGCATTATAATCTTTAGTCCTCTGAGAAGAAAAAGTTTTAAGAAGATTGAAGTAATTCAGTATATTAATATTAATAGCACAGATTCTCAAAAATGTATGTATGTATATGTGAAAGGGAGGGTGGTAGGTGAGGAAGGAGGGAGGGAGGGAGGAAGGGGGAAGGGAATATTATATATATAATTTTCTTCCTGAAGTTTAGAGGCATTATTTTTAGTACCACATGTATTCCACTTGATCTCAAATAACTTCTAGTAGTAGTTTCCCTTTGGATAATTAGGGATTTATTTCCTTAGAAAAACAATCACTATAGATAATCAAGTTTTGTTGAAGATGATTAGAAATAGGAAATATTATATGATGGCAGAAATATATGTCGGTAGAGATACTTAGTGAAAAATTGGGTAAGTGGAAAGTACACTTTTTCCATTCTTTCTAAAGACGTTAGAGCAGTGGTTCTCAAAAGGACCATTTTACAACTAGGCTATAATTAGCAATATCTCCAGACTTTTTTGTTTGTCATACACTTACTGTGTTATTGATCTCCACTAGACTAATGATGATCTACTAAGTGATATTGCTAAACTTCCTACCTATAATAAGCCACAAACATAAGTATTACTTAGTCCCAAATATAGCTTCTCAGGTGAGAAGCTTACTGCTTTGAGAGACTCCATTCTCTTTCTGTCTGTTTCTGTCTCTCACTCTCTCTGTGTGTCTTTCTCTTTCACGTATACACAGACAGACAGAGACTTGTTCAAGAATATTTGTTAAAACTTTGTAATAGTGAAAAATGAGAAATACCTCAATGTTCATTAGTGAGGGAATGAATAAATAAAATATGCCCTAATATTTTATAATAATTAAGACCAAGTAAGTAGATTGATGTACCAGTAGATCTCAAAACTACTATTGAATTAAAAGTAACAAATATTTTTAATGTGGTACATTTATGGTAATTGAAAAATATGTAAAATACAACTTTATTATGTAATTAAAAGATGAGATGTGAATTTACCTCCAAATTAGGAGAGTGGTTACTGTGGAGGAGGTGACACTAGGTGACAGTAGAGCAGTGGCTCTCAACCTTCTTTGTGTTATGACTCTTGTTTTTTGTTTTTTTTTTGGGTTTTTTGGTTTTGTTTTTTTTTGTTTTTTTTCCAAGACATGATTTCTCTGTGCAGCCCTGGCTGTCCTGGAACTCACTCTGTAGGCCAGGCTGCTTAGAACTCAGAAATCCGCCTGTTTCTGCCTCCTAAGTGCTGGAATTAAAGGGTGTGCCACCACTGCCCTGCTGTGTTACGACTCTTAAATAAAGTTCTTCATTGTTTTCACTGTTACTTCATGAATTTACTTTTGCTACTGTTAGGAGTTGTAATGTAAATTTGTGATATTCAAATGTTCTTATGTGACCTCTATGAAATGGTTATTTGACCCCTAAAGGGGATATGACCCATAGCTTGAGAACTGCTCTAAGGTAGATCCTCCTCTCTAGAGGTTGTGTACATGAGCTTCAGTGTATTCTTTTATAATGTAGAGAGTGAACAGATAATTCTTTTACATTCACTTAAATTAGAAGGCATAATAGAAATTTTATCCAATATAAATTTTAATTGGCAACAACACAGATATTGTAATGGTACTATGTGCATTTCTTAAAAATACTTTTAAGCTGGGCAGTGGTGGCACACCTTTAATCCCAGCACTTGGGAGGCAGAGACAGGCGGATTTCTGAGTTCGAGGCCAGCCTGGTCTACAGAGTGAGTTCCAGGACAGCCAGGGCGACACAGAGAAACCCTGTCTCGAAAAACAAAAACAAAAACAAAAACAACAAAAAAAAACGTTTAAAATTTTCACCCTGAAAAACACATTAGTAAATATGCTGCAAGGCTTAGCATAGCATGTTTATGTTTTCCCACATCTTACTGTATCAGAAGATATCTTGGCTTTCTATAAAGAGATATAAATATATCTTTTTGTTGTTTAAGTATCTTTTATGAGCAATTGTGAATGAACTGCACTAAGTAACAGTAACTATTAAATTTGTGTCTAATTTACAAAGATAAAAACCAGTGTAAAGAATTATTAAACTACTTTATCTGATTTTTGTGAGGTAAAATATTGAAAACATTGTTCCTATAGCAGAATGTAAAGTATTTCTCTTACTTATATATTTGTTACATTGATTTTCGTTGTAAAAATTTTTGATTATAGTAGTTTAAATAGTCCAATCAGTAACCATCCATGAAGTGAAATTTGGTCTCTTAAAGTGATTCTAGGAAATTATTCATAAATCATTCATAGAGTTCTTGTTGACTAACATTTGTCATGGGCTTTACTTGACTATAGACATTTTACAAATGTTATTGAGGATTGAATATGAGTGCAGTAGTATCTCTGAGAATACAAGGATTAATTTTAATATAAAATAAAATGACAGTAAAATGAAATGGAAATGGTATATAACCTTAGCTTTTCTTAAAGTGACATGAGTATAAGTATCTCAAACATAGTATAATTAAAAGTTATAATAACTATTCTTGATGTCTTTGAATTTAAATTATCTTAAATTAAGTAACAGATTTAAATTGCATTTATAATTATATGGCAGTTTATACTTTTTAAACAAAAAGCATTTACCAAAAATTATCCCAAGTTTAGGGAACGTAATTTAAATTGAAAAACTTTAAATAACCTTTAGTTAATTATTTTTATTTACATTTGTTAGTAGGAACTTAAATCTAAAAATAATAACCTATATATTTTTACATGTAAATGTCAATCTAATCAAAGATGACTGAAAATTAATGACTTTATTTACAAAAAGGTCGTAGAATTTTAGATCCAATTTTTTTGTTAAAAGATTTCATATCAATTATAAGAATAGCTTAATTGTAAAATTCATAATGATAATTTAAATTCAGAATATTTAATTTATTATAATTTCAGTTCAGATACATAATTATGAATAGTTATGATTTTAAGTATATAGAATTTGAAATAAGTCACATAACCTTTTAAGATAATTTTTATAATTAGGTGAGAACAAGGCATGAACTATTTCTACTTGATTTTCTTGCTAATATTTACAGCTTAACACTAGTGTTAGTTCTTAATTGATAGGAAAGATGATGCTAAAGTAGTTAGCAAGTATTCTTCTGTAGAATAATATGCATTGAATTTTAAGAATTAAGCATTGAAAAATAAAATGCTACTTCAAAAGTTTCAGAAGAACCTAGCCTGTTGGTTCAGGCCTGAAATCTCAGGTACTTGGCTAGTGAAAGCAAGAGGATCAAAAGTTTGAGGATAGCCTTACCAATTAAATACTGCCCCACATACCCTTGAAAGAAAAATAAAAAAAAAAAAAAAGAGAAAAGAAAAGAAAAAGCAGGCTGGGAATATAGCTCAATAGTAGAACCTTGTCCAGCATGTGTGAGGCCCATGACTTGTTCTCTGGTAGCACGTTAATGTGCTGGGTGGACATTTGTATGGTCTGTGTTTGTATCTGTCTGCATATATAAAGGTACTCTTAATTCATTGATGTGTTCAGTTTTACAGGGAATAATAGCTGATTAACTGTAAAACTTTCACATATTTTCTTTCAAATGAGAAATGTGAGCTATTTTGAAAAAAGAATAGTATTCTTTTTTTTTTTTTTTTTGGTTTTTCGAGACAGGGTTTCTCTGTGTAGCCCTGGCTGTCCTGGAACTCACTCTGTAGACCAGGCTGGCCTCGAACTCAGAAATCTGCCTGCCTCTGCCTCCCAAGTGCTGGGATTAAAGGGCCACCACTGCCCAGGCTAAGAATGGTATTCTTATTTGAGCAGTTGGCCTTTAGGTTAACTCTTTAGAGACATGCACAACAGGCAGCGTTCTTGTCAGCTGTGACTTTTAAAGGGCTGTTTGAAGTGGGAAAGGAATCGATACGGGCATCCTTACAAGGCAGTATATTTCACATGGACAAGAAATGATTAGGGTTCTAATTGGGGTTTTATTGCCAGAGCAGGCTAATGCAGCACCTGCATTCTAGGGGATTGGGAATAAGTGTTTGTCATCCTGACTCATGATTTTAGTATTTTGATACTGTGGTTTTGGTTATTAAAATCTCTACAATAATAATCACATCCTCATTTACATTGACAGATTTAAATGTAAACCTTTTATTTTTTTTATTTTTGGATGAAAATAAAAAAGCAATACCCTTATGGTTTACTTTTACTATTTAAAATCTACTTTTAAAGTATATTAAGTCTTATTTTGTGTTGTTCAAAATTTTGTTTACTTATTCAACTTTCATGGTTTAAAATGAAAAAGTCACAATTTGGGGAACTTTTTTTGTACATGAATGTGACCATGTAAATGAATATGCCTTTCAAAGCCTGCTTTAAGTAAAACAAACAAACAACAAAACAAAACAAATGAACAAACAAACAAAAGAAAAACCAAAAAAAAAAAAAATGAAGGAACTGGGATACATATGGTATAGGTATAATGGTAACAGTAAAATCTCAAAAGTCACTGTATATTAGTTTATTCATGCATTTGTCTTAGGATGGGTTGATATTTAGGCTTGGTATATGCTGACGGAGCTTGAAACGCCAAACAGTCGCCTGCCCTGAACATTAAGATCTAGTTGACGTAGATTATTTTCTTTTAACTTCACCATAAGCTTCTTACTTAAATTCAGTTTTAAACTATTATATTGTTTGCTGTTTTCTCAGGCATTATATCAGGCATAAGTAGTTTGGGGAAGAATTCTCAAATTTGAGAATCCTACCACTGATTTTCTCTAATGGCTTAAATCTCTCTCTCTCTCTCTCTCTCTCTCTCTCTCTCTCTCTCTCTCTCTCGCATGTATGTAGGCTGCACATGGATGTGTATGCATGCATGTGGGTGTTCATGGATGTATTTATTCATGTCTACCTGGTGTCTTTCTCAGTCTTGCTTTATTTTTGAGACAGTATCTCTCAGTGACCTTGGGTCTCACTGATTCAGCCAGATGTGCTGTACAGTGAGCCCCAGAGATCTTAGGTCTGTGCCTCTTTAGTGCTGGATCGAATGAGGGTGATGAACACTTTCCAGACTGAACCACCTTCCTAGCAACATAACCCTTTATTCTTCATGGCTGAGTATAGATGACAGTTTTTAGCTACACTTACTCTTTGATGGAAGTTTTAATCTTTTCATTTTTTTCTCTATTTAAATTCTTTTTCGGTATTCTTAGAGGTAGGTATTTATGAATCTTACCAACTCCAATTATCAATTTTATTGAAACACAATCTTACTAAGTTATTTGAATTGGGTGGCCCTGAGTCAAGTAGGTTAGTGTATCTTCATTTTTTAAGTTTGCTATGTATGCCTTATGATTTCCTTTTCAATTTTATGGTAGCGTGATCAGTAAGTTGCCATTAAGTGGATTTTAAATATTACATGGTTATATTATGTATATACTCACATAGCCTTACTAAGATTTTAGCCATTATGGAATCTTTTTTCATATAAAGCCAGAATTCCTTGGAGCTATTGTTATGCTTCAGTTTGTTATACGTCAAATATTTGAAAAAAAAACCCAATTAATTATGAAAGTATTATGATGTTTTTCTTTGCGAGTGTGATGCTATAGTTTCAGTTTACTTAGTAGATTTTAAATTTATATTTGATTTCAGAATATTTTAAATGATACTGCATTGTGAAATAAATTTAGGCTGTCTAGTATAAATACAGACACCAATATCTTCAAAAGAACTGTATTTGAAAGTAACAGAATCTGTTGTATTTGAAATATTTGAGAGCTAAGTATGCTGATATATGTAGCTCACTTATAATGAAGAGGATGGATATTGGAAATTGGAAGCCTGTTCAATATAATTGAAAATATTTTCTGTTGTTACTGATACACTGTTGTAATTATTTGTTTAGTGTATGTGTATGAGTGTTTCTATACATGTTTGTATGTGGAAATATAAGTGTATTTACATAGAAACCACAGCATATGTAAAAGTAAGAAGGCAAAGGTGGGTACAGGTCCTCATTAGAGACAAGGTCTCTGTTGGTTTTCTCTGTGTGTGCAACTCTGCACCTTCTTGGCAGTTCTCCTGTCTTTTCCTTCTATTTTTCATTAGCTGGTTGAATATTATATATAGTTTCTTTTCTCTTTTGTGTTTTTTAATAATATTGATATGTGTCAGGATTTTCTCTGTCTAGCCACAGGCCTCCTGCTGCACTAATATTTAAACTAATTGGACAGGGAAAATCCTGCCACATATCATTCTTTCTGTTTAAAAAAAATCCTGCCTCATTGATCTATTAATATTAAAAACACATTGTTTTTATGGGTGTTTTGTCTGCATGTTTGTATGTGTTTTGCATGCCTGGTACCCTCAGAGGCCAGAAGAGGGCATTGGAACCCTTGGAACTGGAGTTAGAAATGGTTTTGAGCTACAATGTGAGTGCCGAAAATTGAACCTAGGTCCTCTGGAAGGGAAGACATTGGTCTTAACTGCTAAGCCATCTGCAGCCCATCTATTTGTATTTCAGATTAGTGCTTTTCAAAGTATCATAACATAGACAGTGCCAAGGGACAAAATGATTTCATTTTTCTTTGATGAATTAAAGACAAATTCAGAGTAAATGTCTAGAAATTTTTATAGTAATCTTACATTGTTGTGACATCTAAGAATGGGATTAAAATTTTTCTGTATTTTACAAGTTTTTTCTTTAATACATTGACAGTGTAAAGGTTTGATCTTTCTTCAAAGATAGCTTCCATTCTTTTTATCTTTCAGGTACTTTTACAATGTTTCTTTTTGTCTTAGTTTCATTTAAGATAAATTTAAAAGACGAATTTCTTTTCTGTTTAAAAGAATTGTTTTGTTGTAGCTCTACCCTTTACACTGAATGAAAATTACATATTTTTATTTTATGACTGTTAGATGTATAACCTTTTGTTGTTTAAGCCATTTTTACTAAATAATATTTAAAAAAATTGTATGCTCTGCAATCTAATTCTACTCTCAAGTTGTTTTTTGTTAATTGTACATGCTGTTCATACATATACACATAGCTTGTGTGTGTGTGTGTGTGTTGGAGAGACACAGACAGAGACAGACAGACACATATACACATACTTACACACACACACACACACACACACACACATAGACAGAGAGAGAGAGAGAAAGAGAGAGAGAGAGAGAGAGAGAGAGAGAGAGAGAGAGAGAGAGAGAGAGAGAGAGAGAGAGAGAGAGAGAGAGAGAGAGAGAGACAGAGAGAGAGATAGAGACAGACAGAGACAGAGACAGACAGAAACCGACAGAGACTGACTGACTAACTGCTGGAGCAGTGTTAGGATACTTTATGGTCTCATTCCAAGAGAACTGTTGCAGTGTCAAAATGACAAAATTTTAAAACATGGATTAATGATTAGTAGAGATTAGGGACACATAGGGTAAGTGACTAGTAGGCATGACTGTACAGGGGTAATAGCAAGGAGATACTTGTGATAATTTCTTTAGAAATTATTTTATATTAGGATATAATATTTTGAAATAGCAACTTCATATAGTTCTTGACTTTTGATAGATTCTCTTCTGAGACTTGTACATCAGAATATAAATTCATTTTCACCATCTTAGGGGCAGTCCCTTAAGAATGAAAGATGGCTTTTGAGTTTTCTAATTGTTTCTAAATTTTCTGCATTTGTTTGTATATTGCTTATGTGCTACCCAAATAGTAAAGTAAAACATAATTTGCCAATAACTTTTGAGTTTGTATCATAATGTGATTCTTATATCTGGTTTTCCATTCAGCTAGAAACCAGTACCCCCATTTGTATAAAACTTAGTATATATGACTTTTGTGGGTTTTTTGTTTGTTTTTTTTTTTTTTGTTTTAATGTTATCTTTTTTTTGCCCCCCTGAGACAGGGTTTTTCTGTATAATAGAACCCTGGCTGTCCTGTTCTTGCTTTATAGAGGAGGCTGGCCTTAAACTCACAGAGATCTCCTGCTTCTACATCCTGAGTACTGGGATTAAAGGTGTGTGTCTTCATGTCCTGTAACTACTACCATTTTTTTTTTGTTTGTTTGTTTGTTTTTTGTTTTTTTGAGACAGGGTTTCTCTGTTTAGCCCTGGCTGTCCTGGAACTCACTCTGTAGACCAGGCTGGCCTCAAACTCAGAAATCTGCCTGCCTCTGCCTCCCAAGTGCTGAGATTAAAGGCATGCACCACCAACGCCCAGCTAACTACTACCATTTTTATTGAAAAAAATTTATTATATAAATATATATATTTGAATATTTTCCGTTCCTTAATGCCTACCCCACACTCCCAACTCCCTATTCATCCCAGTGTTTTTTTTTTAAAGATTTATTTATTATTATATGTAAGTGCACTGTAGCTGTCTTCACACACACCAGAAGAGGGCGTCAGATCTCATTACACATGGTTGTGATCCACCATGTGGTTGCTGGAATTTGAACTCAGGACCATTGGAAGAGAAGTCAGTGCTCTTAACCGCTGAGCCATCTCTCTAGCCCCCATCCCAGTGTTTTTAAAATTCTCTTTCTTTAAAACAAAAAAATCACATAACAGGAAGCACAATAAAAATCCCCCCCAAAAATGAAAATGAAGACACATGAAAGGTCAGTGTCTTAGTTATTCTCTTGTATGAATAGACATTATGACCACGGCTATGGGACCAGGGAACTATAATAATGGGGCAACTTCCCTCCCTCCCCTATCACCACCCCTGCCCTGTCCAGGACAACTTCCCTCCCTCCCCTATCACCACCCCTGCCCTGTCCAGGACATTACTTACCATAGTAGCCAGGTTAAACTTCCTCTCCCCTTGTAAGGTCATGTAGGGCAGTAGTTGGAATTCCCCTGTATGCAAATGAGGTATCTGCAGTGTCCTGGCCCGGCCAATAATGTACACTTCCCAGAAAGCCCCTACCCAACCTCCAAAGGTTTAAGTGGACTTTGTGCCTCCCATTAAATGTTACCACTGCCTGAGGTCTCTTCCATGGCTAGCTGTTCTTATTCCTCTTAAGAGCCACCCGTTGAGATTGCCATGTCAGGAGGCAAAATCTAACTAGCACAAAGACAACTCAGATAATGAAGCATTTAATTGGAAGCTTACTCAGAGTTTTAGAAGGTTAGTTTGTTATGGCAGATAGGCATGGTACTGAAGCAGTAGCTGCGCTTTATGTCTTGATCCACAGGCATCAATCAGAGGAAGACTGGGCCTGGTGTAGGCTTTTGAAACCTCAAGCCCACTCATAGGAAAGAAAGCCTACCTTCTTCTACTGGGCCACACCTCCTAATCCTTCCCAATCACTTCACCAGTTTGGGACTAAGCATGTAGTTATATGAACTTTAGGGGCCATTCTTAAACTATCACAACTAATGTGAAAAAAAAAATGCCAAAACAAAGCAAAATAAAACAAGAAGTCCACATTAGTTAGGCTTTTCTAAAGAACAGAACTTACAGAAACACACACACACACACACACACACACACACACACACACACACACACACACACACACACGCACACACACGCACACACACGGTCTCTACCAAGGTCCAAGAATGTAGTACACCAGGCTAGATGTTTCATCTGGTCTAAAGTAGATTGCCAGAGTCCTGAAGAAGTAAGCTCTAATGCCAGTGAAGGAATGGACAAGCAGACAGGGACAGCAAGCCTCCTCCTTCCATACCCTGTCAGTAGGCTGTCAGCAAAAGGTGGAGTCCATAGCAGGTGGATCTTCCTACCTCAAAAGTCTGGATTAAAGTGCCTCTTCCCACTTCAAATGCTTTAATTAATTATAGTCGAGTTGACAAGCAGGAATAGCCATCACAGGTGCTTTCAAGATTTTTTATTATTATTTTTAATTCTGTGTGGTAGTATGTTCCTATTGAATGCAGGTGTTTAAAAAGCCTAGGGCATTGGATTGATTACCATGGAGTTGGAGTTGTATGGGTGGTTTTTTTTTTTTTGTGTGTGTGCTGAGAACGGAACTCTCATTTCCCTGAAAAGCTGCGTCCCCTATTAACCACTGAAGCATTTCTTCAGCACCTCAAGAAATTTTAATAATAGTAAATAGTGTTTCAGGAGACAATTGATAACTTTAAGGCAGACTATAAAACATTAAAGGCTATATATTGTAGCAGAATGTTTTTATATTTTTGAAAAAAATTGATAGCTGATAAAACCATATTTTATGACTATTTTACTGCTTAGTATTGTTTTTAAAGTGTTTGTAACTTCAGAGTTAACTAAGTGAAGAACAAAAAGCTAACAAAATCCTGAAAGTTAATGGACAAATCAGGACCGTTTCAAGCTTTCTGTATTTTATGGAGCACATGAGAAACTAGATAAATGTTCTGTGAGGACTAATTTATGTCTTATAGTTGTTTGACCTCTATGGTATGCTAATTAGTGTGTGACTTAATTCTGATTGTGACAGTTAAATGATCTCATTGTATTCTTTCCAATATTTTGAGGTTTTCAAGTTTAAGGACACTTAAGTGTTCTTTAGATTTCAGCAGGTTACTTTGTCATGTTTTGTCTTCATATCTGAAATCATGTGAATTATTACAGCTTATATGTCAGCTTCAGTAGAAAAAGCTTAATGCTGAGGCTGACTTTATAGAACTTGACATGTTTGTGACTAATGTGGTTTACTTCCATTATCTTATATACTCATAAAATCTGGGCTGTATGTGGATGAAATGCTACCTGTATTGACTAAGGTTGTGCTTGCTCTTTTCTCTTTGCAGAAAGTTTGTAATGGTGTGGTGAAGATAGGAAGACCATCAGAAAGGCTGAAGTGCTATCATACTGTAAGTATATTTTTGAAACAATGTTTAAGAATATTTCATGTCTATTTGTCTTGGAGAAAATACATTAAAGGTATATGCAAAATATAGAGGTGGACATTATAATCATCTTAATAATTTAAAAGAACTAATTCTGTGTTGCTTTTAAAAATTGAAAAATGTGGTTTTATATATTAAGATGAGGATTTTTCCAATAGCATTGATGAATATTTCTAATTCTAACAAGGATTGATCTATTCTGTATACATTTGCTTATTTAAAACTATCAGAATCCAGAAAATCATTGTAATTTTATAAGTTGTGATTTGTTTGGGTGGCTTATTGTTTAGGTTATTTTGCAGAATTATTTATTTGCTGATTTATTTATGTATTTCATTATTTATTTATTTGATTATTTAGTAAATTATTTATCTGATGAATTATTAATATATCTTCATGACATGCCTTAAATTATTTATAACTTAATTTTGAGTTTATTGCTTTTAGACGCTGCATTGTTACTGACTAGTTTTGATCTTTTTCTTTGTGGTTCTTAAAAATTAAAGGATTAGCTCTAAGGCAGAGAGCATATTCACTCCAGTGCCATAGACTTCTTTTATTTTTAGTTTGTGGGTAATTTATGCCAGTGGTAAGAGTTTAGCTATGCTTTGCTATACAGCATTAAATCTACACTTTTAGGGTTACCTGAATGTGATAAAGTCTCAGGTTATTTATTGTGTATGTGGTCATTGTGGAGTTGTTTGCTGATTAATGATATAGTGTTTCACGTGTAAACAAAAATGGAACTTGTTAAACCTACCTCCACATTATTTTATGTCTCTCTAAAGGCAGGTCTGCATATTGTTTTAGAATAAATGGTGGAGTTATTTGATTTTAGTGGTAAGTCTGTTTTACCACCGGAATGTTTTCTGGAAAGGTTTTAGAATTGAATTGCAACTTAGATTTGGATTTCTTTCTTTCTTTCTTTCTTTCTTTCTTTCTTTCTTTCTTTCTTTTTTGTTTGTTTGTTTGTTTAAAGTCTATTATGTGGGCATTTGGAAAGCAGCAGGGCTTTTCTTGAGTAACTTATGAATAGACAGTCACTTGAACAAAGGCATGTGATGTGTACAACATGGTCTTCATTTCCCATTCTTCCACTGAATGACTATGTGCTTCACAGTCTTAACGCTCGGGATAGCAGTTACCTGTATATCTCAGGTTGAGATGCTGTGACTTCTATGGTGAAATTCTGTTACAGAACTGCCAATTTGGACATACATCCAAATTTCCTATTTTGAAGTATTGAATATATTAATATTTAATTAAAATGTTCTGTAATATCTTCTTATTCTTGTCTTGAAAAATGTTCTACAGTGATTTATGTAACATGAATTAGAAGTGACTTTTGTATTCTAGAGATAAAAATATTGATATACTATTAGATATGAAATTCTGTTTTGAAATTTTCTTTAGTATATTTGTGTGGTCCTTTGAAGAAAAAAATTGCTTTCTCTATTGCTGAATAAAGTATATATTAGCAGCAGTCATGATAGTCTACTGAGGGTACAATATTATTCACACCTATCGATAGAATACTAAGTCAATTATACAAGTGGGCATTCCTTTGCTATTCCACATGTATGTGCCATTACTCAAGCACAGGCATCTGGAAACTCCTTTTGACAGTAAGATGATTTTGAGAGCTTGTGTTTGAAAAAAGATTAGTATAGCTTATTATAGGTAGTATTAGTCAGTTATTACATATGCTGCACAGTGTTATGCATTTAACTTGGATTTCTTGACTTTCCTGATGAGGTAACCACCCTGATTGTAATCTTTTATTTTGAGGATGAAGAAATAGAGAGTTGGAAATGTTAAGTAACTTGCTTATTGTCATATAGCTGAGAGTAAGTGGAGGGCACTGGGATTAAGAATCATTTCATTTGATCAAGGGGCCTTTCTATCTGGTTACAGTTTTATATTTGTAGATAGTATAATATAGAATTTAACCAGAGATTTCTCTACAGTCTAGAGGATTATATTGCTTACCAGTCTCTTACAGGTTTAGCTAGCTCAGTATATTCAGTTTCTGTTAGACTTATCTTTCTCAAATAGCAGATAAATACTTGAACCACTTAGATTTTTCAAGTGGAATTTTACAGTTTGTATAGTTGAACAAAACTGCATCTGAGATCTTGTGTATTTGCCTGGTAGATGATCAGTTCTAAGATTTGACATTTAAACTCAAGGCCATTCCCAAGGCTCTGTTTGTACAAGTATGATTTGTTCATAGGAACAATATTTTTAGGACTAGACGCATAATTTTAAAAGAATGTCTGATGCTTAGGTTTCACATACATGATCACATGCTATTAAATCAAACCTTAATGTGACTTAATACACAGACATTTTAACATGTTTATAAACAGGACAAAATAGTCATTTTAGCTTCTAACATGTCTACTTATATTTGAGACAGGGTCCCATTTTCTAGCCCAGGCTAGCTTGGAACTTTTTATACTTTTCTCCCCACCTCTAAAGTACTGGTTTCAAAGACATACACCACCATGCCTCCTACTCCAATATGGCTTTTTAAGTTCATACAATTATTTAAAAGACTCTTGGGAGTCTCAGAGAGTAAAATAAGGTGTCAGTTTGTATGAGGCTGATGGGAAAATTTCTTTTCAACTTTTATTTGCTACTTGAAAACAGGGATCTCTCCTTCCTGGATCCTAAATATTTATTCAAATAATGTTGTATCATGAGTCATTCATAGTTGCATTAGTGATGTGAAATATTACCATTGCTATGATGACTATAGTTGTTTCCTTATGGTAGGACAGTTTTGAAACTGTTACTTGTCAAGATAGAAGGTTATATAGTGGAATCTTCCTGGGTTCTTTTAATGTCTATCTAGCAGGACTTTCACTTGACATACAATATCATTAAACTTGTTTTTTGGTATAGATAAAACTAAATTTTATTATGAGCCTGATTTTAAACTTGTTTTCTAAAACCAATTTTTATTATAGGTTCTGATAGCCTGTATATTGTCTGTCGAGCAGGACTTTCACTTGATCTGCTTGTTTATAAGCATATCTTTTATTCTCCTGATATAATCGTTATCTCAAAGCTTTACTGCTGAATGAGCTCACCCTTTCTAGTTCTTTCTCAACTCCTGTTGGCTGGTTCAGCTCAGCTGTTCTGGGTCAAACTCTTCTCCAAGCTGTTTGATTCAGTCTGGCTTCTTTCAGCTTCTCACTGAATTGCTCTGCTTGGTTTCAAACTAACTCTGGTAATCTGTTCTAATCTTGTAGTTCCTTCTTATTCTTTGGTCGCAATGGGCTCTGCTGACCTGTGCTGAACTGCATGCACTCATGAACAAACTCATCTATACTTTACTGCATTCACTGCTGATTCCCATTTACTCAGCTCCCTACTAACCAAATCTCTCTCCCTGCTCTGCTCTTAAATAGCTTCTCTTTCCTGTCCTGTTCTCCTGAGAGTTGGAATTCTCTGACTCATTCTGTCAGTTTTTTTCTCTGATTTATCACTTTGTCTGCCCTTCACTTTCAAGAATGGCTGCTTCCTTTTTCAAACTAATTTCATCCTAAAGGTTTGTTCTAAGGGTGCATTCCAGTCAGATCACACAGCTCTAGAAGGTCTTTGGGTGTGATCAGAGCAGGCAAGTTGCTGGATTCGAAATTCCTTTGCATTTCTTTTCTTTTATAGATAAGACTAGTTTTTATTATGGACAGTTACTTCTCTTTTGTTTGTTTTATATCAACCAATGTGGGTTGGTAGCTCTGTCTTTTGGGAAAGGCTGATACTATGTTGCTCTTGGAAACTATTTACTTTTTCTTTTACTTCTTAAACAAACTATGCCTTATTAATATGAAGTGATGTAATACTTTGTTACAGCCAAGTTTACCTTTACTCTTTTTTTAATTTCTAGTTTTTTTGTACAAATATTTTGGTCATATTTTTTCCCTTTCCCTTAGTCTTTTCAGATCTTAGATCCCCACCTAACTTCATGTTCTATTTGTCAAAACAAAACAACCAAGAAAATGAAATAAAACACAAAATAAACCCCAGTAAATCGTGATAGAAAAGTATGCATAAAAACACGGAATTCAGTTTGCACTAGTCAGCTGCTCCTTAGCATGAGACCTGTTTAGAGGTACGACTTTGTGTCCACTTCCCTTTCGTTGTGCTGGGATTTGTCTTGTTTGAGTCTGTGCAGTTCTGTGTTTGCTGTCACAGCCTTTGAGCTCATGTGTGCATTAGTCCTGTCTTGTCTGGAAGATGCTATTTTCTTCAAATCATCTACCACTTCTGGCTTTTACACTACTTCTGCTTTCTCTTTCACATAGATCCCTAAGCCTTTAAGGGATGGGTTTGATAAAGACATCCCAATTAAGGCTTAGAATTTATTTTCAAGATGAAAGTACATAAAAGGGTATTATGGGAACAGAAAGACAAGCAGGCAAAGTGGACCACAATAAAGTGGGCAGTTGTATATTTTTTCTTTAATGAAATATTGTCATACTTTTGTGTTCTTACCTAGTAAGTATGGTAATTGATAGTGTATTTTGCATTGTAGTGAAAGCTAATCCTATTTGTTTAAACCTTCAGAATTTACAACTTTGTAGAATGATCCAGTGATCATATTATTTTTTTTCTTTAATAGTTGTGCTTGCTGTGTCACATATGTTGATAAAGTTGGCAGTTTTGCCAAAACAGTTTTCAATACTACTTTCTGAGTAAAGTGTTGTGTGAGAAACTAGAAATCTCTGAGAATGTAGCTTAAATTTTCTCCCCTTTCCCTCCCCAACCCAGGTATAGTCTTTTTTTTTTCTTCTTGTGTCAACTTATATTATTAAGCTCCAGTTAGAATCTAAAAACTTAATTTCTAGTTTGTGTTTAGATTATAGATGACTTGGTATTTTAAACTAGGTAACTGTAGAGATATGCTTGTAGATTAAAAATGTTGAATAATTCTTTTTTATTATTTATTTATTTATTTAGTTTTTATACTCAGATTTTATTCCCCTCTCTGTCTATCCTCTGACTGTTCTACATCCTATACCTCCTCCCCATCCCCCATCTCCACAAGGATGTCCCCTCCCTCCCCCATCCCAA